>NC_137083.1:54352490-54733867 GCF_951640355.1 Cnephaeus nilssonii | reverse complement strand
AACTTCAACCAAGGAGGTAAATGGCTTATACTCTGAAAACTACAGGATGTTGACAAAAGTGATAGAGGAAGACATAAACAAGTGCAAGAATATGTCATGTTCATGGATTGGTAGAATTAACATCATTAAAATGCCCATACTACCCAAAGCAATCTATACATTCAATGCAACCCCTGTTGAAATACCAATGCATATTTCACAGATATAGAACAAATAATCTAAAAATTTATATGGAACCAAAAATAACCCTGAATAGCCGCAGCAATCTTGAGAAAGAAGAACAAAGTTGGAGGGATCACAATTCCAGATAGCAAGTTATACTACAAAGCCACTGTAATCAAAACAGCTGGTATGGGCATAAGAGCAGGCATATAGATCAATGGAACAGAACAGAGACCCCAGAAATCAACCCAAGCCATTATGCTCTATTAGTATTTGACAAAGGAGGCAAGAACATACAATGGAGTCAAGATAGTCTCTTCAATACATGGTGTTGGGAAAATTGTACAGGTACATTCAAAAAAATGAAACTAGACCACCAAATTACACCATACACAAGAATAAACTCAAAATGGATAAAAGACTTAAATGTAAGTCATGAAACCATAAAATCCTAGAGGAAACTGTAGGCAGCAAAATCTCAGACATCTCTCGTAGCAATAGGTTTACAGATACGTCTTTTAGGGCAAAGGAAACTAAGGAGAAAATAAACAAATAGGACTACATCAAATTAAAAAGCTTCCGTACAGCAAAAGAAACCATCAACAAAATGAAAAGGGAGCTCACTGTATGGGAGAACATATTGGCAATGATACATCTTATAAAGGGTTAATATCCAAAATATATAAGGAACTCATACAACTTAACAAAAGGAAGACAAACAATCCAATTAAAAAATGGGCAAAAGACCTAAATAGATATTTCTTCAAAGTAGACCTACAGATGGCCAAGAGACATGAAAAAATTCTCAAAGTCACTGATCATCACAGAGATGCAAATTAAAATGACAATGAGGTATCACCTCACAGCTGTCAGAATGGCTACCATCAACAAATCAACAAATGACAAGTGCTGGTGAGGATGTGGAGAAAAGGAAACCCTAGTATACTGCTGGTGGGAATGCAGACCGGTGCAGCCATTGTGGAAAACAGTATAAAGTTTCCTCAAAAAATTAAATATGGAACTGCCATTTGACCCAGTCATCTCACTTCTAGGAATATATTCTAAGAAACCCAAAACACCAATCAGAAAGAATGTATGCACCCCAAGAAACCCAAAACACCAATCAGAAAGAATGTATGCACCCCTATGTACATAGCAGCATAATTTACAATTGCTAAGATCTGGAAACAGACCAAGTATCCATCTGTAGATGAGTGGATAAAAAAGCAGTGGTAGCCCTGGCCGGTTTGGCTCGATGTATAGAGCATCAGCCTGTGGTCTCAAGGGTCCCAGATTCAATTCTGGTCAAGGACACGTGCCCAGTGGGGGGCGTGCCAGAGGCAGCCAATCAATGATTCCCTTTCATCATTGATGTTTCTCTCTCTCTCTTCCTCTCCCTTCCTCTGAAATCAATAAAAATATATATTTAAAAAAAAAAAGCAGTGATACATTTACCCCATGGAATACTATGCAGCAGTAAAAAAGAAGGATCTCTTACCCTTTGACACAGCATGGAGGGACCTGGAGATTATTATGCTAAATAAAATAAGCCAGTCAGAGAAATACAAGTATCACATGATCTCACTCATATGTGGAATCTAATGAACAAAATAAACTTATGAAGAATATAGATCCAAAATAGAGGCATAAGCCCTAACCAGTTTACCTCAGTAGCTAGAGTGTCGGCCTGCAGACTGAAGGGTCCCAGGTTCAATTCCAGTCAAGGGCACATACCTAGGTTGCAGGGTTGGTCCCTGGCCCTTGTCAGGGTGTGTGCAGGAGGCAACCAATTGATGTCTCTCTCTCTCACATCAATGTTTCTCTCTCTCTGTGTCTCCCCCTCTTTCTACTCTCTTTAAAAATCAATGGAAAATATCCTCGGGTGAGGATTAACCACAAAAACAAACAAAATAGAAGCATAAAACAGACTGTGGAATCTCAGAGAGAAGTCAGGGGAGGGTGGGTGGATGGGTAAAGATCAACCAAAGAACTTGTATGCATATATGCATATATGCATAACCCATAGACACAGACAATAGGGTGGTGAAATAGATCTATGAATTTAGTATAGGATAAAATCAACATATCAAAATACTAGGAAAAAGTTGCCCTTGCCACTGTGATTCAGTTGGTTAGGCATCATCCCATGCACCAAAAGGTTACCTGTTTGATTCCTGATCAGGGCACAAGTTCAGGTTGCCAATTTTCCTGTGTGTGTGTGTGTGTGTATATGTGTGTGTGCGCACGCGCGCTTGTGTGCGCATTCATGCACACACACTCTCCCGAAAGTACTGCAATGTTGAGTCAATAGTGGAATGGACTGAGCAAGCGCCTATTCCACCTCCCTGCTCCAAAAGTCCATGTAAAAGGTTGTCCTCAGGTGGAGGACCTATCAGATATTCACTGATAAGAACAAACACTTCATTTGATCTGAGCCAAAATGGAGAAGCAATCCACTTTCCTTCTTTTTGCACTTAAAACACTTTTAGTGCCACATGACCCTCTGGCTCCAAATTACACTCTTAAATAGCCATTTCAAAACTATTCTTCCTTATAGCCTAGCAAAATGAGAGTATGTAACAAAAGGAGAGATTGCAGGCATACCAAGCTTGGGTCTACAATGTTTGATTGTCCTCTTTCAATCCTGAGAAGGTTGTCTTGGCAACCAACTCTCCTAACTTGCTCTATTTCTCCCTCTTAAAGCCTTTGAAGTGAGTCCCTCCTCCATTGGAGCCTTTGAAGTGATTCTGAATAGAATACTAAAGATTACCCATTAATGGCCCTAGGAGATTTCTGAATACCTCAGAAAAACCTAGGGCTTTTTCTCAAGCCACAGTCACAACCATAGGTACATGGCTTCGTATGATTACAGCCCAACCTGCTACAGTGACTAACTGACCAACCAACAAATATTTCTTGAACATTGTTTATATTCTGGGTACTTTGCTAGACATTGCAAATATAGGAATGAAATGCAGTCTCTGTCCTCCATAGTTACAATCTAGTGTTGTCTAATTCTCTATACATGCCCTATCCTATATAATAAAGCGGTAATATGCAAATTAACCCTCACGCCCTCACAAGATGGCTGCCTACGACCAGGCCAGCAGGGAGATTAGTGAGGGACGACCAAATGACTGAACAACAGGCCATGAGGGGCAACCAAGCCAGCGGGGGGCGGGGGGGGTGTGGCAGTTGGGGATGACCAAGCCGGCGGGGGTAGGGGGTGGCTGTTGGGGGCGATTAGGCTGGCAGGGGGAGCAGTGAGGGGTGGGCAGTTGGGGGCGGGCAGTTGGGGGCGACCAGACCAGCAGGGGGTGCAGTTAGGGGCGATTAGGCCAGCATGCAGAGGCAGTGAGGGGTGATCAGGCCGGCAGGGGGTGGGGCAGTTAGGGGCGACCAGGCAGGCAGGCAGGTGAGTGATTAGGAGTCAGCAGTCCAGAATTATGAGAGGGATGTCTGAGTGCCGGCAGTTGGACATCCCTCAAGGGGTCCTGGATTGGAGAGGGTGCAGGCTGGGCTGAGGGCCTCCCCCCATGCACAAATTTCATGCACTGGGCCTCTAGTCCAATATAAAAGCTGTGGCCACACATGGCAATCGAGCATTTGATATGCGGCTGGCCAAATTGAAATGTAACGTAAGTGTAAAGGGCACATAAAATTTTGAGGACTTGGTACCAAAAAAATGTGAAATATCTCATTAACAAATTTTTATGTTGATTATGGCAGACAGACATGAGCAGAGCAAGGATGATGGGCCAGGTACAGAAGGTCAACAGGGAAGAAACTCCTGGATGCCTAGCAAAGGACAATTGTAGGTTGGGACCCCACCCCCCAAAGTGACCTTTCCTCCCCTAGCATATCACTGGTCATGTGGTTTGGACCCCCTGACCTTTCTTCCCTAGAGATAACATCTAGGCCTCAGTTGTAGTTCAGCTGCAGGCTCAGAAAAGCAGCAAAACCAGACAAGCAACCCCATGGCTAATGATCCCCTGCCCTTGCCCCAACCAATCAGTCAGTGGAGACCTAGACCCTGAAAGGACACACCTGGAAAGCTGCCAATAAGATCTAATAAGATCTTCCCCTGGGACCTCCCTAAAATCTCCACTCTTAAAACCCTTAGAATGCAGGACCAGTGTGCTCTCCCTCCTGGGAACAGTTCCATTTCCCTTTCCCTTTCCCTTTCTCTCCCCTCTCCCCCTCCCAGGCACATTACCATTACCTCCCTCTCTTGCAAGCTCCAAGAGCCCCTTCCTTTGGCTCTATAACTTGTTTCCTCAGCCCATTTCTTCTACAAATTACTTCTACCTCTGTGATTTTATAAATAAAGTAGTGGCCCGGTGCACGGATTCAAGAAATTAGAAGAAAGATTTGTGTGGTAATTACATTACTGCAAAAAATTACATGCCAAAATAGTATATGTAATATAGTATTATAAAATTAAAACATGCATGCACTTGACACCAGCAAGTCACCGTTTATTTTTAAATTTCCAGTGTGCATCATATGTATCAGCTAGTCGGTTGGTCGGACGGTCGATGAATAAATCACCATGTGATTCATATTGAATGTCAACAAAAACAACCAAATTCACGACTGACAATGACAGATCGAAACACATGCCTGCAATTGGTGCCAGTGAGAACTTTATATGTATTGCACATGCACAAGTCAATGTTTATTTTTAAACTGATGACCTGGTGCACGGATTTGTGCACATTGAAAAGAAATTAATTAGAAGGTGGCCAGTGGGGTGAGACTGGGCAAGATGGGCCAGACACGCCCTGGAGCCAACCTCCTGCGGTCCCTCCCCAGCCGGCCGCACTGGGGTGGCACCATGGCTCAAAGGGAGTCATCTACGGAGTGAGCAGGGTCCCTCTGACAGGTGGGGTCCCTCAGCCTGGCCTGCAGGGATCAGGCCGAAACCAGCTTTCTGACATCCCCAGAGGGGTCCCAGAGTGCAAAAGGGCACTCTGCAAAGTTGCTGTCGTACAGGGTGTGGAATGCAAGCACAAGTGTGCAGCAAACCAGATTCAGGGCCCACAGTGCCCCAGCAATAAGATAACCCACAGCTGAAGGTGAAATTGCGTGGCCCCGCGAGTAAGTGGGCTCCCTCTACTCTGGTTTTGGGGTGTGTCACCAGAGAACCACCACTGCCAAGTCACTGCAGCTCGGCAGCTCCTGCGTTGAGCGTCTGCCCCCTGGTGGTCAATGAGTGTCATAGCAACTGGTCAGATGGGCAGAGGGGCACTTAGCATATTAGCCTTTAATATATATAGATTGTCAGTGTGCATCATATGTACCGGCCAGTCAGATGGACGGTCGGTCACTTAGCCTTTTATATACATAGATGTCTCCTTATAGTTTGAGTCTTGGCTCTGAATTCTTTCCTAGCCATAACTCAAGTACCAAGGTTGCTGAACCCAGGTCCAGTTTGACCCCATCGGTCTAAAACCTGGTGCCATTCCGGACACCTACAACAATTACATGTTGAAATCATAATGTTTTGGATATATTAATTAAGTAAAATAAATTATTAAAGTTAATGGTACCAGTTTCTTTTCATTTTTTAAAATGACTACTAGAAAATTTTAAATTACCTATGGCTCACAATAGTTTTTTGTTGGATAGTGCAACTATAAATATATGCATCAAAATTATCTGAAAAACTTGTTTAAATATAGATTCTAGTTCCCACCCCATATCTATTGACTCAGCTGATCTGGGTAGTGAGGTTGTGGGCAAAAAAAAAAAAAAAAAGGGGGGGGGGGTTAGGGGCTATAGCCCAGATGGTGTGGCTCAGTGATTGAGCATGGACCTATGAACCAGAAAGTCACAGTTCAATTCCTGGTCAGAGCACATGCCCAGGTTGTGGGCTCAATCCCCACCCAGTAGGGGGCATGCAGGAGGCAGGCAATTAATGATTCTCTCTCATTATTGATGTTTCTCTCTCCCTCTCCCTTTCGCTCTGAAATCAATTTAAAAAATTTTTTTTTCTAAATGGAGGGGCTCTATAACAAATCTGACAAGTCCAGTGACCAAAAGTAACCTCACAGGATGATGTAATCATAAATTCCTAACTAGGCAAGTCATGGTGAGTAGTCATGCCCCAGGCATATAATTTCTCAGTAAAAGGTTTATCTTTGCCTTAAGCAAGCCCTGTCCATTGTTCATGTCCATCTAGGTTAACACACCCTTGAAATGCTCTTTCAGACTCCTCAGAAGCTTAAACATCCTCAAGAAAGCACATAATTTTATTAACTATCCTGTAATCCAATCCCTGCTTTGTTTTCTCCCAACCTCAAGTATTCTTTCTTAGTTCTATCCTTAAATTCAAATGCATAAACAAAACTGCAAAACTATCCTTCTCAGCAGCAGTTGAGATCTTGCTTCTGGCATCATTGTTAGTAGGGTCACCAAAGGAGGAAGGCACAAGTCCAAAAGTGGTAAAGAATTATCAATTTGTTGGTCACCTGGAAACCAAGTGGGCTGAGCCACAAAATGGTGCAAGCAGGCCAGAGTAGGGGGAGCGGGGATCTATGTGCCTCCTGTGAAGGTCAGAGTAACTAGTGGGTAGGAGGCCAGATTTAAGTGGTCTACTGAGGCAGTTTACTGGAAACTGAAAGCCATTGATCATGTTTTGTGAAACCTGTAATGAGAATAACAGGAAAAATGCAGGGAGGGTGAGAGCTCCAGGTGGGGTATAATGGAGGGCAGGGGAAAGGTACAGAATGTGCCTAACCTTCCAGCCTCGTTTTTTCCGCCCTGTAAGCTGAGGATTTGTTTAACATTTCCCTCCTCAAGGACTTTTGGCACTGAATTCTTTCAGAGAAAAAGGGGCATGGATCTCTTCTATAGCTGCTTCCTGCTGAAAGGGGGCAACATTTTCCTTCAAAGCAAAAAAATCTTTGCTTTCTGTCAGAGGGACCATGAGGCCTGGGCACAAAATGAGGTTGTGATGGTGTCTAGGGGTGGTATTTCCTGAGTATAAGTAGGGATTGTGACCTGGTGGAGACAAACTGTTTTGTAAATTTTAGTATTATTGGGGCAAAAGCAAGAACAACAAGAATTATGACAAATGGTCTGGTGGAAGGAAAGAGACATTACTTTGGAGAGTTGTAGCCAAATATTTAAGAAAACTAGAAAAAATATTCAGGAACTAATTATGTTACAGAGATTTGGATCAATCAAACAATGCAGGAGAGTTTGGAGAGATGCACTTTATTCACCGCGCTGGGCTTAGAGAATTCAAATTCTAAGCCAGGCTACAAGCAGAACTTCCCTTTTTATTAAGGAGCCAGCCCTAGGTGCACTTAGTGGTTATCTCGCTGCTGGCCTTGAAAAAACACAGTTCTATCCAATTAAAAAGTACACCTGGCATGGCATTGAGATTATGGGCATATCTAGTGTCTGGCCTATAAGGTCAGGCAGCTAAGTTTATCTTTCTCATTATTCAAGCAGGCTAGAAAGCAAAGTTATTTTTTTAGAATAAGAGTCAGTCTAAAACAACAGCAGAGAAATCCAAACAGTAGTTTTACAAAATAGGGGTTTTCCTTCTCAGTTTAGGTTAGTTGATGGTTGAGAAATAAAACTTTGAAATAATGAACTAAACTCTGATGTTCATAACTGCATATATGGAATCTATTGAAATACATTTTCCCCCCTAAAATTACCCTTATTTTTATTAAAGAGCCAAATTAAGACCAATTTATTCACTGCATGAAGTCTACTTACAGTTTGGCTTGATTGTTTGTATGAACACAATAAGAATAGCAATTGATTATATAGGCTCTTAAAAACCTGCTTTGCTGGAATCTCATGATTGAGCTTTTAATTAGTCCCTCAAGGCAAAGAAGCTGTGCCGCCTAGTTGCCATCAGGTTTACCTGCAGTACCTATAGACTTGGGTGAATTCCTCATGTTCTTGAGAATCCCAAAATGTCTTGAGCTTCCTTCCTTGCGATCTCTCAGAAAAGCAACCTTCGTTCCTTACCTGGAAAGATTGCCATGAACTGTTGCAGAAGACCAAAGAAATACCAAGCATGCTTCCTAGAGAAAGGGAGGGACCCCATTAATTAACACTAGTGGGGCCGAAACCGGTTTGGCTCAGTGGATAGAGCGTCGGCCTGCGGAATGAAAGGTCCCAGGTTCGATTCCGGTCAAGGGCATGTACATTGGTTGCGGGCACATCCCCGGTAGGGGGTGTGCAGGAGGCAGCTGGTTGATATTTCTCTCTCATCGATGTTTCTAGCTCTCTGTCCCTCTCCTTTCCTCTCTGTAAAAAAATCAATAAAATATATATATTTTTAAAAATTAACACTAGTGGACTCCGGGAATAATTTCCAAATCAGAGTGAAGAAACACGCAGAGGGCTTCACTTTTTATAACCTTCTGGGGTCTTTGTCTTGCAGATATGGTTCTGCCCCCTTTCATGGGCTTACAGGAAGGTCTCCAGGTGTTGGGTGTCCCCAGGCCATATCCGATGATCTGTCCTGGGGCCAGCGATAATGACTCTTCCCCCACCCCCACCCCCCCAGGGCAGTGCATTGTTCACAGGTTTTATGGCCTGACATGCCTTGCAAGACCAGTTTCCTCCTCAGAACCACATGATCATGCAAGGTACCAGGCCATTTCTTGCAAGTGGCTTTTGATTGGCTTTGATCAGTTTTGAGGATGCTTTCTGGTGGTGCCCAGAGTCCAGGCACATCTTTTTCAGACATGACATTCCAGTCAAAATCTTGGATAATAAAATAATTGAAAGCTGGTTTTATTGATGCCTAGCAAAGAAATATATTGCCATGATTCACTCATTAAGAATTACCAAATTCTTGCCTACTGGTGTGGCTCAGTGGTTGAGCTTCAACCTATGACCAGGAGGCCAGATGCTTGGGTTGTGGGCTCAATCCCCAAACCCCAGTGTGGGGTGTGCAGGAGGCAGCCGATCAATAATTCTCTCCCATCATTGATATTTCTATCTCTCTCTCCCTCTCCCTTCCTCTCTGAAATCAATAAAAATATATATATTTTTAAAATAGAATTGCCAAATTCTGGAGGGAGAAGGTAGGAAGAAAATGTATAATTTACCAAATTGTTTTAATATATCAAAATGAGGTTTATTCTCTTAACTTCATTTGTCCTTGGGTGTTGTCAGTAAATGGAACTAATTGGATTTCTGCTATCTGTCTCCTTGAGTAGGTTGATTTAAGCTATTTACCCTCTGGCTGGGGAGGAATAGTGCAAGTCATTTACTCTTAAGTGTCTTTAATTTAGGGAAGATGGGATTTACTAGCTGGCTATAGACTGCTTGGCATCTACATTTTCTAGATGGCTTCAAACTGCTGTTTAACTATCTCAGTTTTCTTACTCTACTTGTCCTGGCTTACTGGCCTGACCAAATAAATGAGGATTGTCCCTAAATCTTTGTAGCAGAACAGTCCTGGTTAGTTTCTGTGATGTATGGTGTCGGGGTTTGCCCATGTGAAAGCAAATAGGTTTTGGGAGTCTCCTTCAAGGGGAATAGAGAAAAAGGCATCTTTGAGATCTAGAAAGTATAGTGGGTGGTGGTAGTGGGGATTAAAGAGAGGAGGGTGTAAGCCTTAGGGGACTACCAGGTGTATGGGGAGACATCTTGATTGATGATGCAGAGATTCTAGACTAGGCGATACAAGCTGTCCACTTTGCAGACAGGGAGAATGGGGAGTGTTGTAGGGACAATTGGTGACCTTTAGGAGGTCAGACTGTCAAATTCTGTTAATTATGGGCTGGAGACCCTCTGCACTAATGGGATTGGGTATTGAGGTTTGTAAGGGAAAGTAGTAGGGTCTTTGTGATGAATACAAATGAATTGGTGATGAGTTGTGATAGAGGGAGTAGAGATGTTCTATATGACAAGGTCGGCCAGTGAGGGGTCTTGGTTAAGGTGACCAGACGTCCCGCTTTTGGCAGGACAGTCCAGATTTTTAACAATTTGTCCCGCGTCCCGCGGCGTTTTAAAAAAGTCCCGATTTTTGGAAAGAATGCACGACAAGCTAGGGAACGGCAGGAGAACGGGAAGGGAATAGACGGTTTTCGGCGGCCATGTGGCTATTTAGCCAGGATATGAGTTTTATATTATTTTTGTTAATTTTATAATGTTAAACTTTAATAATAACAAATGTTGAGAACTGATTATCGAGAACTGCTTATCAAAGTTCGCATTGTTGATCAGTTGTTAGAATTCGACCACCATTGTTTGGACTTAAAGAACAATGGCATTTTTGGGGATTGGCAACGACGAAAACATTTTGTAACTGTCTCTCAGACGATACACATCGTACTGCGTGCTAGTAAGCTAGTTAAACAAGTGATGTCATTACAAATCAGCTATTCAGATAATTTAGGTAAGTAATTTATTTATTTATTTCATAAATACATAAATTTTCTTGAATTTAGCAGACAGTACTCATATTATTTCTATTTTATAGTGGCGGCAAAAAGACTAGCGCCGGCCTTGAAAGTGACACTTACGACTTACGTTATGGCAAATTCAGAGGAAAAATAATACAAGTTAGTATTGTTATTATTTAGAAAGAAATATAGGATTAAAATAATTTTTAAAATATAGTTACTTTATAACAATCAAATTAATTTAATTTATAAACTAACAATAAAATATGTTCATGTAATTATGTACCTACTTACTGTGTTTTTAAGCAATATGTATAAAATAATTTATAATATAATTTTAAATTATTTTTTTTAGATTTTTAACATAATGAGTAAGAAAAGAGGATGCAAATTCAACGATGATCTAAGAAGTGAATTTCCTTTTATTAAAAAAAAACAAAAGCGATTACAATATAGACCAAATTTTTAATCAAGAACCCCTCCCCGAACCGAAACCAGTTTGGCTCAGTGGATAGAGCATTGGCCTGCGGACTCAAGGGTCCCAGGTTCGATTCCGGTCAAGGGCATGTACCTTGGTTGTGGGCACATCCCCAGTAGGGGGTGTGCAAGAGGCAGCTGATCGATGTTTCTCTCTCATCGGTGTTTCTAACTCTCTATACCTCTCCCTTCCTCTCTGTAAAAAATCAATAAAATATATTAACCCCCCCCCTTTGGTCAATGGTGTCCCGCTTTACCAATGTTAAAATCTGGTCACCTTAGTCTTGGGGGATGGATTTAGGGAGGAAGGTGGGTGTCAGGAAGAGGAAGGTTGAGCCTGAAATGGGAAGAAGTGTCAAGGGAAATTTAGGTGATAAATTCACCAAATTTGGAGAGAATATCCTTCTCTAGGATGGGGGTCAGGAACCGAGGTAGAACAAGAAAAGAGTGGATAAAGGGAGTGTCTAGTAAGAAGCAGTGCAGAGGTGAGGTAGCTAAAGGCTATGAGACTAATCCATCAATCCCCACAATAGAAACCAAGATGGGGACAAGGGACCAAATGAATTCAGGGAGGGCAGAAATAGGGGCCCCAGTGTAAATTAAAAAGGATATCAGGGGCTCAGAGAAACAAAGATGGTGGCATAGGTAAACACCTAAACTGCTGCCTCGCACAACAATTTCAAAACTACAACTAAAAGACAAAACAGACACCGTCCAGAACCACAGGAAAGCTGGCTGAGTGGAAATTCTACAACTAGAAGGAAAGAGAAAAGCACATTGAGACTCAGAGGAGCTGCAAAAGGCCGAGGTATGGAGTCACGCACACGCTAAGAGGACTGGTGGCTGAGTGCGTGGCCAGCTTTCTCAAGCGGGAGGGAGACAGAAGCTCCCCACTGCGCTGAACTCCAGTTCCAGGCGAGACCCTGGGGACCCAGACTCATACGGGGGGAGTCTGGACTGGCAGGAAAGAGAAAAGCACACTGAGACTCAGGGGAGCTGTGGAAGGCAGAGGTCCGGAGGCACGCACACGGAGAGGACTGACTGCTGAGTGCACGGCTGGCTTCCTCAAGCGGGAGGGAGATGGAAGCTCCTGACTGCGCTGAACTCCAGTTCTGGCGAGACTCTGGGAACCCAGACTCATTTGGAGAGAAACTGGACTGTCTGGCAGCGGGCGCAACTCGAGGGCGGCTTTCTCTCAGAGGTGCTTGCAACGATTACCGAAGGACACTGACCCCAGGAGCCTCATAGGGCAGGGCAGACAGGAAGCCAAGGCTGTCTGCTCAGCCCTGAGACTCCGCCCCATCCAAGCTGAGCACAGAAGCTTTTGCCATTTTGCAAGTCTTGTCTCATAAGGGTGTCTCCAGCACAGAAGTTCTCCCAGCGTAGACACAGCTGATCCTCACAGCCAATTGGCCTGGAGGTTAATTCCTCCCAATGATACCAACAACAATTAAGACTTAACTACTACAAGTCTGTGCACACAGTCCACAAAGGGGTGCACCAAGAGTGTCCACCTCAGATAACTGGGGAGGCCGAGCCACTGGGCCCTATAGGACACCTAGCACACAAAGCTATTCTACCAACTCAGGGAAGCAGCAAAAATGCGGAGACAAAGAAACAGATAACAAATGAAAGAAATGGAGGAAAGCAAACAACTGGATATAGAGTTCAAAACCTTGGTTATAAGGTTTTGCAAGAATTTCCTAGAAAAGGCCGATAAATTTAGTGAGACCCTCGAGGATATGAAAAAGGACCAACTAGAAATTAAACATACACTGACTGAAATAAAAAATATTATACAGAGACCTAACAGCAGACTAGAGGACTGCAAGAATCAAGTCAAAGATTTGAAATACAAAGAAGCAAAAAACACTCAACCAGAAAAGCAAAAAGAATCCAAAAATTTGAAGATAGTGTAAGGAGCCTCTGAGACAACCTCAACCATACCAACATCCGAATTATGGGGGTGCCAGAAGAAGAGAGAGAGCAAGATACTGAATACCTATTTGAAGAAATAATGACAGAAAATTTCCCCCACCTGGTGAAAGAAATAGACTTACAAGTCCAGGAAGTGCACAGAACCCCAAGCAAAAGGAATCCAATGAGGACCACACCAAGATACATCATAATTAAAATGCCAAGAGCAAAAGACAAAGAGAAAATATTAAAAGCAGCAAGAGAAAAACAGTTAAGTACCTACAAGGGAGCACCCATACGATTGTCAGCTGATTTCTCAACAGAAACTATGCAGGCCAGACAGGAGTGGCAAGAAATATTCAAAGTGATGAATAGCAAGAACTTACAACCATGATTACTCTACCCAGCAAAGCTATCATTCAGAATTGAAGGTCAGATAAAGAGTTTCACAGATAAGAAAAAGCTAAAGGAGTTCATCACCACCAAACCAGTATTATATGAAGTGCTGAAAGGTATTCTCTAAGAAGAGGAAGAAGAAGAAAAAGGTAAAGATAAAAATTATGAACAACAAATACATATGTATCAACAAGTGAATCTAAAAATCAAGTGAATTAAAAATCTGATGAACAGAATAAACTGGTGAATATAATAGAATCAGGGGCATAGAAAGGGAGTGGACTGACAATTCTCGGGGAAAAGGGGTGTGGGGGGGCGGGAAGAAACTGGACAAAAATCGTACACCTATGGATGAGGACAGTGGGGGGAAGGTAAGGGCAGAGGGTGGGGTGGGAACCGGGTTGAGGGGAGCTATGGGGGGGGGGGGGGAAGAGGAACAATTGTAATAATCTGAACAATAAAGATTTATTAAATTAAAAAAAAAAAAAAGGAGATCAGCTTACCTGCCACCACAATCATTACCCAGGCTCTGTTCTGGTGATTTAAGTCTTTGGGGCCTTGTCAGAGCCTGGGCAGCTTCAGTCTTCAGTGGCCAGTCCCAGGAGGTTTGGAAGCTCTAAACCGGATCCAGGGGGCGACCTTGGTGGACTGGCTGAGGTCCAACCTGGGGGGGCGAGACTACAGTCTGATTTCCAGTGGCCTTCCCTTCTGCACCTTGGGCAGGCCCCAGGTGGAGTGGTCTCAGATTTGGGTAGGACTTGGCCCCATGTGCTTCCTTGTTGCATGAGACACATGGGCCTAGAGGAGGCTTAGCCCCTGACTTACCCTTGGTTGGAGGACCAGCACTTTGTCTGGGGTTTGTGAGAGCAGCAGCTAAGAAGCTGAAAGGCCTCCTTCTGGACCTTAGCCTTAGCATGATCTCAACTTTTTTTTTTTTCTTTTCACCTTTGTGTTTGGATTTGGGTCTCCTTATCTCTATTTTTAAAGACCTTAAAAGCCAGGTTAACTAGGTATTTTTGAGGAGTTTTGGACCTGTGTCTATTTTTCAAAGTTTATGGCATATGTTGGGAACTGATTGGGATATAAAATGGATGTTCAGAAGAAAGGTTCTCTCTGGGGAGGTGGGGTCTAAGGTGGTAAATTTCTGTAAGGCCTTAGTGAGGTGGGAGAGGAAGAAAGCAGTGTTTTTGTCAAGGCCCTGAGTGATTTTATTAAGTTTGTTTTAGTTGACTGCCTTATGTTCAGCCTTTTTGAGTCCGGCAATAAGACCGGTGATTATATGGCTATGATCCAGTGCCATGGAGAATTAATATGATAGTCCCATCTCAGGTCAATTTGAAGGACTGCATCAGTGCCAACTGTGTTGGCCACCATGTCCTGTCTATGGAGGGTATCGGCATGCTCCTGAGCTACTAGCCAGATGCGCTCCTTACCCTTGGGGTTAGAAAGGAGGACAGGAGGACATAGATGTTGTGCCAGGTCAGGTCATAGGACTGTGTCAGGTACTCAAATTCCTTAGTAAAGTTGGTCAGGTTGGTAAAAGGAGACTTCTACTTCCAGTGACAGTTTTCATTATAATGATGGTATAATGAGCTTTGGGGTCATTCTCTGGTCAATTTTTCCTCCATCTTGGAATGATCTGGTTCTAGTCAGTCCTTATTCTCATTGACCTCTACAACCACCTCAGGGGTTTTCTGCCATAAAGTGTTTTCTCTTCTGTCATACCTGAAGGTGGGGGCTCTGGTGAGAGGCTCCTACTTCCTCATTCCACTTGTTGGCATTTTTCCCTAACTTCTTTCTAGCTTGCCTCAGTTACACCAGGAAATATGTGAAGTGTTGGCTGGGGCTGAGACTGACTGCTGGTTACCTCTCAGTATACACTCTGATCTTCTAACTTAGTCATAGATTTTCAGCTGGCCACATAGGCAACCAAAACACGAGGAAAAAATATCTGTACTTTTTGTGGTTCTTTGCAAGTAGAAGTGACAATGTGACTAAGTTCTAGCCACTAGATTATCAGAAGTATTGAATGACAACTCTCAAGAGGTTACCTTAAAAGATAGTTGGAACTTCTGCTTTGTCCATTCTTCCCCTCTCCCTCCACCCTGCTGCCCAGAATATGAATGGATCTATTGGGGTTTCATCTTTGATCATGAGCTCACAGACATCCTTTAGATACAGAAAAGTGGAAGTAGCTTGGGTTCCTGCAGATTTTGTGTAGAGCCAATACCCGAATGACTAGCCGAGGTTCTTCCCGGGATTGTGTCTCACGAAGTGGAATAATAAAATTGCAGACCATAAGATTTAAGCAAGAGGTGTAGGGTTTATTCAAGCAGATACAGACTCCCTGCATGGGGAGGGGGCCCAAGAGAGGGTTGCCGCTGAAGCTTATTTGCCTAGGGGTTTATATCCACCATGAAGCGCTCTTTGTCTATCTGAGTCACTCTTTGATTGGCTCCTTCTATCTTCCTTACCTAGCAACAACTTTAAAACCCAGTAGGTGCTTCTCCTCCTTCTTCCCTCTTCCTTCTTCCCTCTTCTTTTAGACTTTCTGCAGCATTCTGCACTTGCAAGATAAACATCCTGGCAGTTTGAACCTTGGCCTTGAAGTCACGTCCACATTTTCTTCCCCATACACCCCACCCTATCTGCCTAGCTTATCTCTAACTCCTCTCAGAGTCACTGCTATTGGTGGAAGTGAAAATCTTGGAGTGTCATGAGGAAAAGAATTTTCTGAGGTCCCCATCGGAGGATGGAGTTTTATGGAAAGTTTTACTGATGGTATAAAATTAAGGGGGTTCCCCTCCAAGGTCCCATCTCTGTCCAACTCGCCATGGAAGAAGTCCAATGTTGCCTTCAGCGGGGCCAGAATTATGGAATTTCTGTTCCATATTAAAGTACAGTTCAGTCCAACATCTTGCTAGCTTAACTTGCTTTTCCAACTGTAGTCCATTGTGTGTGGGGTTTGCATGGCCATGGACCATGCGGCTGCTTAAGGCCACATGGCTATGGAGAGAGAACAGGGGAATGCACAGACAAGTGTGGGTCATGGAGCAAGAGAAAACAAGAGAGAGCAAGGGGGAAACAAGAGCAAGGGAACTCTTTGTCTGAGGATTTAACTAGGAGCTTCTTCAAACTAACCAATTAACTTTCCAAGATTTCATGTGCTTCCCTATTGATCCCCAGGCTAGACAGACAGGCAAGCACTTCCTCTGCATCACCCTGGCACCAGTGACTCAAATTATTACCAGTGATAGGTTGAGATTATTAAATTAATAAGGAGGCCATTAGACTAAGGTATATCTAATGTCAGAACAACCTATAGAAGCAAATCCAAATCTAAGCCTATAAATGCCTCAAGACTGTGAAATCAAAATGCTAAGGACAGCCAATCACAAATAGCCAATCAAATAAATTTGTATCGATACGGGAAAATTGAACTGGAATGCGAGGTGTTCCCCTGGGCAGGATGGTTCCCACGCTCTTTGTCCGGTGGAGTTGAAAAATGAAATCACGGACGAAAGGTGGTAGTTTATTGAGAAACAAGTACAGACTCCCACGTGGGGAAGCGGAAAGAGTCCCACTGATTCCCTTTTCTTTGGTTTATAAAGGCTGCAGATCTTTGTGCTTTGATATCCCCTCTGATTGGTCAATATCCCTCTCTGATTTGGTCACTATAGCAACTCCTGAGCTCAAACCTCATGTGAGGTAGGTGAGGTTCTCCTCTTCTTCTCCCTTATTGTTCCCCTATTGCCTCTGGGCTTTCTTCTTCCCTCACCGAATGAGGGGCTTCCTTCCCTTTATTCTGTAAATGTGTACCTTTCTGCAGCTCTCAGCTCCCTTATCTTATGGAAATGTACCTTCTGCTACTCCCAGCTCCCTTATCTTATGGAAATGTACCCTTTGCTGCTCCCAGCTCCCTTGTCATAAGGAAATGTACCCTTTGCAGCTCTGTAGGCCTGTGCTTTTTCCATCGACCCCTTAATTCCTAAAATTTCCTAAACCTGCCTATTTCACTACTAAAAACTCCTTTCAGTATCATTGCTTCAGCATGTTTCTCTCTATGCATCTCTTCCGTGGAGCCTGTGGGTAGAGAGCTGATTTGGCACTGCCCGGTTTTTGCTTAAATAAATTCTTCACATTTTTAATATTGCCTTTGTTTATCTTTTAACAGGATGAATCCAGGTGAAGGGAAAGGCATTGGGAGGTCTAGTGGCTTACATACTTAGTTATTATAACAACAACAATGATGATAAAGATGCTGAAGTCAGCTGGCATCTTTTGGTGCCAGAGAAATGAAAAGCTATTCATAGGCAACTAAGAATGTATAGAACTAGAAAGCTTCCATGACAGCATTGAGGAGTCTCCCACCTCCTTCACAAGTTACTGCCAAAGACCACAGCCAGGAACTCACGGTAAGAGTAGCAGAGTTGCAGCGCTAGACCTTTCCACAGAAGCCGGAAACTGATGGGGAAGGACTAGGATCCTGAGACATGAGATGGGAACATTTGGGCAGATATGGGTGGGGCTGCAGAATTTTTAATATCAGAATTCTTCTAAGCCTCTTTTCAAGAAAGATAACCTTTCTCTGCTGTTAAAGGGGACAAACCCATTTCTGCATAAAAGCTTTTTAAGTGTTACTTTCAATAAACCAGCTACATAAAAATACTACATTTATCAATTCCTCATAATAAAAATAATACACATATTCTTACCACTCCCATTTTCTTGGCTAGTATGCTCTGAAATTTTTGTCTCAGTTCATTATAACTATATGCCATTATTTTATGTTGTGTAGCATTTTTCCATTGATTCAACAAATATTTATTTGGTTATACCATCTTTTTTAGGATATGATGGTAAACAAAGTCTATGATAATCCCTACTTTCATCCATCTCACATTTCTTTCAAATATCAAACACACGCTTGGTTTTATGATTATTTAGACAAAGTTCAATGGATAAATGCATTAATTGCACACAGTCCCTCATTTCCCCATTTATGTCTTTTCTACATTTGATTCTTCTTCCTATTGTTGGATTATCTAATTTGGCTGGTTTGTGAAGAAGAGTATTAGAATATGCTGATACTCTTTGGCATAAGAATTATTTTGAGCTAATTATTTTTAGAAACTGCAGACACGTGAGAAGCTCTGAAAAGAAAGAAGTTACCCTTTTCTAAGGGAAATGTACATTCATAAAGGAAATCTCCATTTGTAAGTGTCTCCCTCTCTTACAAGGAAGAGAAGTTTGACTCTAAATTGCAAGAGAATCTTGTCAGTAGAAAAGTAAATCTGCATAATAAACCTAACCCTTCTTCACTATGCTTTTCCTCATAATCTCCTGCCCTTAACATCTTTCTTTTGTCTTTAGCTAAACCTGATATTTAAGGTAGTATGTTGGGGCCATCTCATAGTTTCTCAGTTTTCCTGGCTATCAACCATGTATACATGTTAATAAACTTCTAATTTTTCTCTCTTTTAATCTGTCTTTTTAATTTTTTTTAAGTTTTAAGAAATATATATATATTTCTTATATATATAATATATATATAATATATATATATATTATATATAATATATTATATATATAATATAATATATATTTCATATATATATATATATATATATATATATATATATATATATATATAATATATATAATATAATGTACTCCTGTTGCTTTAACCAACAACAACAAAATACTACTGAGCAGGAAAGACAATCCTTTTGAAACAGGAATTTTAGGGGAATATAGGCAAGCTTAGGGAATTTTTAGAATTGGGGTCCATGGAAAAAACATGCGGCTACAGACTGGGAGAAGGTATATTTCCATAACACAAGGAAGCCAGGTGCAATTACATTTCCATAAGACAAGGGAGAGGCAATAGTTACATTTGCATAAGGGAACTGGAAATAGCCCAGAGGTCTATATTTACAAAATAAAGAAGGAGGAAGAAAGCCCAGAAGGAATAGGAGGACAATGAGGGAGGAGAGACTTGGGAATTACTATAATAACCAATTCGGAAGGGAATATTTACCAATCAGAGGGGATATCAGGACACAGGAACTGCAGCCTTTATAAACCATGGAAACAGGAAGTCTGTGGGACCCTTTACCCCTCCCCACAAGGGAGTCTGTACTTGTTCTTCAATAAATCTCCATCTTTGCTATACCACCTTCTATCCGTGGATTCATTCTTCAACTTCGGCGGACAAAGAATCCAGGATCCAGTCCAAAAATTTCGTATCACTTTCTTGAAATTTTTTGTCATCAAAAGTTACTTGAGAAATCTAAATCTAGTCTGATGGATTTCCCTTTCAGGTAGGTGACTTCTGCCTGGAATTTTTTTCCTTTGAGTAGGTTTAATTGAGAATAGAGAGAAAATAACAAGAAAGAGATAAAGACAAAATTCCCAAAGCGGGTCCAGGTCAGAATTTCTACTTTAAAATCTCCTTCTCGGAATAAATTAGCATTCCTGGTAAGAGGTTTAAGTAATCCTAATAAACTTTTAATTAAAGTTATCTCCTGCAAAACTTTAATATTCATTCTATCAAAAAGAGAACTCTCAACCTCAAAAAGTCATATGAGAGTTTATTTGAGCCAAACTGATAACAATTGCCAGTAAGCAAAATCTCAGCAGATTAAGAAAATGCTCCATAAAATTGAGAAGGCTAAAAAGGGCTAATTCCAATGTAACTCTGATATTTGGGGGCTAATGATCTGAACCCATGCCAGCAAGCTCAGTGTACATTCTTGATAACCTATAATGATGTCACTACCTCCTTCCCAGATACTGGTCTTGCAGAACCTGATACTGTGAACAGTGCACTCCCCCGGAGGGGGGGTTATTAATGCTGGCGCCAGACCAGACCATCAGATATGGCCTGGAGACCCCAACACCTGGGGGCCTTCTTGCAAGGCCTGAGAAAAGGACCGGAAGCATAATCCATATTTGCGGGACAAAGACCACAGGGAGATATAAAAAGAAGCCCCATGCTTGTTTCTGCACTCAGATCTGGAAAGTTATTCCTGAGTCCGCGGTGTATTAAACAGTGTCCCTCCTCTTCTTTAAAGTGTTGCTTGGGTTTTCTTTGGTCTTCTACAACAAAATGGCAATTTTGCAGCTTATTTTTTACATTACAACCAAAGGAGAAGCTGTAAAGAGGGTTACATTGGTGGTAGGTTAAGGAGATGGGACAAAAAGGAGCTCTTACCCTTTGTAACAGCTTGGATGGACCTGGAGAGTATTCTGCTAAGTGAAATAAGCCAGTCAGAGAAAGATAGTATCACATGATCTCACTCATATGCAGAATCTAATGAACAAAATAAACTGATTAACCAAATAGATCCAGAGACAAAGAACCATGGACAACTGAGGAATTTTGAGGGCAGGTGGTTTTGGAAGTGTTGCTGGTGGGGGAGATTAACTAGGGAATGTATATGCATATATGCATAGACCATGGACACAGAAAATAGTGTGGCAAAAGTTTGGGAGCAGTGGGTGCAGGGAGGAGAGGGTCAATGGTGGCGGCGGGGGTAGGGGGGGGAGCAGACCTCTGTAATACTTTCAACAATAAAGATAAAGTTTTAAAAAATTAGGAACAAGCTAATTTTCCAACAATAGAGAGATGATCGATTATGGAACATCTATTATTTAGATACTAGAGGCCCAGTGCACGAAATTCGTGCACGTGTGTGTGTTTGTGTGTGTGTGTGTGTGTGTGTGTGTGTGTGTGTGTGTGTGTGTGTGTCTCAGCCCAACCTGCACCCTCTCCAATCTGGGACTCCTTGGGGGATGTCCGACTGCCTGTTTAGGCCCGATCCTATGGATCGGGCCTAAACAGGCAGTCGGACATCCCTTTCACAATCTAGGACTGCTGGCTCCCAACTACTCGCCTGCCTGCCTTCCTGATTGCCCCTAACCACTATGCCTGACAGCCTGATCACCCCCTAACCACTTCCCTGCCAGTCCCTGATACCCCGGTCACCCCCAAATGCCCTCCCTTGCATATTCCCTCTTTATTAGATAGGGTTTTTTCTTTAGCATATTGGACAGTCCTGTTTTGGCTCAGCGGATGGATGAAGCATTGGCCTGCAGAATCAAGGGTCCCAGGTTCGATTCTGGTCAAGGGCATGTACCTTGGTTGGGGGCACATACCCAGTGGGGTGTGTGCAGGAGGCAGCTGATCAATGTTTCTCTCTCATAGATGTTTCTAGCTCTCTATCCCTTTCCCTTCCTCTCTGTAAAAAATCAATAAAATATATATTATAAAAAAAAGAAACATTTAAGGTTCCTCCATATCTGCCTGGCTGATGTGACTCAATGGTTGGGACCCCAGGCTGCCACCGCTGGCAGGGGATGGGGCCCTGGCCAGGCTGAGACCCCAGCCCAGGCTGCTGCCTCAGTCCAGCCAAGCTGAGACCCCTGCCCAGGCTGCCATCTCAGCCTGTCTGTGGATAGTCCGGTGGGGGTGTGCGTCTCCAGCCCAGGCTGCCTTCACTGGCCTGAAGATAGCTTGGTGGGGGTGCACCACCCTGCCGTTGCTGCTGGCTGGGTGATCATGCAGTTGGGTGCCCGGCCCTGCAGGAATGAGACCCCAGCCCAGGCAGCCGCCTCGGCCAGGGATCATGCGGCTTGGGTGCCAGGCCCTGGTGGTCTGAGACCCCAGCCCAAACAGCTCGGCTTGGGGGCGTGGCCCTGGCGGCCTGAGACCCCAGCCCAAGCCTGTGTGGCTTGCCAGCCATCCCGCGGCTTGGGGGCATGGCCCTAGCAGCCTGAGACCCCAGCCCAAACCGGCGGGGCTTGAGAGCCATCGCGCTTGGGGGCCATGCCCTGGCAGCCTGAGACACCCCCAGCCCAAGCTGGCTCGGCTTGGGGGCGAGGCCTGGCGCCCTGAGACCCCAGCCCAAGCCTGTGCGGCTTGGGGGCGTGGCCCTGGCAGCCTGAGACCCCAGCCCAAACCGGCGGGGCTTGAGAGCCATCGCGCTTGGGGGCCATGCCCTGGCAGCCTGAGACACCCCCAGCCCAAGCTGGCTCGGCTTGGGGGCGAGGCCTGGCGCCCTGAGACCCCAGCCCAAACCGGCGGGGCTTGCGAGCCATCAAGCGGCTTGGGGGCGAGGCCTGGAGGCCTGAGTTCCCCCAGCCCAAGCCTGTGTGGCTTGTCAGCCATCACGCGGCTTGGGGGCGTGGCCTAACGGCCTGAGACCCCAGCCCAAACCGGCCAGGCTTGAGAGCCATCGCGCTTGGGGGCAGGCCCTGGCAGCCTGAGACACCCCCAGCCCAAGCTGGCTCGGCTTGGGGGCAAGGCCTGGCGGCCTGAGATCCCCCAGCCCAAGCCAGCTTGGCTTGCCAGGGATCACTTGCGAGTCTCTGCTCCCAGCTCCTCCTGCCAGCGCGATTGGCACCCCAAGTCCCGCCCCCGCGCCTCCTGCTGGCCCAATCGTGGGCGTAGCGGAGTGATGTATTTGCATACTTCCCTTTTATTATGTAGGATTAAAAATGTTTTCAAGGAATAAAAAGAAACGAATGCATAGGTTTATATAAAATGCCAGAAACTGATCATTGTCTCACTAATAGAAAGATGTGGACAAGGAACCTGGAAGGCTGGTCAACCGTTAAGCTCTGAAAGGTCAGAGCCAACCACTCCCTGTCTAATTAAGACAATGATAACTGAGGCAACTTCCCCACCAAATAATCATGTAAATCCTTACTGATAAGATAATCTGCCTGTTCCTGGAATTGCCTGCCTAAAGGCAATGGGTATATCCCAAACCTGGATAAAAGGGATGGCAAGGCCAAAGCAAGGCGTAGTCCTCCCACTAGAGTTGGGCTTCCGCCTGGCCCCCATTTCCCAAATTAATGGTTTTCTAGTCTCTTTTCATTTGTGTGGGGCCTTCTCCAGAACCCGAACCCTGAACCTGAACCCTGAACCACGTGGGATGTGAAAGAGGTTCCCACAATAAAAGACCATTACTTGTAATAGTAAAAACTTATACTTTTATTTATTGTAGTAAAAATGTGTCTATAATAAGGGATCATATGACACATCCATATAACAAAATAGACTATTATTGAATGATTTATAATTCATTTTGCATTAATTAATTTTTATATGGTATCAGAAAGAAGCTCAATTTATTCAATTATATATGAATGTCCAGTTGTCCCAGCACAATTTGTTGAAAAATCTTCTCAATTGGATTATTTTGGAACCCTTGTCAAAAATTATCTGTCAATAGAAGAGTTTATTTCCAGACTCTCAGTACTATTCCAATAATCTATATGTCTATCTTTATGTCAGTGCCACACTGTTTTGGTTGTAGGCCTAAATATAAAGCCTAAAACTATAAAACTCTGAGAAGAAAATATAGGGATACATTTTTTGACCTTGGATTAGACAATGCCTTTATAAATATTGAGAGGAGCTAGAGATAAATTAGGCAGACAGGATAAGGGGTCAGAGAAGAAGGAAGTGTGGACGTGACAGCTGGAGCTAGCTGAAACTACAAAATGTTTGTCTTGCAGAAAAACAGGATGTCATGAGACAAGGATGTTTATCTTGCAAGTGAAGAATGTTGCAAAAGAAGGGGAGGAAGAGGAAAGAAAGAGGGGGAACACCCAGTGGATTTTGAAATTGTTGCTAGGCAAAGAACCAATCAGAGAGTGACACAGATAAAGAGTGGGCTCAGGATGGATAAAAACCTCTAGACAAGTGAGCTTTGTTGCAAACCCCTCTCTTGGGCCCCCTTCCCACGTGAGAGGTCTGCATCTGCTTGAATAAATCCTACACCTTTTCCTTAATTCTTCTGGTCCGAAATTTCATTCTTTGAATTCGTGAGACACGATCCCGAGATGAACCTCGGCTTGCTGTTCAGGTATTAGTATGACATCAAAATTACCATCAACAACAAAAAATAGGTATCTCATCAAAACTAAAAACATTTGTGCTACAATGGACACATCAAGAAAGACAAAAGATGACTCATAGAATGGGAGAAAATATTTGTAAATCATAAATCAGAGAAGGTCCTTGTATTCAGAATATACAAGAGTATCATTACATACACCAAAATGTTGGGGGTTCAATATTTGGTCAGGGCACACACCAAGGTTGCAGTTTCAATACCCAGTTGGGACACATATGAGAGGCAACCAATTGATATTTCTCTCATATCCATGTTTCTCTCTCTCTCTCTCACTCTCTCCTATCCTCTCTCTCTAAATATCAATAAAAATATATCCTCAAGTGAGGATTTAAAAAAAAAAAGATAATTCAATTTAAAACATAGGTAAAAGACCTGAAAGATATTTTTCCAAAAAAATATATACAGATGGCCGATAAATACATGAAAAGATGCTTAATATCATTATCTACCAGGGAAGTACAAATCCAAGACACACAAAACCCCTAGGATGGCTATAACAAAAAAGACAGATAATAACAAGTTTTGGCAAGGGTGTGGAGGAATTGGATCCCTCACACATTGTTGATAAGAATGTAAAATGACCAACTTCCTTTGGAAATGGTCTTGGCAGTAGTTCCTCAAATTGTTAAACATAGAGTTGCCACATGACCCGGCCATTTTATTCCTAGGTATCTATCACGATAAATGAAAACATGTCGACACAAAAACTTATGTATAACTATTCATAGCATCATTATTCATAAAAGCCAAAATGGAAACCATTAAAACATGTATCAATTGGTGAACAGATAAATTAAATATAGTATATCCATATAATGGAATATTATTTGTCAACAAGAAGAAATAAAGTACTGATATATGCTTCAGTGTACATGAACTTTGAAAACATCATGCTAAAAGTGAAGCATAGTAATCCCTCCTTTGGAAAACTGCTGTTTGAAACTGCAGTTTGAACTACTCTGTTATTCTTAGACAGTCTCTTATTCTGTAGGTCAACTCTTATTTTTAGACTGTAAAATAACTTTTTTTTTTTGTTTGAATAGAAAAGATAAACTTAACTGTCTGATCTTGCAAGCTAGCCATCTAAAGGGGCTGATACACTGATACTGATATTAATTCACATATTCTGCCAAGTTTTTTTTCATCCAAGGTTACAGGTGTCTATAAAGATATGATATGTACTCAAGGTTACAAGTTGTCTGTATAGATATGACAGGTGTTTATTAGATATGATATATACTCAAGGTTACAAGCTGTCTTACACAAAGAACTAGAAGGATATAAAAAGGAAATACTCCTACTTGTGTTTGTTCAGAATTTGACAGAGGTAATCTGCTCTGAACCTGCTCACAATAAAGGGGACTCCTAACTAATTGGCTCATTAGGCGTTTTGTCCAGCTCGCTGATTTGCGATACAACAAAAGAAGCCAGTCACAAAAGACAATTTAACATATAATTCCATTTATATAAAACTAGGGGCCCGGTGTACGAAATTCGTGCACTGGGTGGGGGGTGTCTCCTCAGCCCAGCCTGCCACCTCTCACATACTGGGAGCCCTCAGGAGATGTCCTACTGATGCAGTCTGGCCTCCCTTTGTGGGAGACAACCGGGCTGATCAGGGAAAGGCACCAGCCCTATCACCCCGCTGCTGCAGCCACTGTCAGTCACCGCAGCCACCAAGGTGTTTTCATCAACACGGACTCCAGTCCCTTCACCAAGAAAAAAATGACAACTTTCTTTAGGCATTTTCAAGATGTGTCTTTCATAGAATATGGATTTATTTATTTATTTATTTATTTATTTATTTAATCCTCACCTGAGTATATGTTTCCATTGACTTTTACAGAATGTGGAAGAGAAAGGGAAAGACGGAGAGAAACATCAAAGTGAGAGGAATACTTTGATTGGTTGCCTCCTGCATGAGCCCTGACCTGGGCCCCAGCCAGGGAGGAGCCTGCAACTTAGGTACATGCCCTTGATCAGAATCTAACCTGGACTCTGCGGTTGGCAAACGTAGGCATTATCCACTGAGCCAAACCGTGTAGGGCAGGTTATGACATTTCTTAGCCCTCCAGCAGCAGACCTTCGTTTTTTCCCCCAGGAGTGTGGTGGAAAAGCCCTAGATCACCTTTTTGGATTCTTATACCCAAGTTACTAAGAATATTTATTACCAGTGGCATACAGGGAGCTTAGCCAATGAGCGGTCAGAAAAGGTGTTTCCTCTGTAGTTCACACCTATCTCATCTGATCTCTGGCTCTGCCCCTGCCAAGGCCTAAAGCCTCCAGCCCTTGGCAGGGGACCCCCAGCTGGCTTCTCCCCTGGCCAAGGCCTCAAGCCTCTGTTTGAGGTTCGGGCCCTGGGCAGGGATCCCCAGCTGGCTCAATCGCCCGGTTCCACCCACGGCCAAGGCAGCAAGCCTCTGGTCGAGGCTTGGACTCTAGGCAGGGACCCCCAGCTCGCTCTGATCACCAGGCTCTGCCCCAGCGGCCAAGGCTGCAAGCCTCTGGCCAAGGCTTGGGCTCTGGGCAGTGACCCCCAGCTGTCTCCTATTGCCCGGCTCCACCCATAGCCAAGGCTGCAAGCCTCTGGCTGAGGCTTGGGCCCTGGGCAGGGACCCCCCAGCTGGCTCCGATCACCACAGGGGACCCCAGCTGGTTCCAATGGCCCGGCCCCGCCCCCAGCCAATGCCGCAAGCCTCTGTTTGAGGCTCGAGCCCTTGGCAGGGACCCCTAGCTGGCTCCAATCACCTGCAGGGGACCCCAGCTGGCTCCAATCTTCCCCTCCGATCTTCAGCTCCAATCGTCCAGTTCTGACCATGGCTGCTCTTCGAGGCTGCAGCCATCTTGGTTGGGTGTATTTGCATATTGCTTCTGATTGGTTAGTGGGCGTGGCTGGTGGGTGTGGCTTGTGAGTGTAGCAGAGTGATGATTTGCATATTACTCTTTTATTAGATAGGATGTCCAGAATAGGCAAATCTATAAAGATAGAAAATATATTAGTAATTGCCTAGGTCTGGTGGGATTGAGGACAAATGAAGAGTGACTGCTAAAAGTAAAACTGAGGGTCCCTATGCCTTTGATTAACTTCAGTTTTAACTTCTAGCTCCAGAAATCATCTTCTTCCCTCTCTATATATAACCCTCAGAGACCTAGTCTTTCTGCAAGATTGTCAGCAACCACCATGGCAGCAGAAGACAGTAGCAGGGATCTGGCTAATGGTCACAATGTCTGGACCTCTGGCAGAAAAAAAGACAACATCTTAATCTTAGTTATGTTTTAGCTCCTGAGCCCTAAATTGGGGAAAAAACAAACAAACCCTGGCTACTTTCTCATGAAATCAGACAGAGGTGGGTGGGAGCAGACCTTAGAGCTGTCCTCAAGACCTGATGAAATGATTTACTACCTTTACCTTATCTGCAGCCAGTCAGTTCCCAGCATAACTCATAACTCATGGTGTCTTGTGATTTTCCCCTATATAATCTGTAACTTACATGTCATTGGGGAGCGGGACTTTAGGGCATAAGCTCCCCACCTCCATATTGGCCAATTCAATATTAAACTATTTTTCCTTCTATACTGCAAACACCTCTTTGTATGTTTCTTGGGCCAGTGCACATAGGCAGATGGACTAAAAAACAAAACAAAACACACACACACAAAAAAAAAAACCAAAATAAAAATACCATTGGGGTCCCAGTAATAAAAGGCACTGGGTTTCTTTTGGGTTTGATAAAAGTGTTCTATACTTAGATTGTGGTGATGGTTGCAGAACTTTGTAAATACACTAAAAACTACTTAACTGTAACTTTAAGTGGGTCAACTGCACAGTATGTGAATTATATTTGAATGAAACTGCTTAAAATGTAATCAAGAACTTTCTAAAAAAGAGTGAATGAGTCAATTTCCACTTTCCTCTCAGGAATCATCCAAAACAGGATGTTGACAAATTAATAAATTTTATGCTTTTTTTAAAAAAAAAATATATATATATATTTAATATATTTTATTAATTTTTTACAGAGAGGAAGAGAGAGGGATAGAGAGTTAGAAACATTGATGAGAGAGAAACATCGATCAGCTGCCTCTTGCACACCCCCTACTGGGGATGTGCCCACAACCAAGGTACATGCCCTTGACCGGAATCGAACCTGGGACCCTTGAGTCCGCAGGCCGAGGCTCTATCCACTGAGTCAAACCGGTTTTGGCTATATTTTATTGATTTTTTACAGAGAGGAAGGGAGAGGGACAGAGAACCAGAAACATCGATGAGAGAGAAACATCGATCAGCTGCCTCCTGCACACCCCCCACTGGGGATGTGCCCGCAACCAAGGTACATGCCCTTGACCGGAATCAAACCTGGGACCCTTCAGTCCACAGGCCGACGCTCTATCCACTGAGCCAAACTGGTTAGGGCTATGCTTTTTTTTTTTTTAACATGAAAAAGCATAGACTGGACTGAGCTTTAGTAGCATTCTCCATCCCATGCAACCTACTAATTAGTCTTGCCATTCAAGAAGAATTTTTTTGCCAGCCCAGTTACATGCTCTTAAATACACAACTGAGGAAAAGTTTTCTGTATCTGCAAAGCCTACAGAGCTATCTTTCTTCTGAATATTCCTATCATGAATATTAAACCTGGTTATCAGGGCAGGCTGCATTGACCTGAGGAGTCACCTCAAAATAAGCCTCTTTGGCATGAGGATTCTTTTGAGTTGAAGGCAATAGAGAATCAACAGAAGCAGGAGAGTTCTCTGCCCTCCCCTCATCTGTCTAAAAGGAGGGCATAAATTTCCCTTTGAGAAAGCCCCACCCCCAACCTTTACCAGGGAGACAAGTACAACGTTTATTCAAGACAGAGACTTAAACCCAAGATGAGTTTGTATAAACAAACCTTACTAAAATAACCCTTATCTCCTATTAGTTCCTCCATATATTTCCTCATCATTTCCCCACAATTTATCATCCCTTGAAACCCAACCCCCTTTCTTTTATCAAAAGGGTATATAAGCCCCTGAGTCTAATCACATTTTGAGTTTTACTTCTTTCCTGCAAACTCCCATACATGTAAAAATTAATAAAAATTCTTGCTTTTTTTCGATTAATCTGTGCTTTGTTAGTTTAATTTGCATTATCCTAGTGATGAACATAGGAAGGTAGAAAAAAAGGTTTTTTCAATTTTTAAATATTTAGTTGTATTTTTATAAAAATGTTTAAGAACTAAAATTTCAGCAATATTGCTTTTTATAACTTGTATTTGTCCAGTATTATGTAAAATTCATTTGGTTTAGTTTTTTTATATTATATTTTTACTAAGGGCCTAGTGCACAAATTTGTGCACCTTAAAAGAAACTGGCTGAAACCGGTTTGGCTCAGTGGATAGAGCATCAGTCTGTGGACTGAAAGGTCCCAGGTTCGATTCCGGTCAAGGGCATGTACATTGGTTGCGGGCACATCCCCGGTAGGGGGTGTGCAAGAGGCAGCTGGTCGATGTTTCTCTCTCATCGATGTTTCTAGCTCTCTGTCCCTCTCCTTTCCTCTCTGTAAAAAATCAATAAAATATATATTTTAAAAAAAGACTTCAATATCTATAAAAAAAAAAAAAAAAGAAAGAAACTGTGGGCCACGAGGCTGCTGCTGGCCCCTCCTGCAGCCCCCAGTCCCCTCTCTGCTGGCAGTCCTGCTCCCGCAGCTCCCATGCACTGATGGTGCAGAGCGATTGGGGCCATATCCAGCAGTAGATGCAAACGGGCTGGTGCTGTCAGTAGGTGCGAGCAGCAGCTGCAGGCCTAAATCGCCCCTCAGGAGCAGGGGAAAGTGGAGAAGCCCTGAGGGGAGATTGGGACGGGCAGCCGCCGCTCGCACCCTCTGATGGCGCCGAGCAGTCAGGCCCAGCGCTGAGCACCGGTAGCGGGTGTCAGTGGGGCCAACGCCGGCAGCAGGTGTGAGTGCCAGGCAGGACTGCGGTGCAGGGGAGCAAAGATTTTTCAGTACCAGTAACCACCAGAATCTCGTCCTAATGACAGTGACTGGCACCCTGCCTTAGTCTGGTGCCCCCCCTCACCTGCTCCACCATCCTGCCGCGTTCAACGCCCACCATGTTCCACGCTCTGCCGCCTACTGCTGAAGCCTGCCATGTTCTGCGCACGCCCCCTGGTGGTCAGCGCACGTCATAGCAACTGGTTGTTCGGTTGTTCAGTTGTTCCCCCGTTCGGTTTATTTGCATATTAGGGTTTTTTATATATAGATTGATTTCAGAGAGAGGAAGGGAGAGGGATAGAAATATCAATGATGAGAGAGAATAATTGATTGGCTGTCTCCTGCATGCCCCACATTGGGGATGGAGCCAACAACCCGGGCATGTGTCCTGACCGGTAATCAAAGTGTGACTTCCTACTTCATAGGTCGATGCTCAACCACTGAGCCATACCAGCCAGGCTATAAGCTATTTTTAAATTGCCTTTAAAATTTTGATCTTTTATAAAATTCATCCTTTATTCTTTAAAAAAAATGAGAAACTTAAATTGCAAATGTGTTTTCATGCATGATAAGTCTGTCTTTATCTTATCTTTTAAAAAAAATTGTTTAAAGTATTACATGAGTCTCCTTCCCCCCCCCCCCCCCCATTGACCTCTCCCCTGCCACCCTCTCCCCCAAGCACAAGCCCATACCCCCCTACTGTCTGTGTTCATTGGTTTTGCTCGTATGCAGGCATAAAAATCCTATGGTTGATCTCTTACCCCCTCACCACCCGCCTTCCCTCATAGGTTGTATAATCTGTATCTCATCTTTACGTATCTTATTTACCCAAGTTTGGATTTTAGTAGATTCTTCTGATTTCTTTCTTTAGCAGGAATTTGCAGCTATTAAAGTCAAAAGCACACTTTCTTTTTTAAATTATACATTGATCTTATGGAATGTATTTAATAGTAATCAAATGTCTTTAAGTAATCATTCCCCGTAATTAAAGTATACTGTTCTAAATCTTAACTGTCCTTGGTAAAACCCACCACATATGAAAAAAATTAACTTTCAGCCTGTCTTCACACTCTGATGATTTGGTGAGATGAAGGGTACACGTGTGGTAATCCTACACCCTCTACCACTAGGCTGAATAGAAAGACTAACTTTTACAGGTTTCCTATAAACTATAATATCCAGCTACGGTGGAATGTTTTTGATCAGCCCTTTTCTCAGTTTCCTCCTTACTTTCCTTTTTGCCCGCCCCTCCCCCACCCCCACTTATCTGCCTACATCCATTTCTTCTTTCAAACTATTAGGAGATCAAGAGTTAACCATACAACTTCCCCGTATAAAGGTTTTTAATGGATTATTAATGCTGTTGTAATAACCTGGTGTGGGAACCATACCAGAGTCGCCAGACAGCCAAGGCCACTTAGAGTGTGAAGGCCTCGTTGTTAGTATGTCGGAATGGCCAAGGCCGCTCTGAACATGGGAATCATAATCAGAATGTCTGAGAACTACACAGCTGCCAGGCCGCAGCGAGCTCATGGTACGCTGTGCCCTTCTATAGACAAATGACTGGTGTCATTGTTGGCCACTAGCCTTCTTTGTCTAAGGAGTATAATACATGGCACTGACCAGCTAGAATGTGCTGGAGAAGCGAGAGACAGAAGAGACAGAGCCGAGAACTGGTACTGCTATGATGTAAGGCTAAGCGCATATATAGCTACCATGTTAACCAGCCAGTGTGCTGAGAGGGAAGCTCAGAAGTAGTTACTACGTGAGGTTACAGAGCCCAGCCAGTGTGCCGGGCAGGGGAGACAGGAGAAGCTGCTGAGCCAGAGAGGCAGGAGAGGCTACTGAGGCTGTCGCTCTAAGGGAAAGCTCAGGTACTGTTGCTATGTAAAGCTATAGGTCTAGGGGCAGCGTGCGGCTGCTCTGAGAATAACTGTGGGCACAGAGACTGCTACTACTGTGTGGGAACGATACGTATTTACCAGCCAGTGTGCGGCTGCCTATATGGGATTGCTGTGAAGGACTGTTTTGTCTGATGGCTATATGGCCACTGGCTTCTGCAATACTCATTCTTACATACCCACAACTTCTCATGGCTTCTCTGCCTAAGACCTGGCATCCAAGAAGGTCCAATCCCTAGGCAGAGGGGCTCAGACCCAGCAGTTAGTGCAATGAGTAGGGTTTGAGAAGGAACCTACTCTGGCATAGTCAAGAAGAATTTAGAAGAATATAGGGACTCAGAGCAACACAGAGCAGCAGTGCTGAGCAGTGCTCTTGCTGTCTCTGACACCTGATTATCATTTAACTGCAAAAGAGAAAAGGAAAAACAAGATAGATGCATGCCCAGTAAGATCTGAGTGGCGTGGGAAAATGCTTGCCCATCAATCACACCTGGAAACAAGTAATTGGCCAAGATGGATAGGGTCACTGTAAGCTTGCAAAATTGAAACATATAAACTTCTAGACAAAAGAGCCATTCTTCCTGTGACTCCAGTTGCAGGGGCACGCTCTCTTGTGCCCACATGGCGCACGGCTTTAGACTAATAAACTTTAACCTGGTCTGAAAGCTGAACTACACCCAGCTACGACATGGAATAGAAACTCTGGACACTGGCCTTGTTTCTGGCTTTGCTAAACTTCCAGCAGCAACTTTTTCAGGACTGGCTTAAGGGGCAGGGTACTTTGGAACCCAAGAAATGTAAGGCCATGCCAATAAAATCTTCCATACCCAATCCTCTAATGCGAATCTTGGAAAATTCATTTTCTGAAAATATCGCAAGAACCTCTTTCCCACTTGTGTCTAGGAAGTTTGGCTCATTAATTCCTCTAACATCATTATCACTGCCTAGATAAAGCCTGATGTGAAAACTAAACGAAGCCATGTAATGAAGAAGAGGATATTGACTAATGGCTGATTTGTGACATTGCCTTGTTGAAGACATCATTTTTAAAATACATTTTTATTCATTTCAGAGAGGAGGGAAGAGGGAGAAATAGAAACATCCCTGATAAGAGAGAATCATTAATTGGCTGCCTCCTGCACGCTCCCCACTGGGGATCGAGCCCACAACCCAGGTATGTGTCCTTGACCAGAATTGAACCTGGGACCCTTTAGTCCGCAGGTCAACGCTCTAGCCACTGAGCCAAACCAGCTAAGGTGAAGATATCATTTTTTAAACTTTATTTTTATGGTTGACCCTATTACAGATGTCCCCATTTACCCCTCCTTTGTCCACCTTCACCTACCCCTCATCCCTGAAGTCATCATTTTTGTGGTGGGTCTTTATTTGAATTTTATCAATTTGCCCAGAGCATGGGCTCACTAAAGTAACAAAAGATTAATATGTAAACAACAATGCTGTTGGAATTAACTGCAATGAGAAATTTAACTGGCAAAAGGACTGGCTATTCTGACCAGCTCATTGTTGAATTCTTACAGAGAAATGTGTAAGAAACGATAAGTAAAATTATGGTACTTAGACTCAGGGCCAGATGTGATGCATTTTAGATACCTGTTGACATTGGGTTTGATATTTCAGCAACAGATTCTCACTGCACATTAAATCCTTAACCACAGTTCTTAACTGTAGTCCATAATACTGCTAATGGATCATTAAGTAGCCATTCCTCAGACAGACTCATCCTTTCTTTATACATGCCAATATTATTGATAAGATAAAAGCCAGGTTCTTCTTTTTTTACTTCTAGATCAGAAAACATTTTATCTCTAAGGTACTCCTGTCTCTTATCTGATCTCTTACATCTAACCTTATTTCATAGTTTTATCCTCTGAATCTCAGATTGATTTGGTTTGTTTATGCCTGCCGCAATATAATAGCAAAAAGATTACATATAACCTGGACTGGCTCCATAGTAATGTGGGGCCCAGGGCAAAAGGAAAATGTGGAGACTCTTGTTTAAAATTAAGAACTTGAAGACCTTGACAGTAGAGCATCAAACCAAGTAGAGGGCTCGTCTGAGTTCAGGGCCTTAAGTGATTGCTCAGGTCACACACTAATGAAGTCACCCTAATATAACAACATTTTAGTGCAAGATTCAACAAACTTCCACCCATCGTTCAAATCTAGCTGCTCCCTATTTCAGTAAATAAAATTGTATGGGAATGTAGCCATGCCCATTTGTATTGTCAATGCCTGCTTTGCTCCATAATAGCAGAGTTTTATACATGCTACAGAGATCATATGGCCCACAAGACTGAAATATTTAACATCTGATCTTTTCAGAAAAAGTTTTCAGACTTCTGCTCTAGTATCTGACCTGTGTGGCTGCTTGCCTCATCCTTGCTATTCAAAAAGGGAACCCAGCAATCTACAGCTTAGTCCACTCTCTACCCAAGAAACCAAGGAGGGCTCAGAGCATGCAGCTATAAACAGAAGAATCTGGAGATTATTGACCCACTCCGAGGCCACAAACTGAAATGCCAAGAATTTCTATGACACTGTAGGACAGCAACACCCATGAATTCTCCACGCAGAAGCCTACAAAGCTATCTGATCTCTTCTACATATATTTATTGGGTACCTGGGATTTCTAACCACCACTACCACAAGGCCACATACCCTGCCAACTCCAGTCAGAGGACTGGCATTGCCTGGAGTCTTGTGTGTCCATTTCATGAGAGATTGAGCTCCAAGAACAGTTCTTCTTAGACTGCATTGAAATAAAAACTTTGAAATCCTTTAGCTCTGCATTTGGCAGTTCCACACACAACCACAATTCCCCTGAATCAGGGGCCCACATAATCTTAATATCTGGGCTTGAGCCCCTATCAAGAACTTTAGAGGATTCTGAGATTTTCTTCTACATGTTGTAACCATAATTTAATATCTCAATTATTTTACACTAGGGGCCTGGTGCACAAAGATTCGTGCATGGGGGTGGGGGGTGGGGGGGTCCCTTAGCCCGACCTGCACCCCCTCCAATCTGGGAGCCCTCTCCAATCCGGGAGTTTCTGTCTGTCTTTGCAATCATATGAGCGAATTGTCTGAGACCCCAACCCACTTTGGTTTGTTGTTCACAGAATAATAGAGGCTTTTTTTTTTTTCTTTGCTTCATTGGTAGAGATTTCCTGGAAGTTTTAGGATATCTTCCCTTTAATTTTTCCTAGACACTCTGATTTTACTTATGTCTCTCACCTTTGCTTTCACTCCATCTCCCAATGCAACAGTAACTTGCTCCAGGCTCACTTTGCTCTAGTGTCTAGGAGATCCATCTGCCACCAGAACTACGATTCCCAGCATTCCTGGTGCTCCCCGCACTCTGGGCTTCTGCTTCCAGTCCTGGGGCTGCCACCAGAACTACTACTCCCAGAATTCTTGGTGCTCCCTGTGCTCTTGGTTTTCCCTTCCTGCTCTGTCTCCATCCCACGGCCTCCCGCTCTGCCAAGTTCTCCAAGCCACCAACTCTCCCTCTTTGCTCTCTGTCTGGCGGCTTGGGGAGCCAAGTCCCCCAAGCTGCTCCACTCTCCACCGGCTCTCCCGCTCTGTTCTCTGCCCGGCGCCTGTGTATGCAAATTAACCCGACAATTTTGTCAGATTAATTTGCATACACACGCCTGATTGGCTGGTGAGCATAGCGGAGGTACGGTCAATTTTACATGTTTCTCTTTTATTATATAGGACTAGAGGCCCGGTGCATGAAATTCGTGCACGGGGTGTGTGTGTCCCTCAGCCCAGCCTGCACCCTCTCCAATCTGGGACCCCTCGAGGGATGTCCGACTGCCCGATCCCTGTAGGATGTCCTACAGGGATCGGGCCTAAACGGGCAGTCGGACATCCCTCTCACAATCAAGGACTGCTGGCTCCCAACTGCTCACCTGCCTGCCTGCCTGATTGCCCCTAACCGCTTCTGCCTGCCAGCCTAATCACCCCCTAACCACTCCCCTGCCAGCCTGATTGATGCCTAAATGCTCCCCTGCCAGCCTGTTTGCCCCCAACTTCCCTCCTCTGCCAGTCTGGTCCCTCCCAACTGCCCTCCCCTGCTGGCCTGATCTCCCACTACAGCCCTCCCTTGCAGGCCTGGTCCCTCCCAACTTCCCTCCCCTGTTGGCCATCTTGTAGTGGCCATCTTGTGTCTACATGGGGGCACCCATCTTTGACCACATGGGGGCAGCCATCTTGTGTGTTGGAGTGATGGTCAATTTGCATACTACTCTTTTACTAGATAGGATTCTATCAAGGCTATAGCCAACTCTCTTAGAGTGTGTAAATAAAAATCCTATGTTTTCACTTCTAATCTAGCTTTTTTTTTCTTCAATAGATTAGAACAGTGGTCGGCAAACTGCGGGTGGCTCGTGAGCCATGGTTTGCCGCTCTGTTGACTAATGAGTTTGCCAACCACTGTCATATACTACCCTTTACCTCTTTGCACACAATATGCCACAATTGCCTAATCCTCACAGCTTCCAACTACATGGTAACATTTAGTCTAGCAGTGGTTGGCAAACTCATTAGTCAACAGAGCGGCAAACCGTGGCTTGCAAGCCACATGTGGTTCGCGAGCCGCAGTTTGCCGACCACTGGATTAGAACAACCTGCTCTCGGGGAGAGGGCTACTGGCATCAGCCATGAAAACCCTCAAGTATCAGCCATAAATTTACAAATTCCTGTTTGAAGAGAGATAGCACCAGTCCCTTCCCTTCCATATATTCCCCCTTCTCTTTCTCGGGAGAAGCAGCATGTTCAAATTCCTCTTCATTTCCCCCTCCCTTTACCTCTGGGAAAGACAACGCATCCACAGCCCTCTCCCTGATCCCTTTGTTCTGCTTTCCCTCTCCATCCTTATAAAAATATTTGCCTGCACTGAGATATTAAAATGAGTTTTTGAGGACAAGAGTTCTCCCATCTTTCCGAGATGCCAGCACACAAATAAACCTCTTTCCTTTCCACCAGCACTCGTCTCACAAGTATGGCTTTTGTTGCAGCATGCAGCTGAACCTGAGTTTGGTTACAATGCTAGTTTCATGGATTCTATAGAAGACATGACACTGGTAAAAGATAGCGAATGGTTTGTAAGAAATGAAGGATAGTTTATTACTCACAGCAAGAGCAGTAGCTAGAGTAACGGCATTTTTGCACCATTTTCCCAAAGGTGATACAAGGGCCAATTTACACCTGTACTTGTAGTAGGTTGATTTATAAGAAAGGCATTTTTAGCTTAGGGGATGGACAAGGATTTTTTAATTAATGCATGACAATACTACAGTATCCTCTCCTTATTCACTGGGAATACATTCCAAGACCCCTAGTGGATGCCTGAAACCATGGATAGTTCCAAAACCTATATGTACTATGTATTTACTTATATATACCTACCTATGATAAAGATTAATGCCTTTTCCAGCTTAATACATACTTATCACACACTGTAGCCTTAACTTTTGCAATTTGATATGTGACAACAAAACTAGCATGAATTCCTTTTTCCTTCACAATTTCATGGGCAGAAGATTTGTTTTTACCATATACCTTAGCAAATTCAGCATATGATTTTTCTCTCTCTCCTTTTTAAATCAAGAACTTTCACCTTTTCACTTAGAGGAAGCATTTTTGGGCTTCTCTTTGGCATATCCGAATTGCCAGTATCACTAGGGCTTGTGTTCAGACCATGTGATAATCAAGATGGCTGCTAAGTGACTAATGGGTGGGGAGCATATACAGCATGACTGTGTTGAACAAAGGGATGATTCATATCCCAAGTGAGATGAAGCAGAAAGGCATGATTTCATCAGGCTACTCAGAATGTTGTGCAACTTAACACTTACGAATTGGCCCTAGCTGGTTTGCTCAGTGGTTAGAGCATTGGCCTGCAGACTGAAGGGCCACAGGTTCAATTATGGTCAAGGGCACTTACCTCAGTTGCAGGATCAATCCCCAGTTGGGGCGTGTGCCAAAGGCAACCAGGCAATGTGTCTCTCTCACATTGATGTTTCTCTCTCTGTCTCGCCCCCTCCCTCCCATTCTCTCTAAGAAAAAAAAAAAAATCAATGGAAAAAGTATTCTTGGGTGAGAATTAACAAATTTATGAATTGTGAATTTGGCTAATTTTCCATTTAATATTTTCAGACCAACGCAGACTGCATGTAGTTGAAATCATGATAAATGAAAATGGATAAGGGAACACAACTGCATAAGCACATGTGGCCTGTGCTCTAGAAGGAAACGTTATTTTTACTACACCCAACAGTAAGCAAATTTGTCCTTTGCTCTGAAGGAAGACACTATCTCTGTCTTCCAAGGCAGATTGCTACACAAACATCCTTGAAAGCACAGTTCAGAACAGAAGACAATCAATGCCTTGGCTGCAATTTGTTTGAAAGCACTTGACATCCTAAATCCTCATCGAAACATGAATTTTTAAGCTTTAAACTCCTTGGTATATGCTAAGTAAGATTTCCCAAACTAGACTGACTGATTTAGTACCAAAGTAGTTTATTTTTTTAAGTATCTTTTAAAATATATTTTTATTGATTTCCAAGAGGAAGGAAGAGGGAGTGAGAGATAGAAACATCTATGATGAGAGAGAATCATTGATCAGCTGCCTCCTGCATACCCCACACTGGGAATTGAGCCAACCCTGGGTATGTGTCCTGACCAGGAATCGAACTGTTACCTCTTGGTTAATAGGTCCATGCTCAACCACTGAACCATGCCAGCTAGGTGTAGTTTCTTTTTAAAAAAAGATTTATTGATGTTTTTTTAGAGAAAGAGGAAGGGAGAGGGAAAGAAACATCTATATGAGAGGGAAACATTGATCAGCTGCTTCCTGCATACCCCCTACCAGGGACTGAGCTGCACCCCAGGGATGGATCCTAACCCGAAAATGAACCGGCAACCTTTCGGTGCACAGGATGACGCTCAGCCAACTGAGCCACACCAGCTAGGGCAGGCAACTTGTCTTTCAATGGCCCCTATATGGACTTGGTCTTTTACCGAGACTCCTCCCTTCCATCCCCAGAGCTATAGACGAGTCACCTTTTTCCTGAGAGTGAGTTGAAATTTTGCTAATTTCTTTCCTGTTTTGTGACTTTTCAGGTAAAATTGTATCAATTGTTATTGCTGTAGATAGGTAAACAACTTGGGTCCCATGATATATTTAAAGCACTTAGTCAGTCACTCCCCTATCCACTGAGTTCTCAATTTCCTGAAATTGTGTGTGTGTGTGTGTGTGTGTGTGTGTGTGTGTGTGATAATACAAAAATTATGTAGTGCAAATGAGAAGCCAAATAAGAGTAAATGAAAGGGAACAGGAAGAGGAATCAGGAACTGACTCCAAACAAAACACCATCCGGAGGAAACAGGATAAGCCTGTCCAGATACTGGCAATTATGAGGAAGGAAAAGCAATTACCAGAACAGATGGACGGAAACAGAGTAACTAACAGAGGTAGAACCATGCCTATTTGAGAAAGTGTGTCCGGATATTTGGGGAGGCTGAATAGAATTTGTGCTCATTTTCTGTAGCTCCTAGATCTATAACAGTATTATATGTGGGCACTTAATAGGCAGGCATGAGTTCCTGTAAACTATCAAGTTGTTTCCTAAACCTGTAACTGTCACTTCTGACTTCTTGTCTTTTTATGTATATGTATGCTTTTATTTTAATGGATACTAACTTGGTTTGTTCATTTCCCACTTGTCAGGATATTGGTTCTACCTCTGTTAGTTACTCTGTTTCCTAAAGAATTATACAAGTTTATGGAGATGACTGGTAAGTATATTAAAACCAGGTCTGTCCTAGAAAATATGGGACAGATGGTTGTGGGGCATTAAAAAAGAGAACTGTTAATCCTGCAGTAAAGTGTCTTATTGTCTGCTGTATTTTTCAAAAGCTTGTAGAGCAAGGCATATGTTATTGTTTCATCTTTTATGATATAACTAAATTCCTTCAAACACATACAATTTAAAAATAATCCACTCTTGAGTAAATTACATGTACAAGAATAAAAATGCAATCTCTTTTAGATTTCCCAGCTGTCCAAAAGATTATGTATATTAAATTATATACTCTGTATTCTGCATTCCATCAGAGCTACAAAGGAAGAGATTTATCAATTTTTAAATTTCTTACTGAAGTAAAGCCCTCACTTACTATTCATCAGCTATAAAAACTTTATAATTGTTCAATGTTTTGAGGCATTTGGGTGCATGAACAAACTCCAATTTTAGTAGTTTATCTGCTTTGATAAAGATAGAGCACCTCTTTCTTGCATACTCTAAATTAAGCATCAAATGCAATATTTTTAAAATGACTAGAATCATTGACATTTAGAGTTGGAAAATATTTTGGTTTCTCAAGGTAAATAAGAAAACGGAAACTCAGTGATTCTCCAGGAATCATATTCCCAAAAGATATTGATACCGAATTTTTGGACTGGAACCTGGATTCTTTGTCCGCCGGAATCGAAGAATGAATCCACGGACAGAAAGTGGTATAGCAAAGGTGGAGATTTATTGAAAAACAAGTACAGACTCCCACGTGCTGAGAGGGAAGAGTCCCACAGAATGACTCCCAAGTAGGGAGCGGGAAAAGGTCCCACTGAGTTCCTTTTCCCTACGACTTATAAAGGCTGCAGATCCTGGTGCCTTGATATCCCTTCTGATTGGTCACTATTCCCTTAGCCTGGTTACTATAGTAACTCCTGGACTCAAAGGTCGAACCTCACATGGGACAGGTGAAGTTCTACCGCCCCCCCCCCCCCCTTCCTTATGGTTTTCCTATTCCCTTTGGGCTTTCTTCTTCTCCTTCTGAGTGAAGGGCTTCCTTCTCTTTATTTTGTAAATAGAGACCTTTCTTGGCTACTTCCAGTTCCCTTGTCTTATGGAAATATACCTGTTGCTGCCTCCTTGTCTTATGGAGATGTAACTGCACCTGGCTTCCTTGTGTTATGGAAATGTACTTTCTCCCAGTCTGTGGCCCTGTGTTTTTTCCATGGACCCCAATTCTAAAAATCCCTAAGCCTGCCTATATTACCCTAAAATTCCTGCTTCAATATGCCCAGCTAGAAGTGCATTAAAACCATTTTTTCAGACTCTTAAGGTGCATACTCTTTCCATAACACGAAAACGTTTCTATTTGTGATTCTCACAGAGAGTTGATTCTAAATTTATTGAATTAAGTAGTGCCTGGACAGATTTATGTATATCTCTTGTCACCTGACCAATGGACATTTCTTTTTTAATCCATTTTTATTTGATACTAGAAGCCCGGTGCATGAAATTCGTGCACAGCGGGGAGTTGTCCCTCAGCCCAGCCTGTACCCTCTCCAATCTGGGACTCCTGGAGGGATGTCCGACTGCCCGTTTAGGCCCGATCCTGGTGGGATCAGGCCTAAACGGGCAGTCGGACATCCCTCTCACAATCCAGGACTGCTGGCTCCCAACTGCTTGCCTGCCTGCCTTCCTGATTGCCCCTAACCGCTTCTGCCTGCCAGCCTGATCACCCCCTAACCACTCCGCTGCCAGCCTGGTTGATGCTTAACTGCTCCCCTGCCAGCCTGTTTGCCCCCAACTTCCCTCCTCTGCCAGCCTGGTCACCCCTAACTGCCCTCTCCTTCAGGGTTGATCACCTCCAACTGCCCTCCCTTGCAGGCCTGGTCCCTCACAACTGCCCTCCCTTGCAGGCTGGGTGCCTCCCAACTGCCCTCTCCTGATGGCCATCTTGTGGTGGCCATCTTGTGTCCACATGGGGGCAGGATTTTTGACCACATGGGGGCAGACATATTTTGTGTTGCAGTGATGATCAATCTGTATATTACTCTTTTATTAGATAGGATAGAGGCCTGGTGCACGGGTGGGGACCAGCTGGTTTGCCCTGAAGGGTGTCCCAGATCAGGGTGGGGTTCCCTTGGGGCGTGGGGTGGCCTGAGCGAGGGGCCTGTGGTGGTTTGCAGGCCTGCCAAGCCCCCTGGCAACCCAAGCAGAGGACCTGGTATCTGGAATTTATTTTCCTTCTACAATTGAAACTTTGTAGCCTGGAGCGGAGCCAAGCCTGCTGCTCCCTCCGGGGCGGCAGCCATTTCTGTGTCAGTTAATTCACCTTCTACAATTGAAACTTTGTAGCCTTAAGCGGGTGAGCCCGGCCAGGGTGTGCGGAAAGCTTTGCTTCCCCTGTTGCCGCCGGCAACCCTGGCCTGCTCTCTCAAGCTCCATTCTGCCACCATTTGTTTGAATTTGTTTACCTTCTATAATTGAAACTTTGTAGATTGAGTGGAGGCTTAGGCCTGCAACAGCTATGGAAAGCTTGGCTTGCTCTGTTACCTGGGAAACCTTGCTCTCTGTAGCCATCTTGGATGGGGTTAATTTGCATACTCACCCTAATTGGCTGGCAGGCGTGGCTTATGTAGCACAGTGATGGTTAATTTGCATATTACCATTTTATTAGAGAGGATTTGTATATATTTCAAAATGAAAACAATAAGTCTAGTTAACATCACCACCATAGATAGTTACACATTTTTTTCTTGTAATGAGAACTTTTAAGATCTACTCTCTTAGCATTTTTCAAATATGCAATGCAATATTAACTATAGTCCTATGCTGTACATTACATGCCCGTGACTTATTTATTTTATAACTGGAAATTCATACCTTTTGCTCATTTTGCCCACGCTGCATTCCGCCATCCAATCTCTGGCAACCTCCATCCAATCTGTTCTCTGAATCTATTGCCTTGGTTTCCGTTGTTTTTTTGGTGTGTTTTTTTTTTTTTGGGGGGGGGGGGGCGGGGTGTCGGGAGAGTAGATCCCACATAAAAGTGAGATCGTATGGTTGAAAAGGCTAAAAGGGGCTAATTCCAATGTAATCCTGATATTTGGAGGCTAGTGATCTGAACCCATGCCAGATAACCTATAATTAAGTCACTGCCTCCTTCCCAGATACTGGTCTTGCAGAACCAGTTTCAGAGGCCATGGGGCTGTGGATCATGCACTGCCCCAGAGGGAGGGTTATTAACGGCTGGCACCAGGCCAGACCATCAGATATGGCCTGGAGACCCCCAACACCTGGGGGCTTTCTTGCAAGGCCCTCGAAAAGGACCAGAAGCATAATCCATATTTGCAGGACAAAGACCACAGGGAGGGAGATATAAAGGAAAGCCCCATGCATGTTCCTTCACTCAGATTTGGACGGCTCTTCCCTGAGTCCGCCAGTGTATTAAACAGTGTCCCTCCTCTTCTTTGAAGCATCCTTGGTTTTCTTTGGTCTTCTACAACATGGTATGTGGACGAAAGGGGCTACATGCTAACCTGACAAATCAGGAAGGCCTGCATAGCAGTTTTGCAGACTCAAACCTAAAGTAACCACAAAGGATGGTCTGAAATTAAACTTTAACTAAAAGTAGTTATGGTGAGCAGTTACGTCCTAGGCCTGTATCTTCCCTGACAAGGTCAACTTTTACCTTAACTGAGCCTGTCTTTTTGCATCTATAATAACATACCCTTGAAATGTCTGGGTAACTTGTAACTTCCCTTTTTCTGGACCCCCTGGGCACAACCAAAAGTGGTGGGCACCAGTACAGATACCACAAATTCCTTCATTATCATGTTAATTGTTCCTGCATCCACCTAAGTATGTGTCCATCATTTTACTTTTTATCCAATCCCAGGGGTTCTCTCCCTGCGCTGCCCCCCCTCCCCCCTCCAACTTTGCTTCATCCCACCTCTCTAGTCTGTCACCAATGGATTTCATGTAACCCACCTACGTCCCTTTCCTTTGATGGCAATGTATAAATACAGATGTAACCCGCCATTCTCTGGAGCATTATTTCAATTCGTTGAAGTTCTGCTTCCCGGCATATGTTGACAGTTTGGCTCAAATAAACTCACAAAAACTCTTTACAGGTTTCAATGGTTTTTACGTTAACAGATATTTGTCTTTCTCTGCCTTACTTGTTTTAGTTAGGAGAATGCTCTCAAGGTCCATCCATGCTTTCACAAATAGCAAGATTTTTTTTTTTATGGTTGTTATTGTAGGATTTTCTGTTGTATTACTATTTCAGATGAATATTTCAATTCCTTCAATCCTTCTTATAATAAAAGATAGGCTTTTTCTTTGGGGGCAAATATATATTAATACTCACTGGAGGATATGTTTCTATTTTTATTGATTTTTAGAAAGAGAGGAAAGAAGAGAGAGAAAAACATTGATCAGAGAGAGAAACATCAATTGGTTATCTTCCATAGGCACCGGACAAGGGATTGAAACGGCAACCTAGTTATATGCCCTGACCAGGAATCGAACCTGCAACCTGTTTTTGGTGTATGGGATGATGCTCCAACCAACTGAGCCACCCATCCAGGGCAAGTTTATATTTTTAAGTAAAAATATAGGAAGCTGAACTCCAAACGGAACATAAGTTAAAACAAATTTTACTATGTTCTAGGGCCAATGAATCCCTGATGGCTTTTCAAAGTCTTCATAGAGTTTGGTGAAAAAAACATCACTGTGAATAGATTTCATTATTTATGATTATACTTTCTTTACTTAGGGTGTTTCTGGAAAGTGCATGAGCCTGGAATACTTAGAAATATCCATTAAGATACCTGTGATCATATTTTCCTTTTTTCATTATTCTTATTAAAGTAAGTGCCCTAGATACTGTAATCTTTCTTGTGATCACAAATCCTTTGAAATCTTTTGCAAATAAAACTTTTCCTTAAAGTAGAAGGAACTCTTTTGGTGGAAAGTCTCTGCTCTCAGTGTTGGTGGCTCCCAGGCTTTACTGCCACTTTCAATGTGCAGGCTTACCCTACAGATTCTGCTATATGTACCTGCAAATGCTACCATGTGCTCTTATTGCCATTATAAGGTGCAACGGTGTGTCTGTCTTCCATTAGTACTTTTTTTTTTTTTTTTTGTCAGGAATCACCATAGTTTTCCATAGTGGCTGCACCAAGTCCTACCAATAGTGTGCAAGGGTTCCCTGTGCATCACATCCTCCACAATATTTTGATTTCAGAGAGAAGGGAGAGGGGAGGGAGAGAGAGAGAGAAACATCAATGATGAGAGAAAATCATTGTTTGGCTGCCTCCTGCACGCCCCACACTGGGGATTGAGCCCACAACCTGGGCTTGTGCCCTGACCGGGAATTGAACCGCAACCTTCTGATTCATAGGTAAATGATCAACCACTGAGCTATGCTGGCCGGGCAGTTTTGTTTTGTTTTTGATAACAGCCGTTCCAACATGTGTGAGGTGATATCTCACTGTGGTTTTGATTTGCATTTCCCTGACGTTTAGTAAAGTTGATCACCTTTCATATTTGTATGTTGGACATTTGTATGTCTCCTTTGGAAAAATGTCTGTTCAGTTCCTGTGTCCTTTTTTTTAATCAAATAATTTGTGTGGGTTTTTTTCTATTGAATTGTAGGGATCCCTTATAAATTTTTGATGTTAATACTTTATCAGATATATGGTTTGCAAATATTTTTCTCCCAGTCTGTAGGTTACCTTATCCTTGCGACTATTTGTTTCCTTGGTACGCAGAATCTGTCTAGTTTGGTGCAATCCCACTTTCCTATTTTCACTTTTGTTACCTGTGTTTTTTCTGTCACATCCAGAAATTATTGCAAAAGCCAATGTCAAAGAGTTTTTCTCCTATGTTTTCTTTGTTTTTATTATTATTGCTATTATTTTTCTTCTTTATTGTTGAGAGTATGATGTCATTTCCTCCCCCACCCCCCCCCCCACCCCACCATTGCCCTCATCCACCCAGATCCCACCCACCCAAGGCCTTCACCACCTATTGTTGGTGTCCATGCATATAAATTCTTTGGTTAATCTATACCTATAAATTCTTTGGTTAATCTCTTCCCACCCTTCTCCCCCTTCCCTTTGAGATTTGTCAGCCTGTTCCATGTTCCCATGCCTTTGGTTCTATTTTATTCATCAATTTATTTTTAAAATATATTTTTATTATTTTCAATCCCTGAGCCATGATGGCTGGGCTCATCAGTTTATTTTGTTCATTGGATTTCTTATTTATTTATTTTGATTTTTAGATTCTATTATTGATAGATATGCATTTATTGCCACTTTATTGTTCATATTTTTATCAGTTTTTTTTCTTCCTCTTCTTAAAGAAGACCCTTCAACATTTCATATGATACTGGCTTGGTGGTGATGAACTCCTTTAGCTTTTTCTTGTTTTACCTTCAATTCTAAATTATAGCTTTGCTGGGTAGACTAATCTTGGTTGTATGTCTTTGTTTTTCATCACTTTGAATATTTCTTGTCACTTCCTTCTGATCTACAAAGTTTCTGTTAAGAAATCAGCTTCATCACTTTGAATATTTCTTGTCACTCCCTTCTGATCTGCAAAGTTTCTGTTGAGAAAACAGCTGACAGTCATATGGGTGCTCCCTTGTAGGTAACTGTTTTCTTTTGCTGCTTTTAAGATTCTTTCTTTGTCTTTAACCTTTGGCATTTTAAGTATGATGTGTCTTGGAATCAAACTGTGACCTCCTCGTTCATAGGTCAACGCTCAACCACTGAACCACGACAGCCAGGCTATCCTTCATTTCTGACTTGCCCTTTTTCATGTCTTTGGTGGCCTCACTAAGTTCCCTGAAATTCTTAGTAAGATCCTTGACATTCTAAGTTCCTTGAAGCTCTCATTAAGTTCCTTGAGTGTGACTGGTGTGGTTCCGCAGTTGCGCCTAGATCTATGAACCAGGAGGTCAGGAGGTCAGGAGATCAGGAGGTGACTGTTGATTTCTGGGTGGGGCACATTCCTGGGTTGAGGGCTCTATCCTCAGTGTGGGGCATGCAGGAGGTAGCCTATCAGTGGTTCTCTCTCATCTTTGATGTTTTTATCTCTCTCTCCCTCTCTCTTCCTCTCTGAGATCAATAAAAAAATATATTTTTAAAAAGTTCCTTGACCATCCTTATAATCATTGTTTTGAACTCTGTATCTATTAGTTTGCTTGCTTCCATTTAATTTAGTTTATTTTCATGGAGATTTGTTCTGTTCTTTCATTTGTGACATGTTTCTTTGTCTTTGCATTTGGGCTGCTTCCCTGAGTTTGTTTATATGTATGATAGTGTTCTCTGTGTGTTTCTACATATGACATACTAATTTTTTATGGGTTGAATTACAACCCCCTCATAAAATATGTTGAAGCCCTAGTCCCCAGTACCTCAAATGTGACCTTATTTAGAAATGGGGTGCAACTTAATCTAATATGACTGGTGTCCTTATAAAGAGGGAAATTTGGGCCCTGCCAGTGTGGTTCAGTGTCAGCCCATGAACCAGGAGGTCACGGTTGGATTTCTGGTCAGGGCACATGCCTGGATTGCAGGCTCCATTTCTAGTAGTGGGATTAATAAAAAAAATTTTTTTAAAAAGAGGGAAATGTGGAAACAGAGACATACACATACATACAGGGAAGATGGTGTGAAGAAACAGGGAGACTGCCATGTGAAGATAGAGGATTGGAGTTAGGCTGCCATAAGCCAAATAATACCAGGAGACACAAAAAAACTAGGAAGAGTATTCTCCTAGAAAGAGGAAGGATTTAACCTAGTGGTTGGCAAACTGCGGCTCGCGAGCCACATGCAGCTCTTTGGCCCCTTGAGTGTGGCTCTTCCACAAAATACCATGGCCTGGGCGAGTCTATTTTGAAGAAGTGGCGTTAGAAGAAGTTTTTAAAATTTGGCTCTCAAAAGAAATTTCAATCGTTGTACTGTTGATATTTGGCTCTGTTGACTAATGAGTTTGCCGACCACTGATTTAACCTATAGTTTTGAGAAAGAACAGAAATGATGACCTTCTTGAATCCACTCTTCAAGTGAGCCACAGCCATCTCCATGGTTGTGAAAACACCAGTGGACTCCACAACATACTCAGCACCAGCAGCATTCCATTTGATGTTGGAGGGATCTCACTCCTGGAAGATGGAGATGGACTTTCCAGTGAGACAAGCTTCCTGTTCTCAGTCTTGACTGTTGCAGACCATGTAGATGAGGTCAATGAAGGGGTCATTGATAGCAACAATATCCACTTTGCCAGTGTTAAAAGCAGCTCTGATGACCAGGTGCCCAATATGGTCAAATTTGACCACCATTGTGTCTCAAGGTGGCAGGTGGTACTGAAGCATCCATCTTATATAAAAACTGCTGTTTGAAATTTTAACCCTGCTATTTGGCTTCTGTAAATTCTTGCTTGCTAAGACTACTCCTACTTCAGAGAGGCTATTAAACCTTCCCCAGACAAGGTTATCAGTGCTGGCGCCAGGCCAGGCCTCTGGTTGAGGTCTCAAGGCCCAGCACATACGGGCTCTTTAAGAACTTGCAAAAGGGGCTGGAAACATACCATATTTGGGAGACAAAGAAGGTAAAAACATATAAGTAGGGAAAATTCCTTCGTGTTGGGGCCCAGAATTTGAGAGACATTTTCCTCTGGACCCACATGTAATAAATGTAACTCCATCTCTCTAAGTATTGCTTTGTTCTTCTTCAGTTTTCTGTAACAGTACTGTGCAGGAAGACACAGCTATCTGATGAACATGGGGAGCAGGGAGCAAAAAAAAATTTTTTAATGCATTTGAGAGAGAGAGAGAAACATCAATTTCTTGTTCCACTCATTTATGCATTCATTGGTTGATTCTTGTATGTGCCCTGACCAGGATCAAACCACAACCTTGGCATATTGGGAAGATGCTCTAACCAACTGAGGTACTCATTCAGAGCTGCAATGTTCATATATATATATGAAGTAATTTTTAAAAATCAAATAGTATAACCCAGTCAGTGTGGCTCAGTGATTGAGTGTCAAACTATGAACCGGGTTGCTGGCTCAGTCCCAGTAGGGAGCATGCAGGAGGCAGCCGATCAATGATTCTCTCTCATCATTAATGTTTATATATCTCTCTCCCTCTCCTTTCCTCTCTGAAATCAATAAAAATATTTTTTTTAAAAAATCAAATACTACAGAAAAGTTTGAATGAGAAACAATGGAACCCTTCCCCATTCTTCTCTACATTTTAGTTCCATTTCCAGAGGAAATGACTTTTCAACTCTTAGCTCTTTGTGTTAGTAGTTACCTTTATTGATTTAAATAGTGTGCTTAAAGACATATAATAATATCTACCTCATAGGATAATTGACAAGAGTAAATGAATTATTACATGTCAAGAACTTAGAACTATACTTGGCACATTAATACTTAATTTAATATAGGTTGGCTATTTTCATAATACCATGTTTTGATCATTTATCCATTTTAGATGTTACTTAGTGACTTCAGTAATGATAAATGAGGATTTAGAGCTATTAACTTACTCTTCTCCCTCTCTAATCATCTCCACTGCTTAATCTTTTCAATCACTGATTAACTCAGTTTGAAGTTCTTCCAAGTACTAATTCTCCCATTGCTTCAGCTTCAAACTCAACAGTCGCTTGTCAGAATTATTGCACTAAAATTTGGAAGATAATCTGTTTGCCTTGGTTGTGGAGAAGTGGCTTTTACATTTTTGCTGAAGCTCTCCCTTTCTTGGCCTCATCTTTTGTAAATTGAACAAGGTTTTTACTGTACTTTTATTCTAATATGTTTCCTTCCAGCTTCTAGAGATCTAATTTGAGAATATTGACCTGATACTGTCAACAAAAAATATTTGTTGATGGATTGAAAGTCCCATTATTGTTCTTTCTACAGAAATGGCATGTTTTAGTCTTCTTAAGTTAAAAAGAGCTCACTGAGAAAGCCTATTAACAATCCAGGTCATCTCATTCTCCATGTCCTACCTAATGAATTTGGTGTTGCCAAATTAAGTGGTGTGTTAGCCTCCCTTTGGGTTATGACTTTCCTTATGGTTCCAGTTATAGTTACCATCATCCTGACCCACAGGGTTACACTGCTTCCACATTAACTATCTGTGGGATCACAGGTTCTTCTCTGCTAGGGGCTATACCCCCATGGACGCTGGGTATTAGACGGAGAAGACATGAGAAGTCATACTGGTAGGTATGTAGGAGAAACTTTATTGCTGACCAAGTAGCCATTGCTAACAAGGAGCCATCAGACAAAGCAATTTTTCAAAGTATCTTACAAAGGCAGCTGTACAAAGTAGCCTCACAAAGTATCTGCAGCAAATACAGGAGCCATTGTACACACAGCAGCCCTCTACCAGCTGGTTAGTAACACTTATTTACACCAACTTAGACAAAAGAGGCTTCTTGCCAAATAATGACATCAATATTTGGGTTATAGAAATGTACACCTATACAGTAAGATTACTGTGTCCTTGCTGTTATACCTGCATATGACAACTTGGCCTTGACCATCCGGTGTACTCTGATTAGGGTTCCCACACTCTCTGTTGCAAAAATGGACAAAAACCTTTCCTGATATTCCTGAGATAGAGTTAAAAAAGACTAAAATTTATAAAATGACTTACAGGATGGGAACAAGCAAAGTTCATGGAATATCAGTGATCTGGCTGACAAAGAAGAGATGTCATATTTTACAAGCCGGAACTTCATGTTCCTTTTACATCCAGTCTGAGAGATTTATTTTCATCTAAATGAATAGCATTAAGTGGCCTTAAAATAAATACTAGTAGTCTCTCATACATGAAGTGATCTTTCCCATAATAAAGCTCTAGTAGTGTGATATTATAATACAATAATCATATATCAGAATTATCTACAAAGAGTAGGAGGAAGATTGTGCTTTCACTGTGTACACCTCAAATCAAATGAATAGAATCAAGGTAAGAAAGAAAATGCCTAATACACACAGCATAGAGACCTTGTTTTCCATGGGCTTGAAATCTTGGACATCTCCATCCACCTTTCAGAAGGTAATAGAAAAGCAATTGGTGCAAAAGAACTAGCACTCAGCTACCCATTGCATTACCTGGATTCTGTTAATCATTCTTCTAATTATTCAAGTAGAGTTCTCTTTCCTTGGGAAAGTCAACTTTTCTGAATCTCAGTTTCCTCATCTAAAAAATACTAATACTTATACTACTGACCTCTCAGGGTTATTCTAATAATTGTCAAGGCAACAATTTATTGTAAGCATTGTCAAAGTTTCCTTCCATCCTGCTCAAAGGAATCTAAAGCAAGTCAGTTCATAGACTTCTTTCACAGGCATGTTTTTTAAAAACAAGACTAGGTAGCTAGATAACATTTGTAGACTAAGTATAAGGAAAAATATCTGAATACAGGTTATCAGGTCCCTAATGTACAAGTTAGTCTTCACAAAAGTATGTGGAGAACTTTTAAAAATTATTATTATTTTTTATTTATGAGAGAGAGATATTTGTTGTTTCACTTATTTATGCATTCATTGATATGTGCCCTGACTGGGGATTGAACCCACAACCTGTGGCTATAGAGACAGTGCTCTAACCAACTCAGCAACCCAGGCAGGACTATGTGGGGAAATCTAATACCTATAAAGGCTCTTTATTTTAAAACATTTAAAAAATATATTTTTTTATTGATTTCAGAGAGGAAGGGAGAGGGAGAGAGATAGAAACATCAGTGATTGGCTGCCTCCTGCACGCCCCCTACTGGGGATCAAGCCCACAACCCAGGCATGTGCCCTTGACCAGAATCGAACCCAAATCCCTTCAGTCCGCAGGCCGACGCTCTATCCACTGAGCCAAACCAGCTAGGGCTTAAACATTTTTTAATTTATAAAAAATAGAAAAGTATTTCTCGCCAAAACCGGTTTGGCTCAGTGGATAGAGCGTCGGTCTGCGGACTGAAGGGTCCCAGGTTCGATTCCGGTCAAGGGCATGTACCTTGGTTGCGGGCACATCCCCGGTGGGGGGTGTGCAGGAGGCAGCTGATCGATGTTTCTCTCTCATCAATGTTTCTAGCTCTCTATCCCTCTCTCTTCCTCTCTGTAAAAATCAATAAAATATATTTTTTTTAAAAAAGAAAAGTATTTCTCACGGTCTGAAGGGTGTAAATCCTAAATCATTACTCTGGCATGGTTTGGGAGAGGCTCTCTTCCAAATTGCAAACTTCTAGTTGCACCCTCACATGGCAGAAAAGCTAAAAGATTTTTATTGTGGTTCAAATACATACAATTTAAAGAGAATAGTATAATGGCCCAGTACCTTGCTTCAACACATAATCACTCTTACTTGTGTGTACTTCTATCTACTCCCCCTACAAAACTGGATTATTTTAAAGCGAATTCCAGATTTCACCTATAGATATGTAGATCAGACTATGCCACCTCCAAATATGCCACTGGGGCATAAAGATTATTTTGAACTGAAGGCAACTGAGAAAAAGCAGAGACAGGGTGAGCTGCTATCCCCCTATCTTCCAGAAAATACCATAAATTCCCCCTTTGAAGCAAGAGAATAACAACCTTATCACCCAAAACAAGATGCCACTGAAAGAGTCTGCACAAACAAACCTTACTAACTAGCTCTAACCTACCACTAGTTTCCCACATATTTGCCTTCCCTTAATAGGCCACCTCTTGAAGCTCAAAGTCCCTTTTCTTTGTCTTGTTGCTTCTCTTTAAATGTATCCACTTTGTACAGAATGGTATAAATGCCTCCAAGCCTTGCCATTTTGGGGCAGGGGTGGGGTGGGCGGGGGAGGTTCCTTCTCTCTATGAAGTCTCCTTATTCTACTTAAAACTTTTAAACATCAAATGAATTTATATGCCTTTTCTCCTTTTAATCTGTCAGTTCATTTTGCAAACCAGATGGAGAATTTATGAGAATAAAGGAAATTTTTCATCCCTTATAGAAACTTCATATCCCTTCTAAGATATCCCTTAAGATGAACTTCTAACACATCTTCTCGCTCAAAGTATTCTTCCTTAATATTATTAACTCATATAATATCTAATCAGTGTCCAAACTTCCTCAATCACCTCATAAATTTTTGTTTTTTACAATTGTTTTGTTCTATAGGATACAAACAAGGTCTTTTCATTATATTTGTTTGGTATATTTCTTAAGTCTGCTTTAACCTATAGTTTCTCTCTCGCTCCTTTTCTCTCTCCCTCTCTCTTTCCCTTATTTTGTTGTTGATATTGGAACACCCCATTTATTTGTATTTGTATAGAATTTCCCATTTTCTGGATTTTGCCAATTACATTTTCATGTTCTCTCCCTGCCTCCATGTTCTTCACTTTTCTGAATTTCAAATAAACTGGTAGTGAGATCTAGGGGCTTAATCAGATTCAAGTCTGATCCCCCCGCCCAAAATACTTTATTGGTGGTATTGTATATGTCTCTAAGCAACAAGACAAAGGAAAGGGACTTTGAGCATCAAGAGGCTTATAATAACTAATGCTCTTTTTTTGATGGTAAGATTGATCTTTGGTTTCTGTGCCATTGGCTTCATCCATTCATTATAAAGTTTCCTGCCAACTTTTCACCTAATGGTTTTAGCAGCCATTGCTGATCATTTTTCTTCTTTCCTTTTTTAAAAATATATTTTTATTTATTTCAGAGAGGAAGGGAGAGGGAATAAGATAGAAATATCAAAGATGAGAGAGAATCATTGATCGGCTGCCTCCTGCGCGCCCCACACTGGGGATTGAGCATGAAACCCAGGCATGTGCCTTGACCAGGAATTGAACCATGACCTCCTGGTTCATAGGTCGATGCTCAACCACTGAGCCATGCCAACCAGGCATTTCTTAAATTTTATTATTTTAGTAAGGGATGTGTGGTGATGTTGCAATTTTATCAATTCTTTTATATTTATAACCTAGAATTCTTTTGTAAAGAAGAATTTTCCCACCTGATTTTCCCGAGGTACAGTTCTTATGTGAGAGGCAGAATAACTTTTTGTTAGTGGGCAAATAAGTTGGTTCTCTGGCATCCTTCAGTGACAATCAATGTAGTTTTGTGTTGACTATATATGGACACTTGAATTTTCACACATGTGATATGTTTAATTCATTATGGTTATCATTCTTCTTCTTGATGTCCAAATTATCACTTTGGTCAATGAAAGTCCCTTCAAGTTGGTTACTGATGTTGCAGAAGACTGGAGAAAAACCAAGCAATGCTTTAGAGAAATGGAGTTACACAGTTTATTACACCAGTGGATTCAGCAGAATAACTTCCCAAGTCTGAGCCAAGTAACATGAAGGGAGCTTCTCCTTTATATCTTTCTGGTGTCTTTGTCCCTCAAATATGGATTATGCTTTTGGTCCTTTCGCGGGCTTTGCAAAAAAGGCCCCAGGTGTTGGGGATCTTGAGACCATATCTTATGATCTGGCCTGGTGCCAGCACTAATAACCCCCTCCCGTCTCCCAACTCCCCCCCACCCCACCCCCGGTCCAGGGCTGTGCACTTGTCCATAGATTATAACCTCTTTATTTAGGTAACAGATCTTGCAAGACCAGTTTCTGGGAAAGAGGCAGTGACTTAATTATAAGTTATCAAGAATGTACACTGGGGCCGAAACTGGTTTGGCTCAGTGGATAGAGCGTCGGTCTGCGGACTGGAAGGTCCCAGGTTCGATTCCGGTCAAGGGCATGTACATTGGTTGCAGGCACATCCCCCGGTTGGGGGTGTGCAGGAGGCAGCTGATCGATGTCTCTCTCTCATCGATGTTTCTAGCTCTCTATCCCTCTCCCTTCCTCTCTGTAAAAAATCAATAAAATATATTTAAAAAGAAAAGAAAAGAATGTACACTGGGCTTGCTAGCACAGATTCAGATTGCTAGCCCCCCAAATATCAGGGTTACATTGGGAATTAGCCTTTTAAGCCTTCTCACTGAATCCTTTCAATGTGACCACAGTCGTCTTTCATAATATTGTTTCTTTCTAAGACAAGATATTTCAGAATCATTTTATATATTTCCTGCCTCAAATATGAGATAGTCATTTCTTCAAGGAGTCATGGCCTAAAGAGGCTCTTAGTCTCATCCAAGTCTACCAGAAAATTGCTCAAAACATTTTCTCAGAAATGCTAGATCCTTCACAGAAAGTGATTTAATTATTAAAACAAAAGAAACTTCTAGATGGAACCGAGATGGCAGTGTAAGTAAATACAGGTACTCACAAGCCCATTAAAATTACAACTAAAACATAGAATAACCAACATTCAAAACTGCCTGCAATCCAGCTGAATGGAAACCCTGTAACTAGAGAATTAAAGAAGAAACCACATTGAGATTGGTGGGAGGGGAGGAGGCACGGAATGGGCTCATCCAATACCCATGTGTGGCGTATTTTTTATCATGAGAGATATCTTGACTGAGTAGGCCTCCCATGAGGAGCAAGGGCTCCCAGACCCACACCAGACCCCAATCCCAGGGTTTTAGTGCTTGGAAGAAAAGTCCCCATAACTTTGGGCTGTAAAAACCAGTGAGGATTGTGGCTGAGTGGCACATAGTCTGCTGGAGTCCCAGGCAGTTCCTCTTAAAGGGCCCACACATGAACTTACTTGAACTCACTCCTTCTGAGCTCCAGCTCTAGGGCAGCAGCCTGAAAGATCCAGGGATATACAGGAAGGAACGAAATTGTCTGGCATTTGGACAAGAACTCGGGGGCAGCTTTCTCCCAGACAAAAGTGCTGGGACCTTCCCCCCCACAGAGCTTACTGGCAGGCACTATATCTGAGTCTCCATCAACCTGGCCCACATTGTTCACCCCACCCTGGTGATTCCCAGAGGTCCTGCCCCATCCAATTTCCAGCCCCACCAAAGCTATTTGCTATAGCTTTTCCATATGAATGGCCTGTTCTGGCTCAGGCTTCAGATTTTCATAATATCTCTCAAACAAGCAGAAGCTGAACTCAATGTGTCCCATACTTCTCAATAAGTGGTCCCAGGACTGGAAGTAGCAGCAGCTTGCTAAGGTTTAGAGCTTGGCCTCTCTTGGGCACCTCCAAGCCCAACAAAAGTAGCAACCATCTGCAGATTGTTATGTAGCTCATGCCATGTGGCTCTAGGCAGGGCACAGGCATTGGCTGACTTTGCCCCTCCCAGGAGGCCCCAGAGCACCCAGTGGACAGCTTCAAACCACACTAGATTACAACTCTACCACATCCACAAGTGACACACTCAAGGGGCAGATTCGGTGAACACCAAAGCCCCACTGAAGCAAGTCCTGCTCCATAGGGTTAGCTTCTGCATAGCAGCTCTTCCACTGTAGTCACAGCTGATCCTCACAGCTAATTGGCCTGGGAGTTAATTCCTCCCAGTGAGGCTCCACTACAACAGGACAATGCACACAGCCCACACAGGGGTGCACCTAGAGTGCCCAGCTTAAGTGAATAGGAATGCTGAGCTATTAGGCCCTACAGCACACCTACTACACAAAGCCACTCTACCAATTCTGGGAGACTTAGCAGCTCTACCTAATAAATAGAAACAGACACAGGGAAGCAGCCTTAATGCAGAGACAAAGAAACATGTCACACATTAAAGAACAGAAGAAATCTCCAGAAAAAGAACTAAATGAAATGAAAGCAAGCAAACTAATAGATGCAGAGTTCAAAACAATGATAATAAGGATGCTCAAGGAACTTAATGAAAGCTTTAAGAAACTTAGTGAGAATGTCAAGAAAGTTAGTGAGAATTTCATGGAACTTAGTGAGACCATTAAAGACATTAAAAAGGACCAGTTAGAAATGAAGGATACACTAACTGCAACGAAGAATAATTTACAGGGAATCAACAGTAGAGTAGAGGACACTGAGAATCAAATCAGCGATTTGGAATATGAGGAAGCAAAACACTCCCAATCAGAAGATCAAAAAGAAAAAAGAATCCAAAATTATGCAGATAGTTTAAGGAGCCTTTGGAACAACTTCAAATGTACCAACATTCGCATCATGGGAGTGCCAGAAGGAGAAGAGAAGGAGCAAGAAATTGAAAACCTATTTGAAGAAATAATGACAGAAAACTTCCTCTCCCTGGTGATAGAAATAGACATACAAGTCCAGGAAGCACAGAGAGTCCCAAACAAGATGAACCCAAAGAAGTCCACACCAAGACACATCTTAACTAAAATGCCAAAGGTTAAAGACAAAGAAAGAATCTTAAAAGCAGTTAGTTACCTACAAGGGAATGCCCATACAACTGTCAGCTGATTCCTCGACAGCAACTTTCAGGCCAGAAGGGAGTGGCAAGAAATATTCAAAGTGATGAAAAGCAAGGACCTACAACCAAGATTACTCTACCCAGCAAAGCTATCATTTAGAAATAAAGATCAGGTAAAGAGCCTCCCAGAAAAAGCTAAAGGAGTTCATTGTCAGGAGCCAAGAGTTGGTCAAAGGATTAACTCTGACCTTACTTCAGTAAGTTACTGAAACAGAAACTCACGGAAACTAGATCCCAACCGTAGGCCCACTTCCTCTTGCCTGAGGACAAAGCATTCCTTCTGTAGCCGCCCTTCAACCGCCACATACCCTATCTATAGTCACCACCTTTACCTGATATACCTTAGCCTATCACATAAGCCCACATAGCCCGTCCAGCCCCCACCCCTACTAGGAACCACATATAAGGAACGCTGTAAAAAATAAAATTGGAGGCTTGATCAGAAACCCTTTTGTCTTGCCTCCATTCTTCTGTGTCCCTTGTCTGTCTCTCATTCTCTTAGATGCGCCGCCTTGGTACCCTCATTAGAAGACCCCGCTGGCCGGGGCAGTTCATCATCACCACGCCAGTATTATATGAAATGTTGAAGGGTCTTCTTTAAGAAGAAGAAGAAAAAAAAGAAAAAAGAAGCCCTGTTTAAAAATATGAACAAGGCATGTGCATAAGGCAACCAAGTGATGTGTTTCTCTCACATCGATGTTTCTCTCTGTCTCTCCCCCTCCCTCCACTCTCTAAAAATCAGTGGGGAAAAAATACCCTCAGGTGAGGACTAACAAAAAGAAAAAAATATGAACAACAAAAGCATTTATCAACAATTGAGTATAAACGTCAAAATAAAGAAACCAGGAATCTAATGCACAAAATAAGCTGATGAGTAAAATGGAACTTGAGGCATGGAAACATGGAACAGACTGATGAATCTCAGGGTCAGGAAGAGATTAACCAAAGAACTTATATACATATATGCATTACCCATGGACACAGACAATAAGGTGGTGAAAGCCTGAGAGGTGGGGTGGGATCCAGGTGGATGAGGGTAATGGGGAGAGGGAAGAGAGAGGGGAATTTCTGTAATACTCTCAACAACAAAAAAGATTTTAAAAATTTCTACTCTAAACCACTTTTTCTTTCTTAAATTTGAGAGAATTGTATTGCTCTTAAATAGTAAAATGTTTTATAAATTAATGAGCTATATAAATGTGAACTACTTATATAGTTCTAATATTATAATGAAGATTTAGAGAGTGAAAGAGTAAGAAGAAAGAAGCAGGATAAAGTTGATTAACAAAATCTGGAGATTAGTTACTGAACCTATTACTTTGCCCAACACCAGTACTAATGCTTTGAATTCCATCTCCCTCCTTTCTTTCTTATCTATCTATCTATCTATCTATCTGTCTGTCTATCTATGTTTATTTTAATAGAGTTTGTTTTTTTTTGAGCAGTTTTAGGTTAATGGCAAAATTGAACAGAAAGAACAGAGATTTCCTTTACACCCCCTACTCCCACATGCATAGCTTCCCTTATTATCAACATCCCCACCAGAGGGATGCATTTGTTACAAATGATGAACCTACATTGACACATCATTATTACCTAAAGTCCATAGTTTATATTAGGATTGACTCTGAGTTGCTTTGACTTTTTATTAAAATCTGTTGCCTGATTTAATAAAACAAAAACTTGTTAAATCCTGGAAAAGCAGAAAGACACATGAAAAATAAAAATCACCTGCACTACCACTCAGGAAAGGACCACTGAAACCTTTTGGTATATAGACTTCCAGGTCCTTCCTTCTGTTAGAGTAGATAGCTAGACAGACATGAGTCAGATTGATGGCTAAGTTCAAGGGGGAAGATGTGGGAGACATGACAAATAAGAGTTAACCAAAAGTTAGCAGACCCGAGTGAAAACAGGGGAGACTTGAAACCTCCTCCAGGATGTGGTCTAACATAGCTTAACATCTGAGTGGGGCAGCCTTGAAACCTGAGAAGGTATTTTTGCACCACCCAACTCCAGGGAATAAAATTTCAAATGCCAAAACAAGCAGGGCACTTGGTTCACCTTCGGCCAGCTAGGCTACTTGCTCACTCGATCTATATCTGAGTGTATTTCCTTTCTTTTTTTTTCTTTTTTTTAATATATATTTTATTGATTTTTTACAGAGAGGAAGAGAGAGGGATAAAGAGTTAGAAACATCGATGAGAGAGAAACATCGATCAGCTGCCTCCTGCACACTCCCTACTGGGTATGTGCCTGCAACCAAGGTACATGCCCTTGACTGGAATCAAACCTGGGACCTTTCAGTCCGCAGGCAGATGCTCTATCCACTGAGCAAACGGTTAGGGCTGTATTTCCTTTCTTGCAACTAAACTCTTGCATGCTTTGCTGCTACTTGGTACTGTCTCTTGTTTGAATTCATTCCTATAAGCGAGACAAAAACCCAGGAAGCATAGACCATCTCTAACACTTCCTCTTCCATTCTTTCATTCTTTTGTAATTTGGTTTTTTACCTACTTATATGAAACATTTTCCTTTTTTTTTTTTTCCTGACAAGAGAATTTTTAATGGCTACATAGCATTTCAATGCATAGTTATAACACTATTTAAGCAAATTCATTACTGGCTTATGGGTTGTTTCTACATTTTTGGCTATTATAACTATTGCTATGATTTTAAAAAACTGTACATATGCAATTATTTAAATTCATGCATGCTAGTTTTCATTAAATAAAATCCTAGAAGTAGAATTTTTGGGTCAAATGCACAAATGTAATTAAGGTTTTGCTACATATTTCAAATTGAACTGATTTATACTCCTGCCAATCAGTGTACTAATAATTTTATAATATTATGCTTCTATAAAAATAAATAGGAGCAGACTCTTTCTCTCTCTTGAGTGTGCCAGTGCCTCTTCCTACTCCATTCTTTCCCAGTTCTCTCTCTCTCTCTCTCTCTCTCTCTCTCTCTCAGGCCAGCACCTTTTCCATCTCTTTTCCCGCAGGTGTATTTTCTTTGCCTTTCTTTTTCCTAAGCTCCAAGGCCCTTCTTTTATCTCTGTAACTTGTTTCCTGAGCCCACACAGCCCAGCTGGCTCACTTCTTCCAAAGCTCACTTCTATCTCTGTGACTTTCTAAATAAACTTTGCTTGTATTTGAGGGAGTGGGGGGAGGGGGAGTGGAAGAAAGAAATAGGAGGCAGCAACTACGGGTTTTTAGAGGAGCTAAATGTATATTGCTTTCCATTTCCAAGGAATGGATATTCACCAGTGTAAGGGAAAAACTGAATTCATTCATTGTACAATTTGGGCGGAGGTGGGGTTGGGGAGAAGTACCATACTTGATGTTTTAAAATATTCTGAATTCAACTGTTTCAATAGGAAGCAAAACTTCAAATTTCATATTTTGTTACCAAATCTCATCTGAAGTGATTCAATTCAAATATTTATGAGCAATGAATAATGAATTCAGTGTAATAAACAGTTATTTATCTTAATGATTGATACTTAAATGAAAAAGGGAATATTCTTGGGATTGAAGTGTAATTGGACCTCATGATTTCAACATGAAATTTTTTTCCTATGCAACAAATTATAGAAAATCATGGTTTTGAAACAACTTTTCCTCCTTTCGCTTTGAATTAGGAGTGGTGTTGGGGAGGCAATCTGAAATAATGGAAAAGTTTTTAGAAAGATTTTCAAAGATGTAAGATTACTCAAGATGTAGCGACATTGAACATATAGCTATTGAGCACCTACCATGTTCAAGGTCCTGTGCGGGCAAGCGGGTGTAATAAGATGTTTAAACTGAGCTTCTGATCCTCAGAAGCTAATGAGGAGACAACCCATAATACAAAGTAAGTGACACTGGAGTTATGCAAGGAAGAATAAATTATTCTTGGGGAGCAGGTATGAGAGGGACAGGGCTAGTCAAGAAAGGCCTCAACTTTCTAAGCATCAAGGCATTAAAGTATGTACACTTTGCTATGATTATAACATTAAAAATAAGGAAGAAACAGTGTTCCTAAGAGATTACTTTTTAGACTGGAGAGGAGTCAAGAATACTTATAATCATAAAGCCATAAACCAATGTTATATTTTCCTTTAATTCTATAGCAGCTTTAAACTTTAAAAAAAATGTTCAATTACAGTTTATATTCAATATTATTTTGTATTAGTATCAGGTGTGCAGCATAATGGGAATGTTATCTTTTAAAAATTCAAATGAATAATAAAGAAACATTTTGACTATTGGTAATAATTTTTCCCCGTAATTCTGAAGGCTTTTCCCCATTGTAGCTTTGGAGAAATTTGATTCTGTTCTGACACTTAGTCCATTATATATGACTGTTCGTTGGTTTTCTCTTTAGAAGTTTTTAGGATGTCTCATTACCTTCTAATCTAAGAGGTTATAAGTAATCTCCCCTTCTGTCCTGTTGCTTGATTCCCAAGCATGGGCATGCACACTTCATTCCATTCCCAATGGTGCTAGCTAAGATTTGGTTGGAACATTTAACAGACTTTATTACCAGTAAATTGTTGGAGATTTTATAATGAACTTTCAACACATCAGGCTAAATCTTTTTGTATTTATCATTCTTAACCCATAGTTAAAATTTACAACTTTTTAACACAATACCATTTTTCTGACAACTCAAATCAATATGATTTTATTGATTTCAGAGAGGAAGGGAGAGAAAGAGAGAGATAGAAACATCAATGATTAGACAGAATCATTGATTGGCTGCCTCCTGCACGCCTCACACTGGGGATCCAGCAGCAACCTGGGTAGATGCCCTGACCAAGAATCAAACCATCACCTCTTGGTTTATAGGTCGATGCTCAACCACTGAGCTATGCTGGCCAGGCCTGAAACTTATTTTTTAGTATAATGTGTGTGTTTTTTCACTTGAAAGCATACTTGAATAAATATTCTATAAGTGGCAATATTTTGACATGATGGTTTTAGAAAAAGACCCACTCACCAATTCACTTGAATTCTCTTTTAGGAAAAATATCATGTAGAACAAATCTGAATTGTGTGCTATGTTTGACATTTGTATTGTGTGTGTTTTCATGTTTTGAAGTACTTTTCTGTTTAGCTTTCATTTAGTGATAAAGGTTGATTGTGTGTGTGTGTAACTTTATTTTTAAGAGGATATTGAGTACAAAGTAATACTGTATGAGCATACACAATCTATGAAACAAACATTTCACTCAGTGAGAGTATTAAGGAAACACAAAATTCAGATACACAATACTTCTCAGCATCAAAACAAATGTTTTAGAATTACCAAGAGCACTTTAGCTTGTGGACCTCAACTCCATTCTAAAAAGTTCTTACCTTTGCATTTGCATGACTAAAGCAAAATTGCATTAGATTTCCTGGAATGCAGGGATGACTGGCCTCAGTATAAATTAAGTCTCTCCTAGGAGGCTGACGATTGTTTATATAATTTAAGTGACAAAAATATACAAAATAAATACTTCTTCTGGCGTCCAGTCATTTTTTTTAACAGTACAGAGGTCTTTGATTTTTGTCAAATTTTTATTTATTGATTTTAGTGAGAGAGGCAGGGAGAGAGTGAGAAAAACATCAATTTTTGTTCCACTTATTTATGCATTCATTGGTTGATTTTTATATGTGCCCTGACTATCAAACTCACAACCTTGGTGTATCAGGACAATCCAACTGAGCTACCCTGCCAGGGCTAGAGGGCTTTCGTGTTTTTTGTTTTTGTTTTTACACTTAGCATGCCATGAATTCTAGGGAATTGGTTCCAGCAGCTCAGGCTCCTTTCCATTGGTTCTCACAAAGTGTGTTTCTCTGAGTGGAGGAGGCAGTTGCTTCAGTTGAACCCAGGTGATTTCTCTTTGGTTTCCTTCTTTTTGTGATCATTTTCCTTCACAGGTTTCAGGAAACTATCTGGGCTCTTAGAGTGCTTAATATGCTCAGTCTGTACATCAATTCTCTTGGGAAGAAGCTTGCCCGTAACTTGTTTGTTTACCACAATGCCTACCCCATACTGGGTGACACTGTAGACTCCTCCAGTTTTGCCCTGGTAACATTGTGGAGCATTCCTTTTTGAACAGGGCCCATTCCCTTGATGTCCACAATATCACCTTTCTTGTAGATTCGCATGTGTGTGGCCAAAGGAACAACTCCATGTTTTCTAAAAGGCCTAGAAAACATATGGCGGGTGCCTCTCCTCTTTCCCTTTTGTTGGTTATTTTGATGAATTATTGGCAGATAGTGCTTCCAGCTAAAAAGTGGAGCCCTGTCTTAATCTAGCTCACCTTCTCTCTCATCAAAATCAACTCTTTCTCTCCCCTTCATGTCGTCCCAAGGCTCTGGGCTGTATTCTTGGCACCAGATGACAAGGAGAAGTGAACACAAACACTGTCCCTGGCAAACCCACACTTCACTGGGGAAAGAAATACAATTATTATACAATTAACTCTGATAAGAATAAGACAGAAAAATAGAGGTATAAACAAAAAATAGAATTAATGGTCATGACACAGACTAAGGACATAAGGGTCATAAATTAATTTTCTGCTAGTGATTGGCATCTACATGCCATCTGCCAGTACTGCTTTCTAGAATGCACATATACCATTTAAAAACTATTTTTTATATTGATTTTAGAGAGGAAGAAAGATGGAAACATCAATGATGAGCGAGAATCATTGATTGGCTGCCTCCTGCATACCCCACACAAGGGATGGAGCCCCCAACCGGGGCATGTACTCTGACTGGGAATCGAACCATGACCTCCTGGTTCATGGGTTGACGCTTAACCACTGAGTCACTCTGGCAGGGCTGCACATATACACTTTTGAGATTTGCATCAGGCCTATGTGTTTCCTGTCCAAAAATACATAATTTCATTTTTTAAATAATAGAATTTGATAAACTGATTATAAAATATAGATGCATAATGGTGTGACACCTTTTTAAAGTTGCTTTCTGATTATTTAAAGTTTAAATTATATGTTTAACTTTGGTGTATGGGATGATGTTCTAACCAACTGAGCCACACCGGCCAGAGCTCTTTTTATTTTTAAACAACATGAATGTGTTACTTATTAAAAAGTATACCTTCAAAGATAATATGGGTGAATACTTCTATCATCTTTGGATGGAAGCCATTTCTGAATATGCCACAAAATCAAAAGCCATAAGAAAAAATGATAAAATTTGACTACATAATAAATGAATACTTTTGTCTAGCAGAAAAAATAAATCCCCAGTATTAAAAGACAAATGACACGTAGGAAAAAATCTTTGCAACATATGCTGTGTGATAAACAATGGTCCTTTTCAAATCAGTAAGAAAAAAGATGAATACCCAACAGAAAAGTAGGCCAAGACTATGATCAGGCCATCACAAATGAAAAAGATGCAAATGCTTCTAAATATATGAAGATATGTACTTTCGAAGCATTAATCAAGGAAATAAAAATAAAGTAAATAATGAGTTACCGTTTTTAGAACATTCAGATTAGCAAAGATTAACCAGAATAATGGCAAAGATGTAGGGAAATTGCCATTCACATACAACATTGGTGGGAGTGTAATAGAATTTATTTCTAAAGGGCAGTCTAGCAATAAATATGAAGATATTAATTGTGCAATCCTTGCTCTAAGAAGTCCAATTCTAGGAATTTAATCTAGGGTTTCAAAGAAAAATGCTAAAAACAATCATATGTCAGATTACTAATTTCCACCCCCACTGCCCATCCAATCTCCCCTTATCCTTTTTCTAATAGAATCTCCAGTCCTGAGGAGTTTTAGAAGGTTACATCACTGCTTCACTAAAGAGAACATTTCCCGGCTTCCCTGAAAACTAGGTATGGCCCTGTAACAACATATTGCCAATGGAAATGAGTGTTCAACTTTTGCATTACTTGATGAAAATTTCCAGTTTCTCTTTTTTCCTAAGTGAAAACATGGTGTTTGTGGGCCAGATCTGGCCATGTAGAAAAAAACCAACATTAAAAAAATAATAATTTTAAATCCTTACTGGAGGAGTTGAGGCTATTTTTTCCATGTGGAAGGGGGTGGGTGGGAGGAACGGAGGAAGAGAGGGAAGAGAGAGAAAGAGAGAGAGAGAAACATTGATGTCCCAAGTAGATCCTGGGAAAGGGTGTATGTATAGAGTGTGTTTACACAGATAGAATATAAGGCGTCCCTTGAGACAAACTTTAACCGTGCAGGTGTGGGACATTCAAGTAGTTGCTAGCGAAGAGACTACTCTAGGAAAGCAAGACCAAGTGGCAGGCTTAGGACCAGAGGGACCAGAAGCTTTAATTTAAATTTTAAGCATACACAAAATAATTCAATTAACTGCCGGAGGAATTACACTACATGAAACATATGCAGTTGCAAATCACACAGCTTTTTTATTATTCGCACAAATTCCTGAGCTGCGGGTACAAGCTTAGTTAGGGATCCCCGTGGTGCTGTCTTCTGGGGTCCGGTAGCTGGGCTGGTCTGGTCCGGGTGCAGGGGCCCGGTGTTCCTCTCCCGAGAGCTCGGTCGCGTCTCAATCAGGGTTAATGGCCGTTCTTCTATCATCTGGCAGGAAGAGGAGCGTGGAGCGGCGTTGCTTGTCAGACCGACAAAGGGACGGGCCTTTGTGATGTCTTGACAGGTGAGCATCGTTAGCTGGCCGGGGTCCACATTTAAAGCTTGTTGGTAGCAGTAGCAGCTCAGGTGGCTATCAATGATTTACGTCAATGCACATATGTTAATCTCAAACAAGGTGAAGAGGCCAGGGAGTGTACGTCACTCACACAAGTGTTTATCTTGACAAGTCACTCTGCGTCAGTTCAAATCCTTATCTCTGGGGTACACACGCTTCAGGGCAGTGGGGAATGTGTCCTTAATATTACACTTTAAGTTTTAAGGAAAGCTAACTCAAACATTTTAAAACTTCTCTAACGTTCTTTAAGCATTTTAAAACATTTCTATATTTTACTGCAACGATTGACTTGGGCCTGGGGATGGGATCTGCAACCCAGGTATGAGGCCTTGACCAGGAATGGAACCGAGACCCTCTGGTGCTCAGGCCAATGCTGTAACCGCTGAGTCACACCAGCCAGTGTGAAAAAAAACGCAACATTTCTAAGGTATGGCAGAGTAATATGCTAGAAGGAGCCTGTTACCTTGAATGACTGAGAAGCAGAGCTGCAGACCACACTCATTTCTAGAAAAGAGAAATAAATTTGATCTTGTTTGAGTCATGGGAATTGTCATAGCAGGTTAGCTCATAGCTTGACTAATATAAATTTAAATGTCTGTCAATATACTCCCCCCCCCCCCAATAAATTTTGTTATAATGGAATCATAGGCAATCATTAAAAGTGATTTTATAAATCTGTAAATGTCTACATATATTGTTGGGTTTCATAGTGTGCCTGAGTTGCTATAATGAAATTATACAGCATGGCTTAACAGAAATTTATTTCTCACAGTTCAAAAAGAGGCTGGGAAGTCCAAGGTCAAGATTCCAGCCAATTCAGTTTCTGGTGAGAGCTCTCTATTCCTGGCTTGCAGATGGCCACTTTGATAGCTGTTCACATGGCCTTTCCTTGATGTATAAATTTGGGGAGGTGGAGTGGTGAGGTGGTGGAGAAAAAGGGATTGAGAATGTGCTCGGGTCTCTCTTTCTATTTTTATAAGGTCACCCATCCTGTCCAACTAGGGCTCCATCCTTATGACCTTATTTAACCTTAATTAACTCCTGAAGACCCTATCTCCAAATACAGTCGCATGTTCATTTGAAGGGGGACACAATTCAGTCCATAGCATTGTTAAAAGAACTACTAAAATCATGTATGTGATTCCAATTATTTTAAACTAGTAGCCCGTTTGCACGAAGATTCGTGCAATAGACCTTCATTCACCTGGCTGCCTGCACCAGTTTTCTGCCGGCACCAGGGACCCAGGCCTTGGCTGTGGCCACCGCCTTCTGCCTTTTTCAGGGTCGGGGCTTGGCCCCGGGCGGTGGCCTTGGGCTCGGCGGCACCCAACATCCCTGCTAAGCATAGCAGGAGCCGACCCCCAGTGGTTTCCTGTGATCCGTGCAGGCTGCCCGCTGGTGCCCAAGGCCGGGAAAGCCTCGGGCGGCTTTCCCGGCCTTGGGCTAGGCCGCACCCAGCGTCCCTGCTATGGATCGTAGGAGCCGACCCCCTGGTCGTTGCCTGCGATCCATGCAGGCTCCCTGCTGGTGCCCAAGGCCGGGAAAGCCTCCGCCCCAGGCTTTCCTGGCCTTGGGCTCGCCGCACCCAGCGTCCCTGCTACTGATCGCAGGAGCCGACCCCCAGTGTTTTCCTGCGATCGGTGCAGGCTCCCCTCTGGTGCCTTGGGCTCCGCCACACCCCAATGTCCCTGCAACGGTTTCCTGGTGGGCGTGGTTGGTGGGCGTGGCTTGGTTGGTGGGCGTGGCTTGGGCGTAGCGAAGGTGCGGTCAATTTGCATATTTGTCTATTATAAGGTAAGATGTGATACGTATGTGGGTGCGTATGTATAGAGTGTGTTTACACAGATAGAATCTGAAAAGATGCTCTCTGCAGCAATGAACTCTGTGTAGGTGGGACTTAAGTAGGTAATGACAGGCATCCTTGGCTACATTCAGAACAAAATATAGCACAGAAAAGCAGGTATCACTAAAAATAGCAGTTGACCTAAGAGTAGCCAAAAGCTATATAACAAATTAAGATGTTTCATATAAACCAAATTAAGTGTAAAAAAAGATAATAACCCCAAAGAATGACACTTTTCAAAAGCACAAATGTGTACAATGAATTCTACCATAAAGTGAAACATTTCTTGAAAAGCACAAATTTCTTCTTGCTGTTTCTGTGCTTTATGTTGGATTGGGTTAGCATACATATTTTAGAGGCTATTTCTCAGGAATAAATCATGCCTTCATTTCCTGAGTCCTTTCAAATTTCTACTTTGGTTCACTCTGTCATCTCTCACTTATTTGCCCCTTTCTCAGAGTGTTATGTATGGATCTCCTTATTCGCCTTCTAGCTCTCAATTGCTACACTTTTCTTCTTCTTCTCTTGTTAGTTACGTGTTACATATCTGTGTGACTGTTGCTTTTTTCCTTTTATTCTGTTTTCCTTCCTTTGTTCCCTCACTATCTTCCTTGTTCTCATGCTTTTTACTTTTTCTCAGTCCTCTTATTGACTCAATCTTGATTTATTGAGTTTTTCATTGCTTTTTCCCCCTTCGGAAATCTTAATCTCATAAGAAAATGAAACAAAAGTGCCCCCACAGAACAAGCAGAAAATCAAAATGTGGGGCTTTTCTCTGCCCCTAGATATTCCTAGAACAGTCTGCAAAGGTATTACAGTCCTTAAATTGATTCTGTCCATAAAGGTGGTAAGTTGAACTGAGCCTCATGGTCAATATTTAGTTTACAGCCCACTTCATTATTCCTGTCCTTTAAACAGGAAAAAAATATGTCTTTTCTCTTGTCACTCCCCAGCCGTTATTTGACTTATTTGCCTCTGCATGTATTGTTCAGAAAACATTATTTACCTAAAAGAAAAAAAAAAATGATTGGGGAGGAGAGGTGGTGAGGGAAAAGAAAAGTCACCTGCAAATATCTGTCTTGGACCTTCCTCTTTTGAAGATGGCTCATAAGAACCAAATATTTGAGGGGGGAAAAACTATAATTGAGGCAAATACTTGGAATGGAGCAGAGGGTGAGAAGACTAAAGCATCAGGAAACAAGCTCTAGATTTATGGCTTCCATAAAATTTGGGAGATATTAAGGTAATACAGAGTAGAAGAGTCCTTTATTCCCCTAAGGAATTACAACCTAGTAGGAGAAATGATATGCCCTCTGTGTTGAGTGTCCCCAAGACCACCCTTAGTTTCAATGATTTGCTAGAAGGATGCACAAGATTCAGAAATTTTCTCCACTCGCAGTTATCATTTACTAGCGGCCCAGTGCATGATTTAATCATGCACCTGGTGCACCAGTGGGCTGGCTGTCCGCCGGTGCACCAGGCCTTCCGAAAGCCTCCGGCGCGGCGAAGGCTTTCGAAAGGCCTTGTGCCGGAGCAGACAGCCGGCCAGCTCCCCGGCTTTGGCTTTTGATCGCGGGGGAGCTGGCCAGCTGTCCACCAGTGCACCAGGCCTTCCGAAAGCCTCCGGCGCGGCGGAGGCTTTCGAAAGGCCTTGTGCCGGAGCAGACAGCCGGCCAGCTCCCCCACTTTGGCTTTTGATCGCGGGGGAGCTGGCCGGCTGTCCCCCGGTGCACCAGGCCTTCCGAAAGCCTCTGGTGCAGCCATGGCACAGACGCTGAGCTCAGCGTCCTGCTGGCCCAATCAGCTACCCCGGCCACCCTGAGTCCCGCCCCCTGCGCCTCCTGCTGGCCCAATCGTGGGCGTAGCGGAGTGATGGTAATTTACATATTACCATTTTATTATGTAGGATTATAGCAAAAGGATCAGCAGTGGGGAAAGGTGCACAGAGAAACCAGGAGCAAAGCTCCTCTCCCAGTGGAGTCCCACAAACAACACTTAATTCACCCAGCCACAATGTGTAACAACAGTGCAAAGTGCTCCCAGTGAAGGAAATTCACCTAAGCCTTAGTATCCAGCATTTTAAATGATGGTCAGTTACATAGGCATGCAGCACCCATGTGACTGACCTTAGCTAATCAGTCCCCAGCCCCCGAAAGGTAAAGCTGACACAGCATGGCCCAGGGCCTCAAGTACACAAAAAACTCCTATTAGTCCTAATTCATGCTGTTGTTAACATAAACTATCTGGTCAAACTGATGGAGTGTGGCCCAAAGCCCCAAGCATACAAAAACATTCTTGTCAGGTAGGATAAAGGTTCAGAGGTCATCTCCCATGAGTTAGTCAAGGGCCAGTTCTTTCTTTGGAATGTGCAGGGTTTGAGAATTCTAAGCTCACTAAGTTAACCCTTTAGTGCACCCCCAAGTAGTATGTACAGTAGACTATAAACATTTGTTGTTGTTAATAAGGATTTTTTCCAATATATATATATTAGAGAGAGAGAGTGGAAGGGAGGGAGGGAGGAGGAAAGAGAGAGAAACATCGATTGGTTGCCACCTACACTCATCTGAATGGGGCCAGGTATCTAACCCGAAACCCAGGTACATGCCTTGACTAGGAATCAAACCCATGACCCTTTGGTGCTGCCCTGGCCAGGGCTAGGCTATAAACATTTTTTTAGAATAACTATGTATGGTGCCAGTTGGGTACTGGATATATCAGGGGAACACTTAGTAAACTATATGATTGTCTAACCACTATGCTATACACCTAAAACTAATACTAAATAATATTAAATGTAAATTGTAATTGAAAAAAATTAATGTAAAAATTGTAAATAAAAAGTATCATAAAAGTAAAAAGAAATGAATTTTATAAAAAAATAAAAAATAAATAACTGAACTTTTTATGTTCCTGATGGCAGAAAACTTAATCTAGTCATATTCTTAACTAGAGGCCCGGTGCACGAAATTCATGCATGGGGGTGTGTGTGTCCCTCAGCCCAGCCTGCACCCTCTCCAATCTGGGACCCCTCGAGGGATGTCCGACTGCCCATTAACCCTTTGCACTCACTTGCTTTTTTCGATTCCTTTATTCTACTGCTAACCATGTCGAGTCACTCTCAACATCTGAGTTCAAAGGGTTAAGCAGGCAGTCAGACATCCCTCTCACAATCCAGGACAGCTGGCACCCAACAGCTTGCTTGCCTGCCTGATTGCCCCTAACTGCTTCTGCCTGCCAGCCTGATCACCCCCTAACAACTCCCCTGCCAGCCTGATAGACGCCTAACTGCTCCCCTGCCAGCCCAATTGCCCCTAACTGCCCTCCTCTGACGGCCTGGTCACCTTTAACTGCCCTCACCTGCCAGCCTGGTCTCCCCTAACTGTCCTCCCCTGACAGCCTGGTTGCCCCCAACTGCCTTCCCCTGCAGGCCTGGTCCCCCCCAACTGCCCTCCCCTGCAGGCCTGATCACCCACAACTGCCCTCCCCTGCTGGCCATCTTGTGGCAGCCATCTTGTGTCCACATGAGGGCAGCATCTTTGATCACATGGGGGAGGCCATCTTGTGTGTTGCAGTTTTGGTCAATTTGCATATTACCTCTTTATTATATAGTATTATTTTAGGTTTTCTTTCCATTTTGGTTTTCATCATCATTTCAGGTTTTTGTTTTTTTTTAAATATTTTATTGATTTTTCACAGAGAGGAAGGGAGAGGGATAGAGAGCTAGAAACATCAATGAGAGAGAAACATCGACCAGCTGCCTCCTGCACACCCCCTACCAGGGATGTGCCTGCAACCAATGTACATGTCCTTGACTGGAATCGAACCTGGGACCTTTCAGTCCACAGACCGACGCTCTATCCACTGAGCCAAACCGGTTTTGGCCATTTCAGGTTTTAAATCAGTCAATTCAATATTCATTCTCCCTTCTATTTAGGGCTGATTTGCAGATCCAAGGGATTAATAGTGCCATGGCATACGGGGGAGCCTTGGGCATCCTTGGTCATGGCAGCATACACAGATGTGCCTTGCCTTCATTGGTTCTTGACTGCTGGCATCTCTGTGGAAGCCCCTGAGATAACGTAAGACAAACTTTGGTTCCTGAACATGCATCCTTCTTGTCCTAACAATGAGGACTCTAGTCATCCAGGCCTCTCAGCTACTAGTGAAGGTACAAGGAACTTTTCCTTATTTCTCTAAAACTATAGGAGATTGGGTTGTTACCTGACCATTTCTGTGCCAGAGACTGGCCCTGCCCTTGCACATCTGGGGACCTTTCTTGTGTCAGGTGACCTCCAGGTTCTTGACTCACCCAAGAAAAATTTCAAGAATGGGTATGTAGGAGTGAGAACAAAGCAAGTTTTATTCAGTTAGAGAAAAAGAGAGTCCAGGGTGCAGGCACCACTGTGAAAGAACCAAAAAGTATGCAGATGAGTGAATTCAGGGCAACTCCCAAGTGAATTGGGTACCTGGTTAGTTAGTTCTTGGGATTTTATATGTTTCCAAGGTGGGGTTGTCTCCAAGTTTTGTGACACCCAATTCTGACTCTGCCTTTTGGTTGGGAGGGGGAGGGTTTTGTTTCTAATATGGTCAGCTGCCTAAGTGTCACCACATTAGTCCCCCTTGGGCCCCCTACCTTTCTACTTGTGGCGTCAATTTTCATTATAATGATGGTATAATGAGCTTTGGGGTCATTTTCTGGTCAGTTTTTCCTCCACCTTGGATTAGTCTGGAACTAACTGTTTTTTTTGTTTTGTTATCTACCTCCCTCACTACGGTCATTTAAACCATCTGCTCTTAGGCAACTTCAGTTAGGGAGGATAGGGTCTCTTGCTCAGCTGTCCTGGCTGTTTGTTCAAACATTTGTCTGGGTTTCCTCATTCCACTTGCCAGGGAATTTTCCTAGTTTTGTACTGTCCTGTGTCAGGGTAAAGGGGTTATCTCAAACCCTCCTTACCTAGTCATGTATCATAACGTCTGAGAGGTCTGCTCAAAGACGATTTTGTTAAACTTCCCTGGAAACTCTAGAATTTCTACCCATTACTACCTCTTGAGGGGTGGGCATGAGAAATTTTCAGTAGCATCTAATGCTCTTGCTATCCTTGCAGACTCCCTTCTCTTCCAGCACAAACAACTTTTGTTTAATGGTTAACAGTATTCCAGATTTTGCCTGTTTTCCCTTTTTTGTCTACCTCTCTCCCCCACCATCCAGCCTTCACCCTACCCAGGCCTTCACCACATTATTGTCTGTATCCATGGGCTATGCATATATGCATATATGTTCTTTGGTTAATCTCTTCCCAGCACAGACAACTCTTATCTCCACTCTCAGAGGTGATGGTAAATGTGATGGTGGTACAGTTTAGACAAAGGCAAGTCATCCAATTAGACTGAAACTTAAAATGGGTATGGAAAAGCAGTAATATTCAGGCAGAAAGATCAGATAGGAATGAAATTGTAGAAAGCCTTGCATGCAGTAGGGAGCCATAGAAATAAACAGAACAAGAGAGGGGGATAGAATAAGAGCTATAATTAAGGAAGAATACTCTATTAGTAGTGTGGATCTCTGAAATATTTTGTGGAGGACAAGAATATCTAGATTTTTTAAAATCACATGAGTAAAAGACCTATAACAGTAAATTCATTTTTTTAATTTTCAAGAAAAACAATTTTAAGTATAAAATGTTACATGCAATAAACATTAATATTTTAAGAAAAACTATTTTAGCCCTAGCCAGTTTGGCTCAGTGGATAAAGTGTCAGCCTGAAGACTGAAGGGTCCCAGGTTTAATTCCAGTCAAGGGCACATGCCTGGGTTGCAGGCATGATCCCCAGTGGGGGCGGGCAGGAGGCAGCTGATCAATGATTCTCTCTCATCATTGATGTTTCTATCTCTCTCTCTCTTTCTCTTCCTCTCTGAAATCAATAAAAAGAAAAAAAAAAAGAAAAACTATTTTAAATATAATAATATTACATGCAATAAAAATTAATATTTCAAGAAAAAAGATTTTAAATATAATAATATTACCAAAACTGTTCTATAGTATAATATCAAAAAAGTTGTAGGAAATATTAAAAATATGCAAATAACAGGATTACTTCTATTATATTCTACAATATATTTTTTCCTCTGGCTCTATTTTTGTTCATCAGTTTATGTTGTTCATTACATTCCACAAATGAGTGAGATCATGTGATATTTATCTTTCTCTGACTGACTTATTTTGCTTAGCATAATGCTCTCCATGTCCATCCATGCTGTTGCAAATGGTTCCTTTCTTTTTATAGCAGCATAGTATTCAATTATGTAGATGTATCACCATTTTTTAATCCACTCATCTGCTGATGGGCACTTAGGCTGTTTCCAAATCTTAGCTATTGTAAATTGTGCTGCTATGAACATAGGGGTGCATATATCCTTTCTGATTGGTGTTTCTGGTTTCTTGGGATATATTCCTAGAAGTGGGATTACTGGGTCAAATGGGAGCTCCATTTTTAATTTTTTGAGGAAACTCCATACTCTTTTCCACAGTGGCTGCACCAGTCTGCATTCCCACCAGCAGTGAAATAGGGTTCCTTTTTCTCCACATCATCACCAGCACTTGTCGTTTGTTGATTTGTTGATGATAACTATTCTGATAGATGTGAGATGATACCTCATTGTTGTTTTGATTTGCATCTCTCGGATGATTAGTGACTTTGAGCATGTTTTCATATGTCTCTTGGCCTTCTGTATGTCCTCTTTTAAAAAAAAATAATATATATATATATATATATATATATATATATATATATATATATATATATATATATAATTGATTTTAGAGAGGGAGATAGAAACATCAATGATGAGAGAGAATCATTGATTGGCTGCCTCCTGCACACCCCCTACTGGGGATCAAGCCCACAACCCAGGCATATGCCCTTGGCTGGAATCGAACCTGGGACCCTTCAGTCTGCAGGCCTACACTCTATCCATTGAACCAAACCAGCTAGGACTGTAGGTCCTCTTTTGAAAAGTGTCTATTGGGTCCTTTGCCCATTTTTTTTATTGGATTGTTTATGTTCTTTTTGTTAAGTTGTATGAGTTCTCTATAAATTTTGGAGATTAAACCCTTATTGGAGATAATATTGGCAAATATATTCTTCCATGCAGTGGGCTTTCTTGCTGTTTTGTTGATAGTTTCTTTTGCTGTACAAAAGCTTTTTATTTTGATGTAGTCCCATTTGTTTACTTTCTCTTTAGTTTCCATTGCCCTAGGAGCTGTATGAGTGAAGAAATTGCTTTGGCATATGTCTGAGATTTTGTTGACTGTGGATTCTTCTAAGATTTTTATGGTTTCCCATCTTACATTTAAGTCCTTTATCCATTTTGAGTTTATGTTTGTATATGGTGTAAGTTGGTGATCTAGTTTAATTTTTTTGCATGTATTAGGTGTTAATAATGCGGATTTTGTAATCAAATAAAACATGATAATTTCAAGAGAAACATCAAAAGTGCTTTATTCAAAGTAATGTCCATCGCTAGCTACACATTTTCCCCATCTTTAGGTAATGTGTGGATCTCGTCCCAATAGAGCTTTTCTTGTTTTGAGGCAAACCATTCAGAGACCCAATTTTCCACTTCTTCAGACGTTTTGAAGTACTGCTCAGAAAGTGCGTGTGCCATTCATCCGAACAAGTGGTAATCTGAAGGAGCAAGGTCTGGTGAATATGGCAGGTGGGTTAATACTTCCCAGGCAAGATCTTTTAACGTGTCTTTAACTGGTTTTGAAGTGTGTGATGGTACATCATCATGAAGCAAAATTACTTTGCCGTGTCTTCTGGAACATTCAGGTCGTTTCAAGATCAAAGCGTGGTTCAAATTGATTATTTGTTGTCGGTAGCAATCAGTATTAACAGTTTCACCTGGTTTTAGAAGCTCATACTACACCACACCTTCCTGATCCCACCAATCTCAGAGCATTGTCTTCTTTCTGAATCGATTTGGCCTTGCAGTTGATGTTGATGGTTGACCTGGATCAACCCATGATTTTGTGCATTTGGAATTCTCAGAATAAAGCCACTTTTCATCACCAGACACAATTTGATGCTAAAAAGACTTTCTTTCGTGCCGTTGAAGCAACATTTTACTGACAACTTTTTGGTTTTCCATTTGTCTTTGGTTCAGTTGATGTGGCACCCATTTTCCTTCCTTTAAAATCTTTCTGATTGCTTGTAAACAATAAGAAATTGTTTGCTGAGCAATGTTTAATCTTTCTGCAAGTTGTTTTTGAGTTTGACATGCATCTTCATCCAATAATGTTTGTAATTGTTGGTCTTCAAACTTTTTTGGTTGACCTGGACATTCTTTGTCTTTCACATTGAAATCATCACTTTTAAAGCGTTTAAACCAACGTTCGCAAGTATCTTGAGATGGAGCATGTTCACCATAAGCTTCCAGAAGTATACGATAACTTTTTCTTCAAAATAATGAATTAAAACTTCCCGCAAATGCTCTTTTTTGGCACGAAATTCGACATTTTTAAGCATAAAAATATCTATGAAGTTAACACCTTCAGAATTTGACATATGAAATTTTGAAGCTTGTTGTCAATACAGCAAAATAGCATACATATTAAGTCGCATATATATCAACATATGTGTAACTCCATCTATTGAAAAAGATCCACATTATTAACTGGTACACCTAGTATCTGTCCAATTTTCCCAACACCATTTATTGAAGAGAGTATCTTGACTCCATTGTATGTTCTTGCCTACTTTGTCAAATATTAATTGAGCATAATCTCTTGGGTCGATTCTGGGTTCTCTGTTCTGTTCCATTAATCTGTATGTCTGTTCTTGTGCCAGTACCAGGCAGTTTTGAGGACAGTGGCTTTGTAATACAGCCTGCTATCTGGTATTGTGATCCCTCCAACTTTCTTTTTCTCAGGATTGCTGTGGCTATTTGGGGTCTTTTTTTATTCCATATGAATTTTTGGAGTGTTTGTTCTAGGTTTGTGAAATATGCTGTTGGTATCTTAATGGGGATTGCATTGAACCTATAGATTTCTTTGGGTAGTATGGACATTTTAATGATGTTAATTCTACCAATCCATGAACATGGTATATTCTTCCATTTGTTTATGTCTTACTCTATCTCTTTTATCAATGTCCTGCAGTTTTCTGAGTACAGGTCTTTTACTTCCTTAGTTAAGTTTATTCCTAGGTATCTTAATGTTTTTGTTGCAATAGTAAATGGGATTGTTTTTTTAGTTTCTTTTTCTGTGAGTTCATTATTGGTGTATAAAAAAGCCATAGATTTCTGGGTATTAATTTAGTGCCAAATTCATTTATTAAGTCTAGCAGTTTTTTGATGGAGTCTTTGGGGGTTTCCATGTATACTATCATGTCATCTGTGAATAATGACAGTTTTACTTCTTCTTTTCCAATTTGGATACCTTTTATTTCTTCTTCTTGTCTGATCCCTGTCTAGCACTTTCAGTACTATGTCAAATAGGCATGGTGAAAGTGGGCATCCCTGTCTTGTTCCTGTTCTTGTAGGGGAAATGGTTTTAGTTTTTGCCCATTGAGTATAATGTTGACTGTAGGTTTGTCATATATGGCCTTTATCATGTTGAGATCCGTTCCCTCTATTCCCACTTTGCTGAAAGTTTTTATCAAAAATGGGTGTTGGATTTTGTTGAATGCTTTTTCTGCATCTATCGATATGATCATGTGATTTTTGTCTTTCAATTTGTTTATGTGATGTATCACGTTTATTGATTTGTGAATATTGTACCAACCTTTCATCCCTGAAATAAATCCCATTTGATTATGGTGTATGATCTTTTTAATATATTGCTGGATGCAATTTGTTAATATTTTGTTGTAAATTTTAGCATCTATGCTCATTAGGATATTGGCCTGTGATTCTCTTTCTTTGTCGTGTCTTTATCTGGTTTTGGAATTAGGATAATGCTGGCCTCATAAAAAGAGTTTGGAAGTGTTCCTTCCTCTTAGATTTTGTGAAATACTTTGAGGAGTATAGGTGTTAGTTCTTCCTTGAATGTTTGGTACAATTCCTCTGTGAAGCCCTCTGGGCCTGGGCTTTTGTTTGGTGGGAGTTTTTTTGACTACTGCTTCTATTTCATCAGTTGTTATTGGCCTATTCAGGTTTTTTTATTCTTCCTGATTCAGTTTTGTGAGTTTGTACTTTTCTAGGAATTTGTCTCTTTCATCCACATTGCCCAGCTTGTTGGCATATAGTTGTTCATAGGATTTTTATAATCTTTTGTATTTCTGTGGTGTCAGTGGTTACTCCTCCACTTTCATTTCTGATTATATTTATTTGGGTCCTTTCTCTTTGTTTCTTGATGAGTCTGGCTAATAGTTTATCAATTTTGTTTACCCTTTCACAAAACCAGTTCTTTTTTTTTAAATTTCTTTATTGATTAAGGTATCACATATTTGTCCTCATCCCCCCATTCCCATCCCACACCCCTCCCCACGCATGCCCCCACTCCTCTGTTGTCCTTAACCACTGGTTAGGCTCATATGCATGCACACAAGTCCTTTGGTTGATCTCTCCCGTTTACCCCCACCCTCCCCTACCCTCCCTCTGGGGCCCGACAGTCTGATGCATGCCTCCTTGTTTCTGGGTCTGTTCTTGTTCATCCGTCTATGTTATTCATTATTTCCCCTAAATGAGTGAGATCATGTGCTAATAGAAATACACTTTTAAGAACCGAAAATGAGACAAGCAATAATGGTTATGCTGACAGGCAAATGAGTACAGAACCAGCTCTTGATTTCATTGATTTTTTGGTACTTTTTTTTAGTCTCTATGTTATTTATTTCTGCTCTAATCTTTACTATTTCCTTCCTTCTACTTACTCTGGGCTTTTCTTGTTTTTCTTTTTCTAGTTCTTTAAGATGTAGAATTAAATACTTTATTGCTGATTTTTTTTTGTTTTTTGAGGTATGCCTGTAGTGCTATGAACTTCCTTCTCAGGACTACTTTTGCTGTGTCCCAGAGATTTGGGGTTGTTGTGTGTTCATTTTCATTTGTTTCCATGAAGTTTTTGATTTCTTTCTTGATCTCATTGGCAACCCATTCATCATTTAATATCATGCTATTTAGCCTCAAGGTGTTTGAATGTTTTTGGGTATTTTTACTGTAGTTGATTTCTAACTTCATTCCACTGTGATATGAAAAGATGCTTGATATGATTTCAATCTTCTTGAACTTGCAGAGACTTGTTTTGTGTCCTAACATGTGGTCTATCTTTGTAAATGATCCATTTGCACTTGAGAAGAATGTATATTCTGCTGCATTGGGGTGAAATGTTCTATAAATGTCAATTAAATCCATCTGATCCAGTGTGTCTTTTAGAGTCTCTTTTTCCTTCTTGAGTTTTTGTCTGGAAGATCTATCCAATGAAGTCAGAGGGGTCCCCTACTATTACTGTATTGTTGTCAATCTCTCCAATGAAGTCCTCTAGAAGTTTTTTTTTTCTATATTGAGGTGCTCCATTGTTGGGTGCATATATGTTTACTAGGGTATATTCTCTTATTGGATTGATCCCTTTAGTATCTATAGTGACCTTTGTTGTCTCTTGTGATGTCCTTCATTTTAAAGTTTATTTTGTTGGATATGAGTATTGCTACTCCAACTTTTTTTTCTTTTCCATTTGCATGGAAAAATTTTTTCCATCCCTTCACTTTCATCCTGTGTGTGTCTTTTGTATTGAGGTGGGTCTCTTGTGGACAGCATATAGTTGGGTTATGTTTTTGTATCCATTCTGCTACCCTATGCCTTTTGATTGAAGCATTTAATCCCTTTACATTTAGGGTTATTATTGACTAAAGGCCCAATGCATGAAATTTGTGCAAGGGGCTCCAAGAGCCGAGGTGGCAGCCCTGGCTGCTATGTTAACCCCCGCAGCAGCAGCCTCAGCTGCCGCCTCGGCCCTCGCAGCCCTGGTTCATCCAGAAGGTTGTCCGGAATGTCATGCAGAAGACTGTCCAGTCTAATTAGCATATTAACCTCTTATTATTATAGATAGGTACTTATTTATTGCTATTATATTTCTGTATGGCTGGGTTTCTCTCTGTTTCTTCTTCTCATTACAGCAATCCCTTTAGCATTTCTTTTTTTAAAATATATTTTTATTGATTTCAGAGAGGAAGGGAGAGGGAGAGATAGATAGAAACATCAATGATGAGAGAGAATCATTGATTGGCTGCCTCCTGCACGCCCCACACTGAGGATCAAGGCCACAACCTGGGCATATGCCCTGACCGGGAATTGAACTGGTGACCTCTTGGTTCCTGAGTTGACACTCAACTGCTGAGTCACACCCAGCTGGGCTCTTTAGCATTTCTTGTAATGCTGGCTTGGTGGTGATATACTCCTTTAACCTTTTTTTGTCTGGGAAGCTGTTTATTTGATCATCTATTTTGAATGATAGCCTTGCTGGATATAGTAATTTTGGTCTCAGATCCTTGCTTTCCATTACCTTGAGTACTTCATGCCATCCCCTTCTGGCCTGTAGGGTTTCTGATAAGAAATCAGCCTTATGGGAACTCCTTTGTAGGTAACACTTTTCTTTTCTCTTGCTGCCTTTAAGATTCTCTCTTTGTCTTTCATTTTTGGCATTTTAATTATGAAGTGTCTGGGCATGGGCCTATTTGGGTTCTCCTTGCTTGGGGTTCTCTGTGCTGCCTGAACTTGTGTGACTTTTTCCTTTACCAGGTTAGGGAAGTTTTCTGCCAATATTTCTTCAAACATGTTCTCTATTCCTCTCTCCCTTTCTATCTCCTCTGGCACACCTGCTATTCTAATATTGTTACATTTCAAGTTGTCCCACAGTTCCATTAATCTGTCCTCCTGTGTTTTAATTGTTTTTTTCTTCCTGGTTTTCTGATTGAGTGATATTTTCAACTCTGTCTTCTAATTCACTGATTTGTTCCTCAGCTTCCCCTAATCTGTTATGTATTCCTTCCAATGTATTCTTTATTTGTGTTATGTCATATTTTATTTCACTCTGTTCTTTTTTCATAGTTACTATATCTTTTTTCATGCTGTTGAGATGTTTACCATCATTACTCTGAACTCTATTTCAGATAAATTTCTTATTTCTGCCTCATTTATCCCTTCTTCTGGAGAATTCTCTAATCCTTTCATTTGGTGGTTGTTTCTTTATCTCCTCATTTTGGCTCTCTGTTTGGGTTTGTGACTATGTATTAGTAGATCCTCTACACCATGGTGTCAAACTCGTGGCCCACAGGCTGCATGCAGCCCTCAATTAATATATTTTTTTAAAATTTTCTTTACTGATTAAGGTATTACATATGTGTCCTTATTCCCCCCCCTCTTACCCCCATAATGAATATTTTTGCTGCTTAGCCAATATAACGGTATGTAAGAAACATTTTAATAAAAATTTCATACTTAATTTTTATAATATCCTGTTATAAATAACTAATAATAACTAAGTACAATGTTCACTAATGACTGATTACTGTAATTGTGTTGCATTCATTTCCCTTATGTGCCTTATGTGCAGGCGCACCATTTCTCTCCACTAATACTAGCAGCGAGTATTTTAGCTGCCGATTGCCACATCATTAGTCTTGGACTAACTTGTTTGGTGTGCACAATAGGAAATATTTTGTTTTTGGAAAACAAGAAAAATCGGTTCGTGTTACACCTATTAATTTGTGCAGTTATTCAGTGTCTGGTAAGTTAATTTTCAAGAAAAATACTAATTTTTATTAAAATGTTCTATTATTTTATGTTAACAATTACTAATTTATTTCAGCCCTTTTTATTCAGTATGTCTCTATCAAAATAACCTACGTTTCTATGAAAATTGAAGCTTTTATTTTTTGGGGGCCCACATAAATATAAACCTTGTTTATTTGGCCCATGTTAGCCTTTGTGTTTGACATGCTTGCTCTATACCAGTGGTTCTCAACCTTTCTAATGCCTCGACCCTTTAATACAGTTCCTCATGTTGTGGTGACCCCAACCATAAAATTATTTTCATTGCTACTTCATAACTGTAATTTTGCTACTGTTATGAATCGTAATGTAAATATCTGTGTTTTCCGATGGTCTTAGGCGACCTGCTAGCGGTTCTCAACCTGTGGGTCATGACCCACAGGTTGAGAACCGCTGCTGTAGAGCCTAAGACCATCGGAAAACACAGATATTTACATTACGATTCATAACAGTAGCAAAAATTACAGTTATGAAGTAGCAACGAAAGGTTAAGAACCACTGCTCTATACCTTTCAATCTTTCATGCAGGACAGTGTTAAACCCTGTTTCTGACTAATTAGATCAGGCAAAGACTCAAAGCCTCCAGAGGATGCCTCTGCTTACAGACTTATAGGATTCTGACTTGAATTGCTCCCCAGACAATAGTCCTCAGGTGTGGTGAGAGGTTTTTTTCCAATATGGTGGGGTAGTTGCTACTGCCTGGAAGCTAATTGTTAATTTTAGTCTCTTAAGTGGCCTCAGGGCAATGTGTTTTCCAATAGGGTGTGTCAGCTGTCTTCCCTCAAGGCAAGGCAGATGTGTATGTGGGAAAGATGTCCTTGGCTTTGTAAGGGAATGACTCAGCCTGGGAAACTTAGGGTGTTTGCCTTCTGAACTATATCCCCGAGAGTCTCCAGTCCTGGCTTCTGCTCTCACAGTTCCAGTCCACTTCATCCTCCCTCTACTGGAGCACATGGTGGATGGCTCCACATGGAATTTTGAACATTGGCCCTTTAAGACAGTGCTAAACTTCCAGCCATCTCTCCGTGGCAGACAGCACCCCTCTGCTTTTCACAGCCAGATGTTATTTGGGTACCCTCCTCAGTTTTGGTGCTCTCTGATGGGGGGGGGGCACTTTGGGGATTAGATCCCAGAGTTCTCGGTGGCAACCCCCCACAGCTGAGATATCTCTCCGGACTTCAGTTGCTGTCTGTGGGTGCTTCCACCACTCCTATCAGTCTCTATGAGGTCTCCACTTTTAGTCCTCAGGTGTCAGGGTTCTCTCCTGCCAGTTTTCTATTGATTATTCAGGAAGTTTTTCTGTATTTTAGTTGTAATACCAGTTTGTTCCTGGGAGCATCTACTTACTCTGCCCAGGATCTAGGATTTGAATAAATTCACTTTTTGGATTTTAAAAAATTCAGAGCCATCCCTATTTGAACTAAGTAAAACATGATTGTTTTATTACACGAGACTACAAAGTTTAGGAATATAGAAGATAATTAACACTGGTTATCCATTATGATTGAGAAACTAAACTATTGGGGTATAGCAAATTTCATGGAATTCTCTCAAAACAAGCCTTCCCAATTCATCTCTCATTCTTTTTTATGTGCCCTGACCAGGAAGAATCGGACCTGCAACCATTTGGTGGAATAAGAAGGACTTGTCTTTATGAATTATCATATTAAAATCATTAACTTGTAACAGATTTTTATTTTCTAGCATATAAAGATTTTCCAGGTACAGCTACAAAAAGATAGGGTATAGAATAAGTACTGGGGAAGAAGTGATGAGTTTTGAGGTGTTTTAGGAGGACAACAGGTAAGTCTGAATTTTGAAGTAAGGGCATTCCAAAACAAAGGGAAATGTACTAGTATGTGCTCAGCAGGAGGCATTAAAATTAAAGCATGGGAATAGTGGGAGCGTCAGCTTGAGAGGTGAATGGGAGTGAAATCATGGGCAGGACAGTAAAAAAAATTCAGACTGTTTCTTCATAGAGCACCCAGATAACATCATGAAATGCTGCTTGCTGCTACAAGTAAATATGGGGATGGACCCAAAGAACCAGCTTTATTTATTTATTTATTTATTTATTTGCAGTTTATTTATGTATTAATTATTTTAATGCTCACCCTAGGGTATGTTCTTACTGATTTTTAGAGAGAGAGGGAGAGAAAGAGGGAGAGAAACATTGACTTGAGAGAAACATCTATTGGTTGCCTCCTATAGGCGCCCTGATCTGTAATGGAACCGGAAACCTCGTTAGGTGTCCTGACCAGAAGGAATTGGACCTGCATCCATTTGCTGTGTGGGAGGATGCTCTAACAATTGTCCCACCTGGCCAGGCAAAGAACCAGCTTTTAAACTAGCTGCCAGTGATTCTTATGCAAACTAAGATTTAACAAACTACTAGCATACAAAATAAATAGCACTTGAGTTCATTAAAGAACTTGGCTCAACCGTGGGCACCAGGAAGGTATAAGAGGGGCATATGTAATACTTTCAACAATAAAGATTTGAAAGAAGAAAAGAAAAGAAAAAAGGAAAGGAAAGGCAAGGAAAGGCAAGGAAAGGCAAGGAAAGAAGACAAAAGAAAAAAGAAAAGAAATGACTTCACTCAAGAGGCTTATGGAAATTGGATTTAATGACCTGTTTGGAAAAGAGGCTGGTAGGAGAGGAATCTTTTGTGAAAGTAAGGTCTTGAGGGTATGCTAAGATGCCTAGAGTTTATCTGCCATTTCTTTTTCCAAAATCATTACAATTTTAACAAAACCTTTTCTGACCCCACCCCACTCATCTCAAAAGTTCCAGCACTACTTTATTTGTACTTAAACATGGCACCGCCATACAAACTTTTAAAGTCTTGTGTACTAGTATATAAGAAAGCTTTGTTTGGCCCACCTCGATTCTTCAAGCTCCTTAAAAGTTTGTCTATTTTTTTGAGTGAAAATGTGTGTGTAAAAGGAGGGGGAGGGAATGAAAAAGAATACTGAATTTATGACTTATTGGGATATCTCTATTAATATTTACTTTTATTTCTTGCAATAATGCATATATACAATAACGACATTTGCAAACAATCTTTATATGTTTTTTTTTTTAAAGAATGAATGCCTTTTGTTTTTTCATACTTTATTGAATTTTTTACAGAGAGGAAGGGAGAGGGACAGAGAGCTAGAAACATCCATGAGAGAGAAACATCGACCAGTTGCCTCCTGCACACCCCCTACCGGGGATGTGCCCGCAACCATTGTACATGCCCTTGACCAGAATCGAACCCGGGACCCCTCAGTCCGCAGACCGAAGCTCTATCCACTGAGCCAAACCGGTTTCGGCACAATCTTTATATCTTAATTCCTTGGAAAATGATCCATTTTTACTCACTTAAAAAGCAAATCATTGACTTGAAAAATTAATTTCTTTTTCAGTGGCGAAATTCTTCAAAAATTTCTTACTTGTAAGAGAAGCTTCCCCTTATTCATGTTCCATCACTCATCATATAGATTAGTGCATTCAGGTGGCAAAACCCATGCTGCTTCCACATGTTTTTCCCACATTTTCCATGTTTAAAATCCATTCCTTATTCGCTCTTCACTATCTCCACTTGGTCATCCTTGGACCTGACCCTCCCACCATACTCACTCTTCCTACAGGACCCCGTCTCCAGTAATAAAACCAGTTTTGAAAGCAGTCAATTAACTCCTAGACGCGGTTGAAGCTCCACCCTGTAGGAGGACCCAACACAGGCGGGTTGGATTAGGCGGCGGCCGCGAACAAATAAACCCTTAATCTTTTCAGAGGAGCTGCACGCACACGAAGGCCCAATCACAGGCCGCGGCTCCAGAGTCCTGAGGGGCGGGGCTGGACGGGCGCCCGCCCACCGCCCAGCCTCCCGCTGCGCCGTCGGAGCCTCGCGGGCTAAGGGAGGCCCCGCCCTCTGGCCAGGCGCGGCGGCTATTGGACGAGGCGCTGCCAGCCGTTGTTTCAGTTGCTGGGAGAGAGGGCGGGGGCGGGGGCGGGACCGAAGTGGGCTTGGGCCCCAGAGAAAAGCGGGGAGGCTCGGCCGGGCTGGGCGGGCTTGTTGAGCTCCCCGGCCATTGGCGAAGCGGATGGAGCGCAGCCTCCCTGGTGCGAGGAACCGTCCCCGCTGACAGAACCCCCTTTCCAGGCCGCGCTACCCGGGAGGCGGATCCCCGGTTCCCGAGAAGGCTTCCTCCGCCCTCCTTCCCTCCCTCCTTCTCCCGCGGGCCACCCGAGCGGCCTGTGAGGAGGAGGAGGAGGTCGTCGGCAGCCGCGGCGGCGGCGGCGGGCGGAGACCGCGCTCCCCCTTCCCCGGCGGCGGCGGCGGCGGCGGGGGGCAGGACAATGGAGGTGGCTGTGGAGAAGGCGGCGACGGCGGCCGCGGCGGCTTCGGCGGCCGCCGCCGGGGGACCCTCGGCGGCGCCGAGCGGAGAGAACGAGGCCGAGAGTCGGCAGGGCCCGGACTCGGAGCGCGGAGGCGAGGCGGCCCGGCTCAACCTGTTGGACACTTGCGCCGTGTGCCACCAGAACATCCAGAGCCGGGCGCCCAAGCTGCTGCCCTGCCTGCACTCCTTCTGCCAGCGCTGCCTGCCCGCGCCGCAGCGCTACCTCATGCTGCCGGCGCCCATGCTGGGCTCGGCCGAGACCCCGCCGCTGCTCCCGGGCCCCGGCTCGCCGGTCGGCGGCTCCTCGCCGTTCGCCACCCAAGGTGAGAGGCGGGCGCCCCTGCGCGGCGGGACCCGCTGTCATGTCGCCGAGCGGGGTGCGCGGCGGGGGAAGGGCGGGGAAGCGGGTCTGTGTTGGCGGCGGTGACACGGAGGGCCCGCACGCCCCGCGAGCAACTTCCACGGGCGGGCGCCGGGGACTTGGCGGCGCTCCTGCCGCTGCTCGGCCCCTCGGCAGCCTCCTCCGGGAGAGCCGCACTTTTGGAAAATCTCTGTCGGAGTCGGCTGTTGTCTGGGTCTCGGAGTCTTTGCCAACTGCATCTCGTTAACGGCTACCCTCTGCTCCCCAAAGCTTTGTCCAGGTGCATGTGATCCTAATCACCTCGCCTAGACCCACTCGTGTGTGTGTGTGTGTGTGTGTGTGTGTGTGTGTGTTGGAGGAGGGAAGGAGGGATGAGGATCAAGTGATGGTGACTTTCTTTGATGGTTGATTACAGATCAGATGTTGTCTGTTCTCTGTCTTGCATGTTTCGAGTTCTTTACCTTAATGAGAACCCAGTTCTCTCTCTGCGGTGGACAAAGGAACTATGAGACAGTGTTTTCTTGTCTTTTATCTTTCCAAGATTTTATTTTGAGTCGGTAAAGGGTAAAGAGAAATACAACAAAGTGATTCGGGGGTGCAGGATTTTCTTGTATTTTGTAGACAACAGCTGGAAATGTTGACGCTTCTGTTCTCTTTGTGGTGGTTGTTACTGTCTAGTTGAGAGTTTTGACAGGTGGCTCCCATTGCTAGCTTGAAAAGGTTGGAAACATTTAAAGTTAAAGTGAGTACAGTCATTATTTGTTTCTAGTAGGATACTTGAGATTTTTCAATTTTAATATTGCAAATACTTGAGCGCCTTATTTAAAAAAATACAAAGTAACTGAAAAGGGGGAATTCATTTTTAATTTGAGGTGAAATGCTAATTAAGTAATTGAGCTAGGTCAAGGAATATATAAAATTAATGTTTTAAATAGATCATAGTGTTAGACTCCTCATTTAATTATATGCTAGAAACAGTATCTGGTTGAGGGAGACAATTTTCTGTTTCTGCAGATCCTGCCCGCAGAGTGACTGCCCTTTGTTTCTATTTTAAAAGGATGTTTGTATAAGGAACAGCCTTAGAAGATGGTGTCTTCCATCAGAGCAAAGCGCAGGCATGCATATGGTCCAGTATAATAAAGATAAATGTGTCTCCCTTTGGAGTAAAAGGCTTGCTTACTGGTCCTCATAAAGATTAGGGTTCCCAGAGAGAAAAAAAGAAAAGAGAAAAAAAAAAAAGATTTGGGTTCCCACAGCATAGATTTTTCTCATGTAACACAACCCCATTGCCTGTGTCTACTGGTCCTCTTCATTTTGCTTGGTGGGAACTGGGATTCAGAACCAGTGCAAAATGTTGGTGCTTTGTCTTATATAATTATTGTAAGTAAAATACTGCCTTTTGCCTGTGACCTGAATCTCATGTCTTCTACCAGTATCCACGGTAAGCTACTTTGTTAGCTTGTAAGTAGAGTAAAATATCAGTCTTCACACTAGTTTGCTCAGATGTGGCCCACCTGTTGGAAAGTTAGTACAGGTGAAACTGAAATCTTAGTTATTAAATTTTTTCTTTTTTCTTTTTTTTAATATATATTATATTGATTTTTTTTTTACAGAGAGGAAGGGAGAGGGATAGAGAGTTAGAAACATTGATGAGAGGGAAACATCCCATCAGCTGCCTCCTGCACATCCCCCACTGGGGATGCGCCCGCAACCAAGGTACATGGCCCTGACCGGAACCGAACCCGGGACCCTTCAGTCCGCAGGCCCATGCTCAATCCACTGAGCCAAACCGGTCAGGGCAGTTCTTAAATTTTTTAAGACACATTTTAAGGTTTCTTTCATTTTTTAAATGGTTAAACAGGCCAGTAGTCAATTAAGACCTGAATTTTGCATAATTCTAGGATTAAGATGTATTACGTGCCTGGCCATGACATTCAGACCTGAATGAATGAGAACATGGGTAATAAAAGTACTGATTCTCAATTCTGAGACAAGTTTGAATTTCATTTCTCAGAATTCTCTATGTAATTCCAGTCTCCAAGTATTTTTTACCTTTGTGCTTGTATTATATGCAAGTGTTCAAGGAAGGCATTTAAATTTAAAGATAAATGTTTTTGGTTTTATACTAAGCAAAGGCTTTAACAAATGATACTTTTGAGGTGTATACCTCTAAAAAAAAGTTAGGGTTATCTTCAATAAATTAAAAATATTATCCTGAATCTTACTGACTTGAATGCTTTCCTTTTTACTTCCTTTAAAACTTATTTTAATACAATACATTTTAGAACTAAATAAATAGGGTTCATTTGATGAACTTTAAAAAAAATTTCTTGATTTCAGAGAGGAAGGGAGAGGGAGAGAGAGAAACATCAATGATGAGATAATTATTGATTGGCTGCCTCCTGCACATCCCCTCCTGGGGATTGAGCCCGCAACCCGGACATGTGCCCCCACCTGGAATCAAACTGACCTTCTGGTTCATGCTTTGACGCTCAACCGGCTGGACCATTTGATGAACTCTTAATGAACCTTCATATACACACACACACACACACACACACACACTAGAGGCCCGGTGCACAAAATTCGTGTAGGGGAGGGTCCCCCTCAACTGCCTTCCCCTGCAGGCCTGGTCCCTCCCAACTGCCCTCCCCTGCTGGTCTGATCACCCACAACTGCTCTCCCCTGCCAGCCATCTTGTGTCCACATGGGGGTGGTCGTCTTTGTGTGTTGGAGTGATGGTCAATTTGCATATTACTCTTATTAGATAGGAGACATATTGATTTCAAAGAGTAAGGGAGAGGGAGAGAAAGCTAGAAACATCAATGATGAGAGAGAATCACCGACAGGCTGCCTACTGCATGCCCCCCTCCCCACACTGGGGATCAAGCCTGCAACCTGGGCAAATGCCCTGACCGGCAATCAAACCGGTGACCTCCTGGTTCCTGGGTCGCCACTCAATCGCTGAGCCACACCCGGCCGGGATTAATGAACCTTCTTAATGAAGATTCTTTTAATTAAGTTGTGGGTACAGGCACCATGGATCAAACTACAATACATGGAGGAGCTAAGCAGGTAATTGAGATGGAGAATTGTGAGCCAGCAAATAGGGAATGGTGGGGGAGTGGGAGGTGGCAAATTCTACTTAGCTCCAGCAGATTGTCATGTGAGAATGCAGGGCCAGTGTTGAAGGATCTTTTTTTTTTTCTTTAACAAGAAGTCTGAGGTCTGAATTTTGTGTAAAGTTTCTCTAGTATTATATATTGGCAGGTAATTAAGAAAAAAATGGCATACCCACACAGGCCCTTTCTGTAGGCCGCATAACATGTTCCAGTTACACTCTTAGCTTTTAGATTTAGATAGGGGTTTTCAAATATTAGCTACTAGAATCACCTGGTACACTTGTTAAAATTTGGATTTCAAGGCCCCTCTCCCCAGGGAGTCCAATTTGGCATAGTTTTAGAATTCCAGAGTATAATATAAAACCCTAGAGTTTCCTTAGATCAAAATATAATTGATCATAAGGATTCTATAGAAAATTATGACCAAAATTTAGGTGTAGAGTAGTAATTCTCAATACTATCAGGCCTACTTTCCTTTTCTTTTTTAAAGTTCCTTTGTTTTTCCTCACCTGAGGATATTTTTCCATTGATTTTTAGGGAGAGTGGAAGAGAGAGGGAAAGACAGAAACATCGATGTACTAGTAAGTGAAACATTGTTTGGTTGCCTCCTGCAAGCACTCTGACCAGGGCAGGGACCAGGGAGGAGTCTGCAACTGAGGTACTTGCCCTTGACCGGAATCGAACCCGGGACGTTTTGATCCGCAGGCCAATGCTCTATCCATTGAGCCAAACCGGCTAGGGCTACTTTCCTTTTCTGTTAACTTTTTGGTGCTCCCAATGTTATCCTAAATGAAATTTATAGAAAATAAGTTCTTCCTAACACATTTTTCATAGTCAAAACATAATACTTTACCTTTTAAAAAAGAAATGTTATAATTTAAAAAGTATTGCAGCCCAGCCTGTGTTGCTCACTGGTTGAGCATTGACCTATGAACCAGGATATCACCATCTGATTCCCTTCAGTCAGGGTACATGCTGGTGCTGGATCCCCAGTAGGGTCCATGCAAGAAGCAGCCAATCAGTGATTCTCATTGATGTTTCTCTCTCCCTCTCTGAAATCAATAAAAACACTTTTTAAAGTATAATTTATAAGTGCTCAGAAGTGCTTGAAAGGGGTCACATTATTTGTCCAGGGAGTGTGAAATATAAGAATCCATCAGTTTCCTTAGACTACTTTACTAACTGGCTGTAAGATATATAACTCAATTCTGGGAGCTGATTTCTTTTGGTTCTTGGCAAAAAGTATAAATCATTTTTGAGTATAAAATATGAGGAAGGATTAAATAGTATTTAAGGTCGATTCATATTGTATCAGTTTTTATACACAGCAGTTCTATATACAGTATATACACTATTCACCTGTTGATGGAAATTACTACTTTTTTTCAGTTTGGGGCTTCTGTGAATATAACTTTTATAAATATTTGTGGACAGTTCTTTATGTGGATATGTTTTGTTTCCTTGGGCAAATACTTAGAGTTGGAATTTACCCTGGTTGTACCATTTTGCATTTCCTCCAGCAATGTATGAGAGTTCCAGTTGGTTCACATCCTTGGCAATTTGGATATTATTCTTTAATTTTCGCCTTCTAGTTTATGTGACGGAGTATATCAAGGTTTCAATTTTTATTTCCTTGACGAATAATGATGAGCATCTTTTCTGTGCTTATTGGCCATTCATATATCTCTTTTGGTAAAATTTAAGTCTTTTGCAGATTAAAAAAATTAGGTGGTTTGTCTTACTGAAAAGGAAAACTTGTTTACACTGCATCTTGGTCCTGTTAGATACCTTTATTGCAAGTATTTTTTCTCCCACTCCTTTTTACTTTTGAAATGGTATCTTTTGAGGAGCTGAAGTTAAATTTGGACTGGTTTATCAGGGTTTTTTTTTTTCTTTTATGTTTAGTGGTTTTCTAAAAATTCTGTGCCTACTCCAAGCTTACTAAGATTTTCTCCTATTTTTTCTTTCATTTTTATTATTTTAAAATATATTTTTATTGATTTCAGAAAGGAAGGGAGAGAGAAATAGAAACATCAGTGATGAGAGAGAATCACTGATCTGCTGCCTCCTTCACACCTCCTACTGGGGATGGAGCCTGCAACTCAGGCATGTGCCCTTGGCCAGAATCGAACCCTGGACCTTTCAGTCTGTAGGCCGATGCTTTACCCATTGAGCCATACTAGCTAGGGCTCTTTCATTATTTTTATAATTAAGCTTTTATACTTATATCTAAAATCCATTTTGAGTAACTTTTTTGTGAGGTTGTAGTGTTGAGGTTCATGTTTTTAACTGTATGTTAAAGCACCATTTACTGAAGAGTTCTTTCCCATTATATTACTTTGGCATTCTTTATGAAAAGTCATTTGAACAAATATGTATAGTTCTATTTCTGTACTCGATTCTTTTCTATTGATCTGTTCTTTCAGTACTATCTGTACATTTACGTTTTAAGTAAAATTTGAAACTGGACAGTTTTGTTCTCCTTCAAAATTGCTTTGGCTCATCAAAGTCATTTGCATTTCTTTGTAAGTTTTAGAATCAGCTTGTCAGTTTCTACACAAAAGACTGATTTTGATTGGAATTGCATTGAATTAGGGATAACAATTTGGGGAGGATGATCTTAATGTTGACTATTCTTATCCATGAACATGTTTTATCTCCCATTTATTTAGATCACTAATTTTTCTCAGCATGCTTTAGTTGTAGTAGTAGTATACAATTTTTCAGAAGTTTATTCTAAGGCATTTTATGATAATGTTTAATGTTATTGTAAATGGTGTTTTTAAATTTTCATTTCTAATTGTTGCTAGTATATTGAAATATAATCGACTTTTGTATATTGCTTGTATCCTTTATATTGCTGAATTTAATGATTAAATCTAGTAGTTTTTTGTGGATTATTTTCGTATAGTTATACTACTTTCTTGCCCTTTATAATTTTATTCCATTATTGCATTAGCTACAACCTCCCATACAATGTTGAATAGGAGTTTAATTTTAGTGCTAAATGAAAGATGATGTTATTGTCTTATTCCTGATTTTAGGAGAATATTCAGGTTGTTCACTATTAATATGTTGGCTCTGTTAGTTTTTTAATAGATGCCCAATACCAGAATTAAGAAGTTTCCTTCTAGTCCCAGTGTGCTGATGGTTTTTATCATGAATGGATAATGAATTTGGTTAAATGCATTTTCTATACAGTATCTGTTAAAATGATTGATTTTTTTTTTTTCTGTTAATGTGGAGAATTACATAGATTTCCAGATGTTAAACCATCTTGCATTCTTGGGATACACCCCTAGGCTATATAATATAGAGGTAATATGCAAATTGACTGTCATGCCCTCGCACAAGATGGCCGCCCCCATGTGGTCAAAGATGGCCACCACAAGATGGCTGGCAGGGGAGAGTAGTTGTGGGCGATCAGGCCAGCAGGGGAGGGCAGTTAGGGGTGACCAGGCAAGCAAGGGAGGGCAGATGAGGGGACCAGGCCGGCAGGGGAGGGCAGTAAAGGGCTACCAGTCCTGCAGGGGAGGGCAGTTGGGGGGGGGGGCAGGCCTGCAGGGGAGGGCAGTTGGGGGGAACCAGGCCTGCAGGGGAGGGCAGTTGGGGGCGACCATGCCTGCAGGGGAGGGCAGTTGAGGGCAATCTGGCCAGCAGGGGAAGGCAGTTGGGGGCAATCGGGCTGGCAGGGGAGCAGTTAGGTGTCGATCAGGCTGGCACGGGAGTGGTTAGGGGTGATCAGGCTGGCAGGCAGAAGCGCTTAGGGGCAGTTAGGCAGGCAGGTAGATGAGCGGTTGGGAGCCAGCAGTCTGGATTGTGAGAGGGATGTCCAACTACTGGTTTAGGGATCGGGCCTAAACTGGCAGTCAGACATCCCCCGAGGTGTCCCAGATTGGAGAGGGTGCAGGCTGGGCTGAAGGACAGCCCCGCACCTCCCCACCCCCCAGTGCACGAATTACGTGCACTGGGCCTCTAGTTTGGTCATAATGTATTATCCTTTTTGCATATGTCTGATTTGTTGATATTTTGAAAATTTTTAATGTTCATGAGGAATATTGGTGATAGAGTTTTCTTATATCTTTGTCTGATTTTGATACCCAGGTAATACTGGTCTCAAAATGTGTGAGGTGTTCTCTTTATCTCTATTTTCTGAAAGGATTTTTGTAAAATGAGTATTCTTCCTTAAATATTTGACAGGATTCAATAAGTCCATTTTAGGTTGGAGTTTTCTTTTTGGAAAGGTTTTTTATTAGGAATTCAATGTCTTTAATAGACACACAGCTATTCAGATTTTCTGTTTCTCCTTGAATTCTACTTTGGTAAATTTAAGAAATTTGTCAGATTTGTCTTAATTGTTATACTTTTTGGCATAAATTTGTTCACAATAGTTTCTTTTTTTAAATTTATTTTTATTTTTTAATTACTTTATTGATTAAGGTATCACATATTTGTCCTCAAACCCCCCTCCCCCCCATTCCCATCCCAAACCCCTCCACACACATGCCCCTACCCCCCTGTTGTCCGTGATCACTGGTTAGGCTCATATGCAAGCACACAAGTCCTTTGGTTGATCTATCTCCCTTATCCCCACCCTTCCCTCTGAGGTCTGACAGTCTGATCGATGCTGTTCTTGTTCAGTCTATGTTGTTCATCTTTTCCTCTAGATGAGTGAGCTCATGTGATACTAGGAGTACACTTATAGGAACCGAAACTGAGACAAGCAATAATGGTTATGCTGAGAGGCAAATGAATCAGTCTATAGTGAGTTTCTTTCTGGGCCAACAGTTCTTTTGGGTCCCAATTTCTATGTCCAACAGTTCTTTATGTGTACATGTCATCAATGATATTTCAGTTTTGGATGGTGGACAACACAATAGTTTCTTATCCTTTTAAGGTTTTCAGGAGCTGAATGATGCCCCCTTTATTGTTTCTATTAATTGTAATTCATGTTTACTCTTTCTTTTTGCTGCTATTATTAAGAGCTTATCAGCAGACTTTTGGCTTTTTGTTCTATTTATTGTTTGTCGCTGCTTTAAAGGTATAGTTTTTTCTTTAGCCACCTCAAATTTTGTGTTGCGTTTTTATTAATATTCCACTAAAATATTTAAAAATTTGTCATGATTTTTTTCTTTGAGCAATGGATTGCTTAGAAGTGTGTTAATTTATAGGTTAATACTAGAGGCCTGGTGCACGAAATTTGTGCACGGGGGCAGGGGGGTGTTGTGACCCTCAGCCCAGCCTGCGGCCTCTTGCAGTCCTGGACCCCTTGGGGGATGTCTGACTGCTGGCTTAAGCCTGCTCCCTGCATTGAGTGTCTGCCCCCTGGTGGTTAGTGTGCATCATAGAGACTGGTCATTCTGGTTGTTCTGCCATAACTGTTGCTTAGGCTTTTATTATATAGACTAGAGGCCCGTTGCAGGAAGATTTCCTGCAAGAATAGGGCTTCCTGCGGCCTGAGCGAAGCAGAGAAGGGAGCGAAGCCCACCGAGGCGGGCTTCCCTCCTGCTGCCGCCACCCCGCGCTTTCCCTCCCGCTGTCGCCGCCCCATGCTTTCCCTCCTACCGCCACCGCCTTGCTTTCCACTTTCCCTTCCTCTTCTACGCTGCCTTCAGTCTTCGCTCCGCACCTGCATATGCAAATTAACCAACATCTTTGTTGGGTTAATTTGCATACTTGCTCTGATTGGCTGGTGGGCTTAGCGGAGTGATGGTCAATTTGCATGTTTCTCTTTTATTAGTGTAGATTTTCTAAATAGCTTGTTCTATTACTATAAAAAATAGTGTAAGATTTAAATGGAGGGTATTTTTCCATTTTCAGATTTTTTTAGGCTAACATTGATACAGTGATTTTTATTTTTTCTTTATTGATTAAGGTATTACATATGTGTCCTGATCCCTCCATTGTCCCCCTTACCCCCGCTCATGCCCTCAACCCCCTGGTGTCTGTGTCCATTGGTTATGCTTATATGCCTGCATACAACTTCTTTGGTTGATCTCTTCCCTTTACCCCCACCCTCCCCTACCTTCCCTCTGAGGTTTGAGCATCTGATCCATGCTTCTCTGTCTCTGGATCTGTTTTTGTTCATCAGTTTATGTTGTTCATTATATTCCACAAATGAGTGAGATCATGTGATATTTATCTTTCTCTGACTGACTTATTTCGCTTAGCATAATGCTCTCCAGCTCCATCCATGCTGTTGCAAATGGTAGGAGTTCCTTTCTTTTTACAGCAGCGTAGTATTCCATTGTGTAGATGTACCACGATTTTCAGATTTTTTTTTTTAAAGAGAGTGGTAGGGAGGGGGGAGACAGAAACATCAATTGTTTGCCTCCTGCAAGTGCCCTGACCAGGGCCAAGCCTGCACACTGCAACTGTGGTTCATGCCCTTGACCAGAATTGAACCCTGGACCCTTAAGTCCACATCGTGATAATCTATCCACTGAGCCAAATCAGCTAGGGCTTTCCACCCCCCTATTAGTAATGGAGAAGAATGTTAAAATCTTCAGTCATGATTATTGATTTACCCCTATTTAACCTGGTTAGTTTTTGCTGCAGGTATTTTAAACGTTTGTCTTACTGCTTCATAACCTCCCCTTTTGAACCCTCAAATGCTCTTTATCTCATACTACTTTTTCATGAAATCTGACTACATTCTATTATTAATATAGCTACATCATTTTCTCTCTTTGTGTTTGAATAATATATTTTTCCATCCTTTTACTTTTAACCTTTATATTTGTGTCTGTTGTAAATAGTGTATAGTTGTCTAACTTTTTTGTCCAAACTGAATTTTTGCTTTTAATTGTTTAATTCATTTACATTTAAAGTAATTATTAGTATGGTTAAGTTTAATATGCATGAGTTTATTTCTTCCTGTAATCATGACCCCTTTCTCAAATTTTATTCCTTCATTTTCAAGAACATACTGTACCAGTAGTCTGCAAAACAGGTGTGTGCCACATTCTGAAGTAAAATATACTCCATTGATGTGTTGGAAAACATTAGAACTTATTTGCATAAATTAGGTTTTAAAGTACTTGGTATGTAGATTATCATGGTCATGGTCACATGAATAAGCATGTCAGATGGCTACTCTTGAGGGAGGAGTCCAAATATCTTTCTGTGAGTTAGAAATATACTCTTTTTGGCATATGCAGCACTAAGGGATACATTTGCCCTCTTAAATTAGACAATCCCTTTTGCTATACAACCTATCATCTACATTAATAAAAGAGTAAGATGCAAATTGACCATACCTTCACGATGCCTACCAGCCAATCAGGAGTGAGCATGCAAATTAACCCAACAAAGATGGTGGGTTAATTTGCATACACAGGCACCGAGCAGCCAGGGGTGGGGCGGGACGCAGGCATTCTGCACCGCCCCAGCCGTTCTGGGCCTCTGGGCAGCATGGGAAGGTGAAAAGGCAGCTCCGGCCGGAGCAAAGGCTTTGCCAGCAGCCAGGGGAAGGGAGGCCCATTCTTGCATGAATCTTCGTGCATTGGGCCTCTAGTAGTATGCATCACTGCCCTGGAGGTAATGGTATTTCTGTATTGCAGACCTCATTGTTTCACCCCCACCCCTTACCTCCAATATTGTACTAATTTCCATGTACTTATTTTTATGGATTTTAACATGTTTTTATCTAAAAGTGACAAAATATTGAAGATTATAGTATGCCATTACCAGGACCCTGGCATAAAACTCTAATCTCACTTCCTAGGGAAGTCCCATATAGAGGTCACTCAAAAAAGCCCCTCAATTTCAGTAGTATGGAAAGTCCCTAAGTTGTAGGACACATGTGCAATAAATATAGTGTTCCCAATACCAATTAATAGCATAGAGATAGTTCCATTTAAGTGTATAATCAAGGTTAGTTGCTGATGACTTGGCTTTTCCCCAGTTTAGGAATATACAGAAGGCTGAGTCAGAAAAATCAGGGCTGCTCAAATTTGATGACATCTTCATTGTTGTAGAGGAATAGATACTTGTCATTCCTGGCACCTGACGATGCAGCCAGTGGTAGATTAGCTGGCAAGGAGATCCATGTTCTGTAGAAAGCTGTAACCATTGTTGCCCATTTTGTGTTTTATTTGATCAGGTGTATGGAGTTGATATTTTCCACCAGTCTTAGTAAAAATGTGAATCTTTCAAGTCTCATTTTCTGCTAAGATAAAGATAATGCTACATAATTTTACAAGTATAACAACAGAGTGCAGAACTGATACTTTAGATTTATAGGCTTTGTCATTCTTATTGTGAGGTTAACAGCAATGATTATCTAACCATATCTAACAAGAACTGGCCCTAAAAGTTTTAAAATTAGCAAAACATTTTGTAATTGATTGACATTTATTAATGATGAACTATGCCTTAACTATATATTACATCTTGGACCATTAGCTGATAGTAGTATGAAGCTATCATCATTAGCAAGACATTTAAAAATTCTTATTATCTAAATTTCATTACTTAACAATGTCTTATTTTTAGATGGTTTATGTACAAGATACACACTAGTATTGTAGTATATATACATAAGTATGTATGGTACATGTTCAAATATTTGTGTTTAAAATAACACGCTAACATGTAACTATCAGCTGAGTTTCCTCAGTGTTTTTGCATGTTCATCTAGTTTTTCAAATCTTTCAGTCTGGTTGGGAGTCCGTGGATGCAAAGGGCCAACTGTATGCTTTGTTCTGTGCCATTTTATGTAGATAACTTGAGCATCTGCAGATTTTGGTATCTGCAGGGATCCTGGAACCAATTTTCCGCAGATATGTAGGGACAACTTAAGTTTTTTGGGAGTCAAGTTATATGAGGATTTCCAACTGTGCCGGGGGCAGGTGTTAGTGTTATTGTTCCAAACCCCCCCCATACTGTTCAGAGGTCAACTGTATAGTCCAAAGGTCCTCATCTCATTGTACATACAATACATTTAAAAGAAACATGTCTTAAATAGTTATTAGGAGTCATAACTACCAGAAGAACTTTATTTTACTTTGCTTATGAAGGAAGACTCTCCCTGGGATCACTTGATTGTCTATATTCAACATTAAGCATAATCAGGAAGGGAGCCCAAAGCACATGAGACTTAGTGTTTGTCTCTCTATATACTGCTACATGTTGATTTATGTTTCTTCCTGTCCTTATCAATCTTCTAGACTTGGCTTGTTTGTCATGTGCCTTGCTTTTACTAATCTTCTCAGCTCAGCTTTCCCAACCATCTTTTGGTATAAGATTCTCTTCCCACTTCTGTGACCTTTCTTTTTTGGTCTCCTTTTTTTACTTCTTTCCTTCTTTTACTCTGAAGAGTAAAGTGAGATCACCTAGGACAAACCTTCAGGAATTCTGATATGTAATGATCTACACTAATAAAAGAGAAACATGCAAATTAACCATCACTCTGCTACACCCACAAGCCATGCCCACCAGCCAATCAGGAGTGAGTATGCAAATTAACCCAACCAAGATGGCGGCCAGCCATGGAGCTGGATTAAGCAATGGAAGAAGCCAAGCTTCCCATCCGCCCTGGCCTCCGCTCAAGGCTACAAAGTTTCAATTATAGAAGATAAATAAATCCTAGATACTTGGCTTCCAGCCGGCCCTGGCCTCTGCTCAAGGAGGCGCTGAGAAAAAAAAAAAAAGAAAGGAGGGGCTGGGACCTTGGGTCACCAGGGGAAGGGGGGTGATCAGCCCAGGATGGGACGGCAGGGGCTGTTGGGGGTAAGCAAACCAGCCGGGGGGCCAGTTGGGGGTGAAAGGCCGTCAGTGGAGATCAGTTGGAGGTGATCAGGACAGTTGGGGGTGAGCAGGCTGGCAGGCAGAGTGGTTAGGGGCAATCAGGCAGGCAGGCAGGCAGGTGAGCAGCTGGAGCCAGCAGTCCTGGATTGTGAGAGGGATGTCCGACTGCCTGTTTAGGCTCAATCCCTGTAAACCGGCAGTAGGACATCCTTCGAGGGGTCCCAGATTGCCGGGCTGAGGACCCTTCCCCCCTCCCTCCCGTGCATGAATTTCGTGCACCGGGCCACTAGTTACTAGATAAGGATGAACCTTCAAAGGAGACTGAGAAAAGAGGTAGGAGAAAACCAGGAAAAAGAAGGAAGGTATTAACAAAGGCAGCAGTGCTGTTAAAACATTGAAATGTGAGCTATGGCTATGCCTTCTCCAACATGGACTGATAAAAGACCTGGCGGGAAAATTCTTCTTTGTGCATTCTGTCTCAGCCTTAGTGGTATTATAATCATACATTTTATCAGGTCTGCTATCTACCTGTGTTCTTTAGAATTCTTTCTATTTACTAGCCAGTCCTTGTTAACCCAATTGCTTGATGTAGTTAACCTTTTGCACTCAGATGTCTAGTGTGACTCAACACGGTTAGCATCGGTAGCAGCTCTTTTTATACTCTTTGAATGTATCAATAATTTGAAATATAAAAAAATCCAAATAAATAAGTTTGTATGAAAAGAAACTCCAGTTTTTTATTCTACTGCCGCGCTTTGTAAAATCTGGGGTATTTAAGAAATTAAATCCCGAGTAGAATAAAGGAATCGAGAAAAAAGCAAGCGAGTGCAAAGGGTTAATATTACTTGTGTTAGCCCTAACCAGTTTGACTCAGTGGATGGAGCATCGGCCTGCAGACTCAAGGGTCCCAGGTTCGATTCCGGTCAAGGGCATGTACCTTGGTTGCGGGCACATGCCCAGTAGGGAGTGTGCAGGAGGCAGCTGATCGATGTTTCTCTCTCATGATGTTTCTAACTCTCTATCCCTCTCCCTTCCTCTCTGTAAAAAATCAATAAAATATATATTTTTAAAATATTACTTGTGTTAAACTTTCTTTTTTCAAACTTAATGTGTGATTTCTTTCTCCTTATTGTATTCTGCTGTGCATCATTTTTGGCAAAAGTGATGTCCTTTTCAGTGCTTTACATTAAGAAACATGATCTCATTCTGTCCCATTATTGTTAGTTTTGGTTTGAATCACTTGTTTAAGGTGGTAAACTGCCAGGTTTCTCCATTCTAAAGATATTTTTTCCTCTTTGTAATTATTAGGTAACCTTCTGGGAGATTCTTTGGGGTCTGTATGAATATTCTGTTCCCAAAAACTTTAGATTGGCATCCACTGATGATTCTTGCCTTCATCAGTTATTATTGTAATGTTGCAAAATGGTGACTTTTAAAAAATTTATTCAGATTTATTCAGGAGAGCATACTGCAAAATGGTGACTTTTCTATGCTAATTATTAGTTGTTAGTCTACTGTATGGGTGACATTTTTCTTTTCCATTTGTCTATCATTACAGATTCATTAAATTTTTAAGTTTAATGTTGTAATCCATTTCTTGTATTATTTTGTTAATCAAATTCTTCCCATTTGGGCAGTATGAACCCTTTCAAGTTGATATCTTGTTCGTTGACACCCCCCTACTGTTTTTGAGCACTTCTTATTTTTTGAAAAAATGGAGTTTCTAGTTTCATCTTGTATTTGTTCTGCACAGCTTGATCATTTCTTCAAGGAACCCAATTCCTTATTTTAATGAAGTCCAGTTTACAAAATTTTATTTTGTGCTGTGTCTGAGAAATCTTTACACAATACAGATATTTTTCCCCTTATAGTTTCACAGTTTTAATTTTTATTTTTAGGTCTATGACCCATTTTGAGTTAATTTTTTATGTGGTATGAGGTATGGATTCAAGTTTATTTTACATACAGATATTTAATTTTCCCATCCTATTGTTAGATAGCCTATTGCATTGCCTTTGTGAAATGATCAGTTATCCATGTTCATTGGGAGGTTTGTTTCTGGGCTCTCTGGTTGTTTTTTTGTTTGTTTGTTTTTTAAATACCACTCTGAGTCTGTATATCAATGTCAAAAGGTCTTATGCCAGGAAAACAACAGGAAAGATGTTCTGCAGAGAATTCTTATGTTTAACTGTAGAACTGAATTTAATGATGGGGATAAGGGGTGACAGAGTAGTATGTACTTGTTATATGCTCTGACAATGTAGGTATAATACAATTATTCAGGAACTTAAGGAATATAGTTCAAATGAATCTTTCCTGAGGAAGCTATGAAAGAATAAATTTCAGACAACCAAGAAGAAATGTTTTAATAGAATTATTGATTGCCTTATAGAAATTTACCTGGGAATCAAAGAATATTTTACTTTATAAACGGATGCTGGGGGATGCAGTGCAGGGATGGTATGAGGAGGAAAAAGCTAATTTCTATATTGCTCATACTAGGAAGTTAAAGATAGCATCTAATGAAGAGAGGACTAAGGTTATATAAAGGTATTAGTATAAAGATAACCATTAAGACAAAAAACTAAGCCTTTCTAGATTCCAAAAGATATATGGAAGGGGCCGGAACCGGTTTGGCTCAATGGATAGAGCGTCAGCCTGCGGACTCAAGGGTCCCAGGTTCGATTCTGGTCAAGGGCATGTACCTTGGTTGCGGGCACATCCCCAGTAGGGGGTGTGCAAGAGGCAGCTGATCGATGTTTCTCTCTCATCGATGTTTCTAACTCTCTATTCCTCTCTCTTTCCTCTCTGTAAAAAATCAATAAAAAATATATTAAAAAAAAAAAGATATATGGAAGGGGGAAAAAGGGAACAAAGAAAATATGGTTAAATAATATATATATTTTCTTTATAACAGAATTGAGATCATATCAATAAATGGACTTTGGCCTATAAGAGAGAGAAAAATATTTTCGGGTAGGAGCAAAATCCAAATTTGTGCTCTATGAAGAAGATATTAGTACAAAACTGAAAGACTCAGAAAGGTGAAGAATAAGAGGTTATGCAAAGATAATACCAGAAAAATCAAATATAAAGAAAACAGGTTATTCCTTTGATGTTGCATAAAGTAGAACTCAGGCCAGAAATGATTAAAGAGGGAGACACAAATAAGACTACAAGCTGCAGTCTCAATGAAGATGTATGGATATTATTACCTCTTTGATTTTTAAAAACCATTTTAGGAGAGTCAATAAGACTTGGAAACATTAATAATATAAGACTTAAAATCTCTCTTAGTTGAAGATAGATCAAGTGGACAAAAATTTTATAAGGCTGTCGAAGACCTAAATAATACAATCAAAAGGTGGATCTCACAGTTGTGTATTACATATGAAAGAATACACCTTCTTTGCAAATGCACATGTAGCATTGAAGAAAAATGATCATTTGTTGAAATATAAAGAAAACTCCCTGAAATTTACCTCCAAAATAGATACAATGTGTTAGTTTGTTTTTACTAAAAATTAGTTTAAAAAATTCATAGCCCTGGCTGGTATGGCTGAGTTGGTTGAACATTGTCCCATGCACTGAAAGGTCACTGGTTTAATAATTCCCTGCCAGGTCACATACCCAGGTTGTGGGTTTGTTCCCCAGTTGGGATGTGTGCTGGAGGCAGCCGATCATATATATCTTTCTCTCTTTGTCTCTCTGTCTCTCTAGTCAATGAAACTTTTTTTTTTTTGAAAAGGCCCTTCCATCTGGAAACTAACAAACACATTGCCAAACAACTCTTGACTTGTGAAAATACAAACAAAATTGGTAGTTACTTGACATGAAACATCAGAATTAATAGGTTTTATCAGGGGTCAGAAAACTTTTTGAAGAAAAGGACAGATAGTAAATATTTTTTAAAAAAAAATGGTTTTATTGATTTTAGAGGAAGGGTGAGGGAGAGAGACAGAAACGTTGATGAGAGAGAGGGACTTCTATCCTGCACACCACCTACTGGGGGGATCGAGGAGCCCGTAACCCGGACATATGCCCTGACCAGGAATCAAACCAGCGACTCTCAGTGCAAGAGTTGATGCTCAACCACTGAGCTGCACAGGCAATAGTAAATATTTTTTACAGTTTGTGGACACTGTGGCCTCTGTTGCAACTTTTGAACTCTTTTCCTGTAGCATGAAAGCAGTTATAGACAATCTTATCTATATTCTATATCAGAGGTCCTCAAACTTTTTAAACAGGGGGCCAGTTCACTGTCCCTCAGACCGTTGGAGGGCCGGACTATAGTTTAAAAAAACTATGAACAAATTCCTATGCACACTGCACATATCTTATTTTGAAGTAAAAAATCAAAACGGCAAAAACACCCGCATGTGGCCCGCGGGCCGTAGTTTGAGGACACCTGTACAACCAGAACGACCAGTCGCTATGACGCGCACTGACGGACAGGGGGCAGATGCTCAACGCAGGAGCTTTCCCCTGGTGGTCAGTGCACTCCCACAGCCAACCTCCTGTGGCCGGCCAACACTCCCCCTCCCCCTTCCCCTTGTCCCTCCCCATGGCCAGCCAACCTCCCATGCTCCCTACCCTGCTAGTCCCTCCCGCAGGCCGGGAGGCCCTGATTGGCCCTGATCACTGGTCAGGCCTAGGGACCCCACCCATGTACAAATTAGTGCATCGGGCCTCTAGTACATAAATAAGTGGATATGGCTGTGTTCCAAAAAGACTTGCTTTACAAAAACAGGTGGTGTGTTGGATATGGTTCATGAACTATATATAGTTTGTCACCTCTGTGTTATAGCCAAAGCAATCATCATAAGAAAATCTGAACATCAAATGCTTATATCAGTGAAAATGAATATTAATGAATACTCAAAAAAAAAAAAGTAGAAAAACAACAAAGTAAACCAAAGAATGAAGAAGGAAAGGTAATGAATTTTAGATAACAGAAAAATAGTAAAATAAATACATCAAAATTTTGGTCCTTTGAAGTTTTTGTTTCTTTATCTCTCTTTTTGTTGTGCCACTTATTTATGCATTTATTGGTTGATTCCTGTATGTGCCCTGACTGGGAATCAAACCCGAAATCTTGGCATATTGGGAGGATGCTCTAACCACCTGGGCTATCCAGCCAGGGCCATTTGAAGTGTTTTTTTTTTTTTTTTTTAATCAAACAAACTATTAACTACCCTTTAAAAAGGAGAAGAAACCTTAAATACAGTGGGGAAGAAAAATTGATGACAAAAAGGATATTTTATAGGAAATCAGTTTGTCACAATTGACTCAAGTAAGATACTCAGCCATATTGCCAGTGGGATGCAGAGTGATAGGTCTCTGATGGAACAAAATTTGGCAACATCTGGCAAAATTGCAATTGCATTTTCTCATTGATCCAGCAATCTTCACTTTATTCCTAAAGATAGATTTGCAACAGTATAAAATTAGGTATGTGCAAAGTTGGTGAAGCATTGTTTGCAATAATGAAAAACTAGAGTGAAGAGCAATAGACAGCTAGTGGGATAAATCATAGTATAACACTGGGTGGATGTAAAAGAGAAATGAGGAAGATCTCTGTAGACTACTATAGAGAGCATTCCAAGATTTATTGAGTAAAAAAAATGGCAAGGTACAGAAGAATATGTATTACATGCCAACTTTTGTGGGAAATGGGGTGAAATTGTGTGTCTGTGTTTCTTAGATCTGTCCACTAAAAGGGCCTAAAAGCAAAAGCAACAATATCTCAGTAACAATAAAGAATAAGGAGGAGAGAGAGAAAGAAAAAAAATTATATTTTAAAAAGAAACAATAGAAAAAAATGAAAAATGGCTACCAATGGAGGTAAAAGGGAATAGAATGAATTAAGACTGTAAAATACACTTGGATAATGTAACTTGTGTATTATGGAATTGATTTTAGAACAATATAGATGTGCTATATAATAAACAAAAAAATAAAATATTAGCCCCTACTCTCCTCCACTCCCCAAGAAAAGAACAACCGTGAAATGAACATTATATATAGACAACCAGATGGTTTTTTAGCTGATTTTAAGTTACAATATTAATTGTGCATCTCTAGTATGATATATCCTAATCACAAAAAGAAATTTTATATTTCATTCAGTGGCCTATTTTTAGTGGTAATATTGGTATGGTTATTTTGAAATTAGATTTCATATGGCATAAATATGAAATAGATAGAATGACAGCTTGCCGGCAGGCTTATTAATGATTGGAGCTGAAGGAAAGAACAGATTTCAGAGTATACATGTGAGGAAACAAGTAAAATTCATAGGTTACTTGATGGTTTTGAACATAATAAAAGCTACTTTTGGAAAGTTTGGTGTTGATTCAGTGATGAATACCTAAAAACAAAGCAAATAAGTAACTTAATTACAGAGAATAAGATCATTTGAGAAAGGAAATATAATTGTAATATGCTCTGTGCCTCAGTTATGAATATTACTAAATGTTCAAATGGTTTGATTTAATGGAAAACGAATAGAAATAAATGTTAGGATGAAGAGGGACCTTATCCATCATCTTCCATTGTATGGTTGGATAGGGGACTCCATCTTAAAAATAATGTATTAGTAAAGTTAAAGAACTGTTAGAGCCCTGGCTGATGTAGCCCAATGGTTACAGCGGTGGCCCCAAGCACTGAAGGGTCGTGGGTTAGTCAAGGGCACGTACCTGAGTTGCAGGTTCAATCCCCAGCCCTAGTTGGGTGGGTGTGGGAGGCAACTCACATCGATGTCTCTGTCTCTCCCTCCATCTCCCTCCCTCCCTTCCCCTCTCTCTTTCCTCCTCTCCTCCCTTCCTCCCTATCTAAAAATCAATAGAAAAAATATCCACGGGGTAAGGATTAACAACAACAACAAAAAATGTTAGAAGTATTTTTATTAATAGGTCAAGGAAAATTATTTTGAGAGTAGAAAAAGTCTTTAAAATAATACCTATGGCAGTATTTCATTAATAAAGCTCAGCTTATTATTATAAAGTGATATTTAAACACTGAGGGGTTTTTTTTGTGGTTTTTTTTTTTAACTGAAAAGTAGAATTCTTGGTCAATAGGGTATGTGAATCTTTAACTTATTTTTACCAACCCTCATATACCCACTAGTAGGTAATGTGCATTCATATTGTTTGTTTTTTAAAAAAATATATTTTATTGATTTTTCACAGGGAGGAAGGGGAGAGGTAGAGAGAGCTAGAAACATCGATGAGAGAGAAACATCAATCAGCTGCCTCCTGCACACCCCCCACTGAGGATGTGCCCGCAACCAAGGTACATGCCCTTGACCGGAATCGAACCCGGGACCCTTGAGTCCACAGGCTGACGCTCTATCCACTGAGCCAAACCGGTCAGGGCGCATTCATATTGTTTAAGATGAGGACACTCATCAACATTTGGTGTTATCAAATCTCTAGTTTTTGGCAATCTGGTAGATGTTTCTAGTTACCTTCTTTGGATCTGATATGCTTTTTCCCAAGTACCAGTTAGGTTGAGCAATTTTCATATGCATATTGGCCACTTGGATTTCAGCTATAAGTACTTGTTCAAATCTCTTTTCCATCTTTCTGTTGGGTTATTAATTTTAATATGAGTTCTTTAATATTCTAGTTATCCTCTCCCATTCTGTTTGTCTTAACTTTTTAAAATAGGATCTTTGAACTAAACTTAGTTTTATGAATCTTCCCCTTGTGGTTAGTGCTTTAGCTTAAGAGTTTTTCCATGTCTCAAAGTAATAAAATTATTTTCCTCTATTTTCTTTTAAAAGCTGTAAGTTTTGCCCTGCACATTTAGGTTTTGGTTTCAATTGCAGTTGATTTATTTATGTGGCAATAGGTGGGAGTCTTGTTTCATTTTGTTGTTGTTATATTTTTGTTAATTCTCACCTGAGGATATTTTACCATTGATTTTTCAGAGAGTGGAAGAGACAAAGAAACACTGATGTGAGAAAGATACATTGATTGGTTGTCTCCCACACGTGCCTCAATGGAGCCTGCAACCTACGTACATACCCTTGACCAGAATGGGGACCCTTTAGTCTGCAGGGCTATGCTTTATCCACTGAGCCAAACTGGTTAGAAAGTTTCATTTTTTATCAGCTGTCCCAGCAGCATTACTGAAAATGGCCATTCTTTTTTCAATGCACGGCCATCCCTATCTGTTATTAGTTATTTATATACTAGAAGCCCGGTGCACGAAATTCGTGCACGGCGGGGGATTGTCCCTCACCCCAGCCTGTACCTTCTCCAATCTGGGACATCCCTCTCACAATCCAGGACTGCTGGCTCCCAACTGCTTGCCTGCCTGCCTTCCTGATTGCCCCTAACCGCTTCTGCCTGCCAGCCTGATCACCCCCTAACCACTCCGCTGCCAGCCTGGTTGATGCTTAACTGCTCCCCTGCCAGCCTGTTTGCCCCCAACTTCCCTCCTCTGCCGGCCTGGTCACCCCTAACTGCCCTCTCCTGCAGGGTTGATCACCTCCAACTGCCCTCCCTTGTAAGCCTGGTCCCTCTCAACTGCCCTCCCTTGCAGGCCGGCTGCCTCCCAACTGCCCTCTCCTGCTGGCCATCTTGTGGTGGCCATCTTGTGTCCACATGGGGGCAGGATCTTTAACCACATGGGGGCAGCTATATTGTGTGTTGCAGTGATGATCGATCTGTATATTACTCTTTTCTTAGATAGGATAGAGGCCTGGTGCATGGGTGGGGGCCAGCTGGTTTGCCCTGAAGGGTGTCCCGGATCAGGGTGGGGTTCCCTTGGGGCGTGGAGCGGCCTGAGCGAGGGGCCTGTGGTGGTTTGCAGGCCGGCCACGCCCCTTGGCAACCCAAGCAGAGGCCCTGGTATCTGGAATTTATTTTCCTTCTACAATTGAAACTTTGTAGCCTGGAACGGAGCCAAGCCTGCTGTTCCCTCTGGGGCGGCAGCCATCTCTGTGGCAGTTAATTCACCTTCTACAATTGAAACTTTGTAGCCTTAAGCGGGTGAGCCTGGCCAGGGTGTGCGGAAAGCTTTGCTTCCCCTGTTGCCGCCAGCAACCCTGGCCTGCTCTCTCAAGCTCCATTCTGCCGCCATTTGTTTGAATTTGTTTACCTTCTATATTTGAAACTTTGTAGCTTAAGTGGAGGCTTAGGCCTGCAACGGCTATGGAAAGCTTGGCTTGCTCTGTTACCTGGGAAACCTTGCTCACTGTGGCTGTAGCCATCTTGGATTGGGGTTAATTTGCATACTCGCCCTGATTGGCTGGTGGGCATGGTTTGGCTGGTGGGCGTGACTTATGTAGCGGAGTGATGGTTAATTTGCATATTACCATTTTATTAGAGAGGATGCAGGAGTCTATTTCTCAGCACTTAATCTCTGTTTCTCAGCCAGTTTTGATCTGTTGATCTATTTGTCACTTCTAGAATCAGTGCCACCCTCTCTCAATCACTATGTCTTTATATATTTTTTTAATCCTCACCTGAGAATATGTTTTTATTGATTTTTAAAGAGAGGAAGGGCATAGGGGGAGAGAGAAACATTGGTTGGTTGTCACGCCCCAACTATGGATCAAACAGGTAACCTAGGTATGTACCTTGACAGGGAATCGAATCAGCAAACTTTCGGTGCACAGGGCAACACCCAACCAACACATTGGCCAATCAAATGTGTTGAGCCACACTGGCCAACACAGGTTTTATTTCTGTGTTTATTAAAAATTTTTTTAAAATATAGTTTTATTGATTTTAGAGAAGGGAGAGGAAGAGAGAGAGAGAGAGTTAGAAACATCAATGATGAAAGAGAATCATTAATTAGCTGTCTCCTGCACACCCCCCATTGGGGATTGAGCCCGCAACCCGGGCATGTGCCCTGACCAGGAATCAAACCGTGACCTCCTGGTTCATAGGTTGACTCTCAACTGCTGAGCCACACCAGCTGGGTTATTTATTTTTTTAATGTTAAATATCCTATATAATAAAAGCCTAATATGCTAAGTGACCAGTCAGCTTGTTCAACCAATCTAAATGTAATATGCTAAGGCCACTCAACTGCTCGCTATGATGTGCACTGACCACCAGGGGGCAGATGCTCCAACCAGTAGGTTAGCTTGCTGCTGGGGTCCTGCTGATTGGGACTGAGCAAGATGGGCCGGACACGCCTTGGAGCCCTCCCACAGCCCCTCCCCAGCTGGCCAACCTCCCGTGTCCCTACACGGCCCCAGTTGTGCACCAGTGGGGTCCCTCAGCCTGGCCTGTGCCCTCTTGCAATCCGGGACCCTTCGGGGGATGTTGGAGAACCAGGTTTTGCCCGATCCTGCAGGCCAGGCCGAGGGACCCCACTTGTGCACGAATTCGTGCACCGGGCCTCTAGTATACTGTATTGTTTTGATAGCTTATTATTCATCCCATTGGTGAGGGAGAGATTCCTACCCTAGGAATGGCCTAACACAACACCCAACACTGGACAGATGAGATTGACAGCAGTTTATTAGTCACATATACTCAAAACCCTCTTGGGGAGATCACTGAGTACCATGCAAGGCCACACAGAGGTTGCACTTGTGGCAGAGTTAGCAACCAGGTTCTGTGGGAGGCAGTCTTTATATATACTTTTATGAAAGTGGTGTGCCCCCTAGAAGATGCAATTGGTTTTTTTGAATAATTCTATAAGCTGGCAGAAAATAAAACCCGCTAGTCGGGGATAAGCAGAAACTACCTGGTCCTGTTGATAAAGGAAGGATGTTTAGTTGGGGACCTTATCTGTGGGAGTAGAGGGGAGGAGAACCCGTGGTTATGCTCTTCTTGGCTCTCCAATTTTACCAGAATTGAGCAGCACGTTATATTGTCTTAATTTTTAGACCTTACCACAACCTATTTATTTCTATTAGCTACAAAAGGTTTTTGGTTTTCTAAAGTTATGAATATATTTTTTAAAAAATCAAACCTTTTCTGCATCTAATGAGAAGATAATGTGTTCCTTTAATATGTTATATAGTGAATTCTAAGGATGATTTTCTAATAAAATGATTTTGCATTCCTAGGCAGAAGTCTACTTAGTGATGGTATATTCCCCTTTTTACATGCTGCTGAATTTGGTTTGCTCCTTCTGGCAGAAGGAAGTGCCTACTACCAAGGGCTTCCTCCCTTCTCCAGGCAGATCCTGGTGCCAGTTGCAGGGCTGCATCTGCTGGTGGTCTGCACTTTCCTCCCTTCTCATCTCCCTGTTTATTCCCATTTGCCCACCTTTAGATGTTTCAGTGTGAAGGTCTCTCAGGCGTGCATCTGTGTTAAGCAGGGATTTCTTCGTTGAGTTCTAGTTGGTTAGCTTGTTGAAATTTCAGGGGGAAAAGACATGGTGCACCCTCATGCAGCATTCCTCTGACATCACTTTGTATACCTTTTTAATATAGTTTTTGATTTTTAAAGCATGTAAATGTTTCACATTCAAAAATAAGTTTATGCCAAAATTAAAACAAAAATCTAAAACTACATGAACTAGTGAACCCGAAAAATATTAAATGGTAACATAACAGCATATTGCGGAATTTTATTATCCATTGTGACAGTTTATCTTTCAACGAATGCATCTTATTTGATCTTGAGCGATTTTTCTGCTGGATTTAGAGTTCTGGCTGTATCAAGTATTGTCTTTTATCACTTGAAAGATGTCTTTCTATTGTCTTCTCTTTCCCATCATTGCTGATTAGAAGTAGGCTATAAGTCTTACTTTTGTATTTTTTGATGAGAACCCACCTTTTTTTCTGTAAGATTTTTCTTTTTATCCTCTCACCCGCTTTGGTTTTTGCAATTTTAGTGTGCTATATCTAGAAGTAGTTTCTTTTTATATGACTTGAGATTCATTCATTCTGGCAAATTTGTATGATTTCTCATTTCACTTCTACAAATTCGCACCCATTTTGTTTTATCTCAATTTATCCTTTTGAGACAATGATTAAATACTTTAGATATTTTCTATATATACTAGTATATGTCTATTTCTGGACTCTATTCTGTTCCATTGTTGTATTTCTGTTACTAATTTTTACCTACCCATTGCCTTGTAGAACTGGCTTTGGTTTCATTGATTTCTTTATTCTCATTTTCTTCCCTTCCCCCTACTTTCTGTTCCTTATTATTTCCTGTCTTCTATTTTCTTTAAGATTAATGTTTTCTCTCTCTCTCTCTCTCTCTCTCTCTCTCTCTCTCTCTCTCTCTTTTTCCTGCTTCTTGGAGTGGAGGCTTAGATTATTGATTTTTAGACCTTTCTTCATTAATATATCAGTTATTTGGAACCAAATACTGGGTATTTTCCAGTTTTACCTATTACTGATTTCTGAGTTTATCCCATTGTGGTCATGAAACATATTTTGTGTGTTTTTAGTTCTTTTAATTTATTCACACTATTTTATTGCACATCATAGGTTATTTTGGTGAACATTCCATTCACACTTAAAAGAGTAGGCATCTGGCCCTAACTGGTTTGGCTCAGTGGATAGAGTGTTGGCCCAAGGAATGAAGGGTCCCAGGTTCAATTCTAGTCAAGGGCGTATACCTTGTTTGTGGGCACATCCTCAGTAGGGGGTGTGCAGGAGGCAGCTGATCGATGTTTTTCTCTCATTGATGTTCTAACTCTCTATCCCTCTCCCTTCCTCTCTGTAAAAAAATCAATAAAATATATATATTTTTAAAAAGAATAGGCATCTGCTCACTGGGAGTTCTTTAAACATCAATTGGATCAAAGTATTTCATTCTTTTTTATATATCCTTACTGTTTTTCTCTTTATTGCTTTTGATTACTGTAAAGAGAGTTGAAATCTCCAACTATCATGAAGTATTGCTTCTCTTTTGAGTTCTACCAATTTTTACATTGAGTGTTCTGAAGCTCTGTTAATTTGGTGCATGTACATTTAGGATTAATATGTTTTCATGAAGAATTGACCCCTTTATCATTTACACTGTCCTCACTTTATATCTGGTAATAGTTCTTAGTCTGTAGTCTACTCTGTCAGATATTATATAAGTTCTCCAAGTTTCATATGTTTATTGTTTAAATGTGTATCCATTTTCATCCTTTTATTTTTAACCTGTGTGTGTATTTTATTTTTAGTTAAGTCTTTATTGTTGAACTATTACATATGTTCCTTCCCCCCCCCCCCCCACCATTGTCCCCTTCTGGCCCACCCCACCACTCTCTCCAGGCCTTCACCACCCTATTGTCTATATCTGTGGGTTATGCATATATGCATACAAGTTCTTTGATCTCTAACCAGCCACCCACCTCCCCCAACTTTCCTCTGAGGTTCTGCAGTCTGTTCCATGCTTTTATGTCTCTGGATCTATTCATCCATTTATTTTGTTCATTAGATTCCACTTATGATTGAGATAATTTGATACTTGTCTTTCTCTGACTAACTTATTTTGCTTAGCATAGTACTCTCTAGGTCCCTCCAGGCTGTTTCAAAGAGTAAAAGATCCTTCTTTTTACTGTTGTATAATATTCCATGGTACAAATGTAACACAGCTTTTTTATCCACTTGTCTACTGATGGGCACTTGGGCTATTTCCATATCTTAGCTATTGTAAATTGTACTGCTATGAACATAGGGGTGCATACACTCTTTCTGATTGGTGTTTCGGGTTTCTTAGGATAGATTCCTAGAAGTTAGATCACTGGGTCAAATGGCAGTTCTTTATTTAATTTTTTGAGGAAACTACATACTGTTTTCCATAGTGGCTGTACCAGTCTACATTCCCACCAGCAGTGTACTAGGGTTCCCCTTTCTCCATATCTTGTCATTTTTTTATTTCTTTTTTTTTTTTTTAATTTCTTTATTGATTAAGGTGTCACATATTTGTCCTCATCCCCCCATTCCCATCCCACACCCCTCCCCATGGATGCCACAACCCCCTGTTGAACTTAACCATTGGTTAGGCTCATATGCATGCACACAAGACCTTTGGTTGATCTCTCCCCCCTCCCCCCCCCCCTCCCCTATCCTCCCTCTGAGGCCCGATAGTCCGATCAATGCCTCCTTGTTTCTGGTTCTGTTCTTGTTCATCAGTCTATGTTGTTCATCATTTCCCCTAGATGAGCGAAATCATGTGTCACTAGAGATGTACTTATAAGAATTGAATGTGCGACGAGCAATAATAGTTATGCTGACAGGCAAATGAATCTGTCTGTAGTGAGTTTCTTTCTGGACCAACAGTTCTTTTGAGACCCAATATCAATGTCCACCAGTTCCTTATGAGTACATGTCGGCACTGACCCCTCAGCTCTGGATGGTGGACAAATGGTGGTAATGCAGGTCCGACTCCCTCTGGTTTGGTCTCGGCCGGACCCAGGGGCACGGCTTCACCCGGATCCAGGGGCCCACGGCCTCACCCGGGCCCGGGACCCAGCCTCACCCGGATCCAGGAGCACACGGCCTCGCCCAGACCCAGGATTCAGCTTCACCCGGACCCAGGGGCGCATGGCCTCACCCGGATCCAGGGGCACACGGCCTCGCCCGGACCCGGGATCTAGCTTCCCCCGGACCCAGGGGCACTTGGCCTCACCCAGACCCAGGGTCGCGTGGCCTCACCCGGACCCAGGGGCGCGTGGCCTCTCCCGGGACTGGGACCCAGCCTCACCCGGATCCAGGGGCACACGGCCTCGCCCAGACCCAGGATTCAGCTTCACCTGGACCCAGGGGCGCATGGCCTCACCCGGACCCAGGGGCGCGTGGCCTCTCCCGGGCCTGGGACCCAGCCTCACCCGGATCCAGGGGCACACGGCCTCGCCCAGACCCAGGATTCAGCTTCACCTGGACCCAGGGGCGCATGGCCTCACCCGGACCCAGGGGCGCGTGGCCTCTCCCGGGCCTGGGACCCAGCCTCACCCAGATCCAGGGGCACACGGCCTCGCCCGGACCCGGGATCTAGCTTCCCCCGGACCCAGGGGCATGTGGCCTCACCCGGACCCAGGGGCGCGTGGCCTCTCCCAGACCCAGGGTCGCGTGGCCTCACCCGGATCCAGGGGCCCACGGCCTCACCCAGACCCGGGACCCAGGCTCACCCGGATCCAGGGGCCCACGGCCTCACCTGGACCTGGGACCCAGGCTCACCCGGATCCAGGGGCCCATGGCCTCACCTGGACATGGGGCCAGGCTCACCCGGATCCAGGGGCCCACGGCCTCACCCGGACCCGGGACCCAGCTTCACCCGGATCCAGGGGCACACAGCCTCGCCCAGACCCAGGATTCAGCTTTACCTGGACCCAGGGGCGCATGGCCTCACCCGGACCCAGGGGCGCGTGGCCTCTCCCGGGCCTGGGACCCAGCCTCACCCGGATCCAGGGGCACATGGCCTCGCCCGGACCCGGGATCTAGCTTCCCCCGGACCCAGGGGCACGTGGCCTCTCCCAGACCCAGGGTCGCGTGGCCTCACCCGGATCCAGGGGCCCACGGCCTCACCCGGACCCGGGACCCAGCCTCACCCGGATCCAGGGGCACACGGCCTCGCCCAGACCCAGGATTCAGCTTCACCTGGACCCAGGGGCGCATGGCCTCGCCCGGACCCAGGGGCGCGTGGCCTCACCCGGACCCGGGACCCAGCCTCACCCTGACCCAGTTCCCAGCCTCACCCGGACCCAGGGGCACGCGGCTTCACCCGGATCCGGGACCCAGTGGGGTTTCGTCTTCTTGATCCCAATTCCTGTTGGTCAATTCCCTCTCAGCAATTCCTTCGGCCATTTTCTCAGAGCTCCAGGGCGGCCACCGCAGAACTCGTTGGGCGGCGGGCTCGGCGAAGCTCCGGTGTGCCCGGTGCGTGGCGGCGGGCTGGTCCGGGGTGGCTGCATCGGCCCTTGGGTCTGCAGCGGTGGTCGGTCGCCGAGCGTGCGCACCTGGCCGCTTCCGGGGCGTTGAGATTCTTGAAGGACTCGGAGGTCAGCAAGCGCGTAGTCTCCCACCCCATGTCTCCCAGGGGCTCGTCTGTCCGTGCTCGGCAGCGAGTGGAGCCTTCCCCTCAGCTGGAGACCGCTGGGGGAACTGCGCCGAGCACGTTCCAGGCCGCCATTGTGTCGCCTGAGCCGTAGTTTTTAAAGTGTGGTCTTTGGGTCACCGGCATCAGCTTCATCCCGCGTACCCCTCCTTTTATTCTAGTTGTAGAGCATCTGCTCAGTCAGCCCTCCAGTGGTTCTGGATGGTGTCTGCTCTGCTCTCCCGTCATAGTCTCAAAATTGTTGTGGTAGGCAGCAATCAGGCTTCTGCCCTATGCCTCCATCTTGGTCCTTGTTTGTATAGTTAAGTCTTGATTGTTGTTGGTGTCCCTGGGAGGAATTGTCCTCCAGGCCACTTGGCTGTGCGGACCCTCTGTGTCTATAAAGGAAGAGATGCTGTGCGGGAGACACGTTTATGTGTCGGGTCTTGGTGCAGCAAGGCTTTGGCGCTCACTGCGTCTGCCTCTTGAATGTGTCCCTTATGCGAGTGGTTGAAATCTGGTGTCATCTCACACCGACCACTAGATGCCCTCGTTTCTGGGTCTCCAATGGAGTGTAGGTCAGCTACTGCCTGAGGCCCCTCAGCAGGAATTACAGCATCCCTTATATTCGTGACCTGTTTCGGTGTCTTCCCCTTTTGGCTGCCTCCCTATCGCTCAGCTTCCCCAATCTCCCTAGGTGGTCGCTCTTGATACCCCTCTTTGTGGGCTGAGTGCAAAGTCTTGGTGTTGTTAAGCCTTGATTGCTGTTGGTACACTGGGAGGATGTAACCTCCAGTCCAATTGGCTGTGAGGATCAGCTGTGTCTATGCCGGGAGACAGCCCCATTCAACTAGACTTGCAAAATTGTAAAAGCCTCTGTGTTCAGCTTGGATGGGGCGGAGTTACAGGGCGGAGCCTACCGCCTTGGCTTCCCGTCAGCCCCACCCTATGAGGTTCCTGTGTCTCAGTGTCCCTCTGTACTCCCAGCAAACACCTCTGAGAGAAAAGCGCCCTGGAGTTTCGTGCACTGCCAAACAGTCTAGTCTCTCCCCCAGTGAATCTGGATTCCCAGATTCTCGCCCGGAACTGGGTTTCCGTGTAGTCAGAACTGGGGCTCACCGCAGTCTGGCGCTTTTGTCTCCTTCCCACCAGGGCGACTCAGCGGCACAGTCAACAGCCCATCCTCCGCGCACAATCCCGTGCGGGCCTCCGGTGCTCTGCTCTTCGCCGCCTCTCTGCACCTCTGCCCCACAGCCCAGCCTTCCCCAGCATGAGCCTGGCTTCCCGGGTCTCTCCCAGAACTGGGGTTCAGTGCAGTTGGAACTGGGGTTCAGCACGGTCAGGAGCTTTTGTCTCCCTCCCGCTAGGGCAATCCAGCGGCACAGGCAACAGTCCCTCCTCTGCGCACATTCCTGTGCGCGGCTCTGGCACAACTCCTCTGTGCCTCCGCCCCACAGCCCAGACTCCCCCAGCCTGAGCCCGGCTTCCCAGGGTTTCGCCCGGAACTGGGGTTCAGTGCAGTCGGAGCTGGGGTTCAGCACAATCTGGAGCTTTTATCTCCTTCCCGCCAGAGAACGCCAGACAGGCCGTCAGCCGCCCCTTCCTCTCCGGCTCCGTCCTCCCTGCACACGCGCGGGCTCGTGTCTCCGCCCGTGTCTCCATACCTCAAGCTTTTACGGCTTCTCTGATTTTCCTTGTGGATTTCTCTTTCCTTCTAGTTGTGGGCATTTCAGTCAGCCAGCTTTCCTGTGGTTCTGGATGCTGTCTGTTTTGACTTTTAGTTGTGTTTTTGAAATTGTTGTGCCAGGCTGTAGGTTAGGTGTTTAACCTATGCCGCCATCTTGGTTTCTCCATTTTTTGATTTCTTGATGATAGCCATTATGACAGGTATAAGTGTTACAGAAGACCGGAGAAAACCAAGCAACCCTTAGAGAGATTGGAGTTCCACTTTGTTACCATTTACGTGCCGTCCCAGAGAAAAATGTCTTTCAAATTCTGGGCAAAGCAACAAGCAGAAGTTTCCTTTTTATTAAAGAGCCAGCCCTATGTGTGCTTAGTTAGTAGTTATCTCGCTGGAAGCTTGTGGCCTTGAAAACAACACTGTTCTATTCAATTAAATAAATATATCTGGCATGAGAGCACGGGAGTGTCTAGTCTCTGGACTACAAGGTCAGACAACTAAGTTTATCTTCCTTATTATTCAAGCAGGCTAGAAAGCAAAGTTATTTTTGCAGAATAAGGGGTTGTCTAAAAATAGCAGAGTTGACTTTACAGAACAAGGGACTATCTAAATAGCAGAGAATTTCAAACAGTTTTACAAAATAGGGTTTAGCCTTCTCATAAGGTGATACCTCATTCTCATTTTAATTTGCATCTCTGATCAGTGACTTCGAGCATTTAAAAATATATGTCTGTATATTATTGATTTTAGAGAAGAAGGGAGAGGGAGAGAGAAAAACATCAATGATGAGAAACATCAATTGGCTGCCTCCTGCATACCACCAGTGGGGATGGAGGCCACAGCCTATGCATGTGTCCTGACCGGGAATCGAACCGTGACCTTCTGGTTCATAGGTAGATATTCAACCACTGAGCCATGCCAGCTGTGGGCTCTTTGAGGATTTTTTCATATGTCTTTTGGCCATCTGTATGTCCGCTCTGGAGAAGTGTCTATTTAGGTCATTTGCCCATTTTTAAATTGGATTATTTGTCTTCCTTTTGTTAAGTTGTATGAGTTCCTTTTTTTTTTTTTCCTTTTTTTTTAAATTTACTGCCTGGGTCCTTCAACTCCCTTGTAGGTTCCCTTGTCTTGACTCTGAATATGTTATATGCCACTTTGTAATCTTCAGTATTTCCTTTAGGAGAAACGATTGGAAACAATGGGGATTGAAAAGCTTTTACCAGTACAGCTGCTCTCTCAGTTCCTCCTCTCATATCTATGAGTTCCTTATATATTTTTGATATTAACCCTTTATCAGATGTATCATTGCCAAATCTCCCATACAGTGCACTCCCTTTGTTTTATTGATGGTTTCTTTTGCTGTGAAGAAGCTTTTAATTTTGATGTCCCATTTGTTTATTTTCTCCTTAGTTGCCTTTGCCCTAGGAGATGTATCTGTAAATAAATTGCTACAGAGATGTCTGAGATTTTGCTGCCTATGGTTTCTTCTAAGATTTTTATGGTTTCACAACTTACATTTAAGTCTTTTATCCATTTTGAGTTTATTCTTGTGTATGGTGTAATTTGGTGGTCTAGTTTCATTTTTTTGCATGTATCTATCCAATTTTCCCAACACCATTTATTGAAGAGATTCTTGACTCCATTGTATGTTCTTGCCTTCTTTGTCAAATATTGAGTGTAATGGCTTGGGTAAATATCTGGGGTCTCTGTTCTGTTCCATTGATCTATATGCCTGTTCTTGTGCCATTATCAGGCTGTTTTCATTACAGTGGCATTGTAATATAACTTGATACCTGGTATTGTGATCCCTCCAACTTTGTTCTTTCAAGATTGCTGAGGTATTCAGGGTCTTTTTTAGTGTCATAAATTTTTTCATTTGTTTCCAGAAAGTTTTTTTGTTTCTTTCTTGATCTTGTTGGTAACCCATTCATTGTTTAATAACATGCTATTTAGCCTCCATGTGTTTGAATGTTTTTGGGTATTTTTACTTTAGTTGATTTCTAATTTCATTCCATTGTGATATGAGAAGGTGCTTGATATGATTTTAATCTTCTTGTACTTGTAGAGACTTGTTTTGTGTCCTAACATGTGGTCTATCTTTGTGAATGATCCATGTGATGGCCTTCATTTTGAAGTCTGTTTTGTCAGATATGAGTATTCCTACTCCAGCCTTATGGGAACTCCTTTGTAGGTAACAGTTTTCTTTTTACTTGCTGCCTTTAACCAGTTAATGGCCACGTGTCCAAAACGGAAACCATCCGCTCATGCCACCATATTTTGAATTTAATTAAAAAGAAATCAATTTGCAATGAATATTATAAAAATAAATATATTACAATTCGGGTGTTCTTGAATATTTTCCTTTGAAAATTCTCATAGAAAATGATTTTTAAAGTGCCATTAGACACTTATGGCATACAAATGATTAAGATTCTCTCTTTGTCTTTAATTTTTGGCATTTTAATTATGATGTGTCTGGGTGTGGGCCTGTTCGGGTTCTTCTTGATTGGGATTTTCTGTGCCTCCTGAACTTGTGTGACTTTTTCCTTTACCAGGTTAGGGAAGTCTTCTGACTAATCAGATTAGGCAGAGACTCAAAGCCTCCAGAGACTGCCTCTGCTTACAGACTGATAGGTTTCTAACTTTAATTGCCCCTTAAGTGTGGGGAGAGGTTTTTTTCAACAGAGTGGGGCAGTTGCTACTGTCTGGTGGCTAATTGTGATTTTTAATCTCTTAAGTGGCCTTAGGGCAGTGGTCGGCAAACTCATTAGTCAACAGAGCCAAATATCAACAGTACAACGATTGAAATTTCTTTTGAGAGCCAAGTTTTTTAAACGTAAACTTCTTCTAATGCCACTTCTTCAAAATAGACTTGCCCAGGCCATGGTATTTTGTGGAAGAGCCACACTCAAGGGGCCAAAGAGCTGCATGTGGCTCTCCAGCCGCAGTTTGCCGACCACAGCCTTAGGGCAAGGTGTTCTCCAAGAGGGTGTGTCTATTGTTTTCCCCCCAGGCAAGGCAAATGTCTATGTGGGAAAGATGTCCTCTGCTGTGTGAAGGAATGACTTAGCCCAGGGGACTTGGGGTGTCTGCCTTCTAAGCTCTATCCCCACAGGCCAGGCTGAGGGACTCCACCAGCCGGAGGGACCTCACTCACTCTGCAGACACACCCTTTGAGCCCCAGTGTCACCCCAGGTGTGGCTGGCTAGAGAGGGACCACGGGAGGTTGGCTCCAGGGTGTGTCTGGCCCATCTCACCCAGTCCCACCTTCTAATTAATTTCCTTTCAATGTGCACAAATCCATGCACCGGGTCACTAGTATCTATATAAGTCTTAAAATTGATAGTGATTCTTTTCACCTTTTCTTTTTCAAGATTGCTTTAGTTATTCCAGTTCCTTTTCTTTTCCCCTACATCTTGAAATAATCTTGTCTATACCTACAATGAAATCTTATTTGGGGAGACTTAACATCTTTACTGCACTGAGTCTAACAACCCATGAACATAGTATATTATCAGCACTTTTTTGTTGTTGTTAATACTCACCTGAGGATATTTTTCCATTGATTTTTAGAGAGAGGAAGGGATGGGTAAGAGACAGAGAGAGAGAAACTTCAATGTGAGAGAAGTTTGCCCATATTGATTGGTTGCCCCTGCATGCATGCCGACCAGGGCTGGGGATTGAACCTGCAATCGAGGTACATGCTCTTGACTGGAATTGAACCCGGGACCCTTCAATCTTCGGGTCAACACTCTATCCACTGATACAAACTGGCTAGGGCAAGTATATTATCAGCATTTTATACTTGTCAGCATAAAGATACTTTTACATCTCTGTCAAAAATCAGGTGGCCCTGCTTGTGTGTGTGTCTCTAGTTCAGGTCTGTTTTGTTTCATTCGTCTGTGTCTATCCTTCCCTCTCCCTTGGTCAATATCAGACATTCTTGATTATTATAGCTATTCATAGCTATATAAGTTTTGAAATTGGATAGAGTGATTTCTCTATTCTTTTCAATATTTATTTAGTTATGCATTTGCCTTTCTATATAAGTCTTGAGGTAATGTCTAAATTTACAAAAAAAATGTTGCTGGGATTATATTAGGAATTGTGTTAAACTTGTAGATCGTATTAAGGAGAAATGACATTTTTGCTATATTTATTACCCCTATCCATGAACACTGTGTCTCTCCATTTATTTAGATCTTCTTTGATTTCTTTTATCAGTATTTTGTAGTTTTCAGCATATAAATCCTATACATGTTTGTTAGTTTTGCACTTAAGTTGTTTAGAACCAACTGCCATATACTTACAGGGGTATTCAAATTAATTTCATATTGGGTAAGTTGTGGTAGTTTGTGCTTCTTGAGGAATTGGTTCATTACATTGTTACATTTATATGAGTCATGTTCTTAGTGTTCCCCTATTCTTTTTATGTCCTTTGGTCTGTAGTGATATTCTCTCTTTCATTCCTTCTTGGTCATTTATATCTTCTTTATCTTGTCAATCTTGCTGGAAGCTTGTTACGTTTATTGACTTATTCAAATAACCAGTTTTTTGTTTCATTGACTTTCAGTTCCATTGATTTCTGCTCTTATATTTATTATTTTCTGCCTCTGTGACACCTGAAACAAGTGGGACAGCCTTCTCCATACTGTGGACGGCATGAAAGTTCAGGCTCCCCCTAGGCGTCTGTTGATACATCCCTGGCTGGTAGGGGTATGGGTGCCTATTGACTGCTTTCCATGTGTCTTTTTTCATTGACACCTTTAAGGAGTGGGCACATGGGCAGGGAAAGGAGGTTACTGGTAGGCAGTAATAAAAGTCCTGACTTTAGGCCTCCTCTGATGCCAGCACAGCATAGAGGTGTAAGAGTATCTCATTACCATGCTGGAGGTGCAAGTTCAGGCTCCTGTAACGAAACTGAATGAAGGTGTGTGCACAAAGATTCATGCAAGAATGGGCCTTCCTCCCCCTGGCTGCCGGCACCGCCTTCGATCCGGTCCGGAGCCACCTTTCCACCTTCCCACGCTGCCCAGAGGCCCAGAGCTGCTGGGGCTGTGCAGAACGCTTGAGTCGCCCTGCCCCCAGCCGCTCAGCGATTGTGTATGCAAATTAACCCGACATCTTTGTTGGGTTAATTTGCATACTCACTCCTGATTGGCTGGTGGGTGTCGCGAAGGTACGGTCAATTTGCATCTTTCTCTTTTATTAGTGTAGTGATTCCTTTTCTCCCCTAAAGGAACATTATTTGCACTTATTAAAGGGAAATAGAATAGTGTTTCCTAATCTCCCAAGGAGATTTTAACCTTTTGCACTCGGATGTCGAGTGTGACTCGACACGTTAGCATTAGAATAAAGGAATCGAGAAAAAAGCAAGCGAGTGCAAAGGGTTAAACAAAACAAGTATGTCTGTGCTCCACTTTCACAAATCCTGATGCTATAGCTCCAGAGCAAACCAGAGCTCTCTGTTCTTTTAGTAATCTCCCACGTACTTCTGCATATTCCTATCTGAAAAACACTGTTAGAGAAGTTGCTAAACAAGAAAAAGAGTAGTCCATAGGGATGTTTATTTGGAGGAGTAACTCATTTAAAATTATGGGGACTAGGTGTGGGATATGTATAGACACACACATATAAAATCCTTATATGTACATAAACTGAATTGCTTTGTGTTAAGTAGCAGCAGGTATGAATTTGAAGAGCATGAACATTATAAAAGAACCTATTCCCAGTTTGGATGAGATTGGTTGGTTTTAGTGCTTAGTAGATTTGTATTAAAACTTAAAAATGTGAGCTCATGGATGTAGAGAACAAATTGGTGTTTGCCTGAGGAAGGGTTGGGGGTGAATTAAATGGGTGAAGAGTCATAAGGTACAGATTTGTAGTTATAAAGTGAATGTCATGGGAACATAATATACAGTATGGTGACTGTAGTTAATAATATAATGTATTGCATATTTGAAAGCTAGGAGAGTGGATCTTGAAAGTTCTTACCACAAGAAAACAATTTTGTCACTGCATGGTGATGGATGCTAACTGAACTTATTTTGGTGATTATTTTACAGTACATACATATATCAAGTCATTATGTTGTACACCTGAAAGTAATATAATGTTATGTCAGTTATACCTCAATTTGTTGTCTTTTTCAGTGGGAGTCATTCGCTGTCCAGTTTGCAGCCAAGAATGTGCAGAGCGACACATCATAGATAATTTTTTTGTGAAGGATACTACTGAGGTTCCCAGTAGTACGGTAGAAAAATCTAATCAGGTGAGTGTATTAAGTGTTGAATCTTGTGCCTCCTCTTTTTTTTATTTTTAAATATATTTTTATTGATTCAGTGAGGGAGAGGGAGAGAGGGATAGAAACATCAGTGATGAAAGAGAATCATTCATTGGCTGCCTCCTGCATGCCCTCTACTGGGATCGTGCCCACAACTTGGGCATGTGCCCTGATGGGGAATTGAACCATGACCTCCTGGTTCATAGGTTGACACTCAACCACTGAGCTACACCAGCCGGGACCTTTTGCCTCCTCTTAATGAGACAGCCAGAAATGTTGGAGGACTTGAAAATAAAAGGTGTCAAACATTAGAGCATTATATCTATGAAATGATATGCTATTTTAAAGGAATATATGTATACGAAGAATAATGATTAATTCATCTGAAGGAATAAAATAGTGCCAATCTAGAAGCTCTTATGACACTTCTATCTTACCTATCCTGGCAGAGAAAACCTTTATTCTATACTTGACGTTATTTAATTTCATTTCTTTGTAATTTTACTCTGTATTGACAATTAGATCTTTTATTTTAAGCCCCCCTTTAAAAATTTTTTCTGTTTTAATTATAAGCTCTTTAATGATATATATGATCCAATACAGTTTCTACATTTTAAGAAAGTCTTCTTTCCTACATGGTATTTCTTTGAAAGCCTCATTTGGTGGCATTGTCCAAGGTATTACATTTAGAGGTCCAATGGTGTTTTTCTTTTTTCCTTACTTCCATAAACCCACATGTAGAACATTTCTGTTGGCCTCTTATATCTAAATGTCAGGTTCCTAGTGGATGTACTCTAGTGGAGGAGAGCTATAATTCTGCAGTATGTGCTAAATTTAAGTGTAGTGTATTAGTCTTATTTTTGGATCATGAATCATTGATAGTTTCTCTAGGCAGTTTCTTCAATTTGGAACAGAATATCTCTGAAGGAACTGAATCTGAGTATAAAAAAATGATTGTTAATCTAAAATGTAAAAATCTAAAAAGTAATATTTAGGACTTCAATAATCACACAGCTAAGTTTCTCTACTTTCATTTTCAGTGTTTTTTTTTTCCATTGGGAACTATAGGAACTTAGGGTTCACTTTAAATGAATATAACCACAACTAACTAAAATAACTCTTTGTTTAAAAAATATCTACAACTCTTCCTAATGTGAACTTTCATCAAGGTCAAAACAGGGTTTGGTGCAGAGAATAAACTTTCCTAATTGTTGTGAAATCAGCTTTAAGGAATGGAATAATAATTATGTGAGTTACAGTGTCAAATAGGCCCACTGGAAGTTCCCTTCTGAATACTACTGACTTTGTTTCTGTTGTCTAGAGTGCCCTATCACTTTGCTTTATATATGATAATATTTTCAGATGTATTTTGTTAGTAATATCACGCATCAATTACAGTTTAGGTGAACTCTAGTAGTACATGTGAATGATCAACCCAGAAAATTAAAAAACAAAGCAGCATAAATAATCAACAGGGTGGAGAAATGATAAGACATGAAATTATGATAAGAGGTGAGAATTGAAGGAATTCACATCTAAAGGACAATTTTAAGAGGCTGTTTTCTGTCTTTATAATCAGTTTTCAGTGTTTGTTTATTTACTCTGCTTCTATTACAGAAACATAAAATAAGTTACAATCAATTAAACTAGAGATAGAGTCCAATAGACATCTTCAGTGTTAAGTAAGTGGAGGTGGGAAGAGTATTAAGTTTGGTTCAAAGAATAAGATGCTTGTAGGGATATTTTGGGAATAAAGACTTAGGTGATAATGTAGGATGAGTTGGGGTTAGGAAGCAGTAGGTGAGAGGTAGAGCTGAACTAGCATGGTGGTGATAAGGAAAGGAAGGTATAAGTTCTAGTCCACTCAGGACTTGATAATACCTGATTGCATGTGGAAGATGAGAGAGGTCCCACTGCCAAGATGGTGGTTCCTTTCAACAAATAAAGAGAGCAGGGAAGTAGACAGAGGTGTAGAGAATGGGTTTTGAATGTGGTAAATTTATCTATAAGATAGAAATGTCTTCTGTGGTCACACTGGAGCTCTGAAGAGTTTATAGCTAGACATAAAGTTTGAAAAACTTTTGTGATGGATAATTTCAAGCATTCCCCAAAATTGACAGTTTAGCATAACAGACTCCCATGTACCCATTAGCTCAATTGTTCACAACTCTTGTTTTATGTAAAATAACCCTGACACCCCCTCCCCCGACACACACACACACACACACACACACACACACACACACACACGATTATGTTGAAGTTAATTCCAGGTTTAATATAATCCCATAAATATTTCAGTATTTATTACTATGGAAAAATAAATTTTTAAAAAATATAATCACCATATTAATTTATATGTAAAATATATAGTAATTCCTTAATATTATCAAACATTCAGACACTGATCAAATATCTCTATTTGTTTTTTTGTTTTGTTTTAAAATATATTTTATTGATTTTTTATAGAGAGGAAGAGAGAGGGATAGAGAGTTAGAAACATCGATGAGAGAGAAACATCGATCAGCTGCCTCTTGCACACCCTCTACTGGGGATGTGCCCGCAACCAAGGTACATGCCCTTGACCGGAATCGAACCTGGGACCCTTGAGTCCGCAGGCTGACGCTCTATCCACTGAGCCAAACCGGTTTCGGCAAATATCTCTATTTGTTGCAGTTTCTTTTTTTAAACAGTAGCTTGTTTATATAAGGATCCAATAAGGCTTACACAATATATAAGGATCCAATAAGGCTTACACAATGCATTTGATTGATTTATCTAAAATTATGTAAGGATCCAATAAGGCTTACACAATGCATTTGGTTGATTTATCTAAAAAATATCTTTAATGTAATCTCAAATCACCCCTTTGCCTCACTGGCTTTCTTTTTTCTCTCTTCTAACATATTTGTTGGATAAACTGGGTTGTTAGTTCAGTAGAGTTAGCCCTATTCTGAATTTTGCTGACCATTTCCATGAAGTCATTTAATGTGCTTTTCTCTCTTTTGTGTAAACTGGAAATAAAAATGTAGAGGCTAGGTTAGATTCTGGTCCCATTGGGTGCAGGGGTGGAGGGTTAATGGGGTGTGTAAAATAATTTCTCTCATATGTCCATTTGTATTTCAGTTGGCAAGCATATGATTATCGGTTGTCTTTCTCTTTTCTGATGTTTATGTCCATTAATGATCACTGCCAAATCCATATTTCATTAGGGCTTTGTGAAATGATTACATGGTCATTCTATCATTCCCCTTTATCTTAACCCTAGAATGGAAAGAGTTTTCTTTCTCTATTCTTTGGTTAAGCAGGGCAGGTAGGTTAAACATTGATTCTTTCCCTTCAGTTGCTAACTTTTTTAAAATATATTTTTATTGATTTTTTTACAGAGAGGAAGGGAAAGGGATAGAGGGTTAGAAACATCGATGAGAGAGAAACATCGATCAGCTGCCTCCTGCACACCCCCTACTGGGGACATGCCCGCAACCAAGGTCCATGCCCTTGACCGGAATCGAATCTGGGACCTCTCAGTCCTCAGGCAGATGCTCTATCCACTGAGCCAAACCAGTTAGAGCTAGTTGCTAATTTTTAAAAAAAAATATTTATTTTTATTGATTTTACAAAGGAAGGGAGAGGAGAGAGATAGAAACATCAATGATGAGAGAGAATCATTGATCAGCTGCCTCCTGTACACCCAGTATTGGGGATCCAGCCCACAATCCAGGCATGTGCCCTAACCTGGAATGGAACCCTGACCTCCGGGTTCATAGGTTAACACTCAACCGCTGAGCCACACTGGCTGGGCTCATTGCTAATTTTTAGAGTAGTAACTTAGTTTCTACTAAGGTGACTCATGAGTGGTAGGTAGGTGTTTGTGTTTATCATTATAAAATCATGGATTATTAACATAAAATGTGTTGTGGTTATTTTTATTGGTGCTCAAATTGTGCCATTTGGCAATAGGAGACTCACATTGATTCCTGAGTCCTCTTGACACAATTACCATAGTCATTGCTATTTCTCTTGCTTTCTCTTTTGACAAGGTACTGGTCATTTTCTGTTCTAGACCTGGAACCAGCCATTTCTCCTAGGATCCTTGGTTTCTTTTAATCTGGAAAGGTATTTGGAGGACCACAGTATGGGTGCTAGGATGCTTAACACCATTGAGTTAGTCATTTTACTATGTCTTTCAGGAGAATGATTTAATATACTTTTTACTTTAAAAAAAAGAGAAAGAAAAAATACCTCAGAAGTGTATATATATAGTGTAATTTATAATTATAGGGTTTTACTTTTTTTAAAAAAAATCCTCACCCGTGGATATGTTCTTATTGATCTTTCTGAAGAGAAGAAGGAAGAGTGGGAAACATCAATTAGTTGATTCCCATATGCACCCCAGTCTTGGATCAAACCCACAACTTAGATATGTGCCCTGACCAGGAATTGAACCTGAAACCTTTTGGTGTACAGAAAACTGTACCAACCAACTGAGCCACACAGCCAGGGTTTTACTTTTTTTTATTTTATACTATAGGCCCAGTGCATGAATTTCATGCATGGGTGGGGTCCCTAGGCCTGGCCGCAATCAGGGCCTATTGGGGCCGGGCCCATTGGGGCCCGAAGGCCCCAGCGGGGTCAGGAGAGGAGGTGACGGTCACCAGCCGCAGAAGGAACGGATGCAGGACACCAATGCCGCTATCGTCAGTGCCCTGCCACTGCATAGTTCCCGGTCTCTCCCTCTTCTTCCCTCGCTGCCATACCTCCAATGCGGCGGGCAGGCAGTGGGCTGATCAGGGCCTGCTATATGGGGGCAGGGAAGGGGCACCGGAGGTTGGCCGCCGGCCCGGAGGAGGGAGCCAGCCCTCGGCCCCCCAGGGAAAGGGGCCGTATCCGTCGCCACCCACCACTGGTTCCCCGTCACAGCCCGGGGCCCGGAGAGAAGGCAACGGTCGCTGGGCTGGGCACGGAAGTAACTGATGCCAACGCTGCCATCATTGGCACCCCACCACCATGCAGTTCCCCGCCTCCCTTCCTCATCCTTCCCTTGCTGCCGCACCACCACCACCATGGCGGGCGGGCTGATCAGGGCCTGCTGGCTGGGGGGAGGGACGGAGTATGGGAGGTTGGCTGCCAGCCCCAAGAGGGAGCTGGCCCTCGGCTCCCCTGGGAAAAGGGCCACGTCCGTAGCCACCCCCCCCCCCCCCCCCCCCCAGTTCCCTGTCCCAGTCAGGGGCCCAGCCCTGATCGGGTGATTGGGGCCTGCTGGCCTGGGGGCGCGGGAGGTTGGTTGGCCGGGGGAGGTTGGCTGTGGGAGCGCACTGACCACCAGGGGGCAGCTCCTGCGTTGAGTGTCAGTGCGTGTCATAGCTACTGGTTGTTTGGTCGTATAGGTCACTTAGGCTTTTATATATATAGATTTATCTAACTTCTGTAGTACCAGAAGTATTGGTCCTTAACTACATTGACATAATTATTTTCTCCAAATATATAAAAATATTAATATATTTAGTGATGTGTTCATATTTATTAAAATAAATATCAATGTAATACATAAAATATCTGTATAAATATATATTTACATTATGTATTATAGGTTATATAACAGTTTTGGTACAATCAGAAATTATTTTAATTCATTTTGTAATGTTAATTATTTATTTTTAATTCTTTTTAAATTAAAAAGTTTTTAAATTGTAGTTGACATATTAGCTTCAGGTGTGCACCATAGTGATTAGACATTTATGTAACTTACAAAGTGATTACCTTATTAAGTCTGTTACCCATCTGACACCATACATAGTTATTAAAATATTATTGACTATAGTCTGTATGCAGTACTTTACATCCTGATGCCTATTTTTATAAATGGCAATTTGTAATTCTTAATCCTTTCATCTTTTTCACCCAGTTGGCAACCATAACTTTGTTTTCTGTATCTATGGGTTTGTTTCTGTCTTATTTGTTGGTTTATTTTGTTTTTGGATATCACATATAATGGAAATCATATGGTATTTGTCTTTCTCTGTCTGACTTATTTCACTTAGCTTAGTACTCTCTAGGTCCATCATGTTGTCACAAATGGCAAGATTTCAGTCTTTTATGACATCCTCACCAATATTTGTTTATTGATTTATTGATAATATCTATTCTTACAGGTGTGAGGTGATAACTCATTGTGATTTTAATTTGCATTTCCCTGATGATTAGTAATGGTGAGCATCTTTTCATATGTCTGTTGGCTATCTGTATGTCCTCTTTAGAGAAGTGTCTATTCAGGCTCTCTGCCCATTTTTTAATTGGATTGTTTGTTTTGATGTTGAGTTATAGGAGTTCCTTATGTAGTTTGGATATTAATCCCTTATCAGATGTATCATTTGTGAATATCTTCTCCCATTCATTAAGTTGTCTTTTTGTTTTGTTGATGGTTTTCTTCAATGTGCAAAACCTTCTTAGTTTGACATAGTCCCATTTGTTTGTTTTGATTTTTAAAAATATATATATTTTTTTATTTCTAAAGAGAGGAATGGAGAGCATTATCCCAATCCTTTGAGGTACTGCTTCCCGGCAATTGTTGACAGTTTGGCTCAAATAAACTAACAAAAATTCTTAAAAATAAATGAATGAATGAATGAAATAGAGGAAGGGAGAGGGATAGAGGGTTAGAAACATTGCTGAGAGAGAAACATCTATCAGCTGCCTCCTACACGCCCCCTACTGGATATCGAGCCCACAACCAAGGTACATGCCCTTGACTGGAATTGAACCTGGAACCCTTCAGTCCGTGGGCCGATGCTCTCTCCACTGAGCCAAACCAGTTAGAGCTGGGTTTTTTTTGGGTTTCCCTTGCCCAAAAAAATATTACTAAGAGCAATGTCAAAGAGTTTACTGCCTGTGTTTTCATCTAGGAGTTTGATAGTTTGTTTTATATTTAAGTCTTTAATCCATCTTGAGTTTCTCCTTTTATATGGTGTAAGAAAGTGGTGTAGTTTCATTCTTTTGCACATTTCGGTCCAGTTTACCCAACATTTATTGAAGAGACTGCCTTTATTCCATTCTTGCCTCCTTTGTCATATATCAATTGACCATATAGATAAGGGTTTATATTTGGGTTCTCTATCCTGTTCCATTGGTCTGTGTGTCTGTTTTTATTCCATTACCATGCTGTTTGATTACTATAGCCTTGTTGTAATGTAGTTTGAAATCAGATCGTATGATACTTTGTTCCTTTTCAAGATTGCTTTGAGAACAAAGACAAAAGTTTGGAATATTGTAAGTTAGAGGATGGGCCTTATGGAATGTCAGTTTAAAACATCCGAAGAGGAGATGCTGTTTGTCTTGTGATGGTCTCTGAACCTTTGGCCTTGGAATCTCACCTCAGAGGAGCAAGAGTAGGCTGATGATATTGATATATCTAACGCTGGTTTTACAAGTATTGGAAAAACTACAAGCTTGCGCTAACTGTTGCTATGGAAGGAACTGCTGCTTTGTATGGTGTGCTCAGAAATCGATAGCAAATAGGAAGCCCACTAAGACGATTAAGTCCTTTCTTCCTCTGGTATTGCAGTACCACCTATTCTTGGAATGGAATGTGAAACCAGCTCATAAAACAAAAATACGGCTTGCAGAGTAAGAGTACTAAAGAATAGAATTGGTGCTGAAAGTAGAAATTATAGAGTTGTGCCTGTCAAAACAGAAAGCAAGGAAGACAATAAGAATATGTGTATGCACTGGAGATGCTTAATCAAATTATCATCTTTTAAAGTTACTTGAAGTAAATAATTATTCTCTATATGGCTAAGCCACCCACTTGATAAGACAGGTTCATTTGTTTCATTTTTGCTTTTGATGTTTAAGGATTTAAATTTGTATAACTACATATAAAACATTTATATAGTTCTAAATAAAATCTGTAGCTCAGGGTGTATTCAGATAACTCAGACATCTATCCCCATCTCATCTATCTGTCTACCTTGTTTATTCTCTGCCTTATAGAGAACTTCTTTAATGGTTTATCCTTGTATTTTTAATATAATTTATATATAATTTTGAGTAATTTTATGTTTTAACAATATAAGCAAATAAGTCATCCCACCCAAACCCCATCTTTTCTTAAACAAGCAGTGGCATGCTTGCTTTTTCGCTTTGCTTTTAAAATTTTTCTTTATATAGTACTAGAGATCCCTCCCTAGCAGTATACATAGAGATCCTTTATTCCTTTTTGAAGCATTGTGTGGAGACTGTTTTAGGGGGCATACTTATTGAAGTGACAGTTGAAGCTAAGGGAATGGATGAGACCAATCTCAACATCCAACAAAAATCTACGGAATCAAAGGAAAAAGAGTGGTGGTAGGATTCAGAGGGGCATTCAGACAAGAGGATCCGGAGGTTTCGAGGAATCCAAATGATTTCTAGGAAGTAGGAGTCAGTGGCATCAAATGATGTTAGAAAGATTGAAGATGATAAGACCTAAAAAAGGGAGGTTTTAATTAATAGAAATATTGTCCAGGTAACTTGGAATTCAGCTAATGTAAACCACTGACTGGCGGGGGAATTTTTCCATCCCTCAATCACTAATGATGTAATAACAACTTATATGTGGTGTAACTGGAATAACTATGTACATGGTGTAATTTAAGCTGGAAATATAGGAGCTATCTTCTTCTTTACCTCCCATATGCTGGGCATTCAACAAACCAGTCTGTTTTACTTTCATATATATAATTAATTTAAAGAGGAAGGGAGAGGGAAGAGAGCTAGAAACATCAACGATGAGAGAGAATCATTCATCAGCTGCCTTCTGCATGCCCAATACTGGGGATCGAGCCCGCAACCCAGGCATATGCCCTGACCATGTCAAACCATGACCTCCTGGTTCCTGGGTCAACGCTCAAACCACTGAACCACTCCAGCCAGGCTGTTTTACTTTCTAAGTCTCCTTATTTATCTCCACTTCCTCCCATTTTCACCTAAAACACTGAAAAAGCCCCCTATTTGTCTCTATGCTGAAACACTTGCCCCTTTTCTAATCTCTTATCTACATAGCAGTGGTGGTGATTTTAAAAATGCAAATTTGGCCATTTCACTTACTGCTTAAAAACCTTTTAGGAGACTTCTTTAGACAGAAACCAAATTGTCTTGTGATCCTGTTTGACCTGGCTGTTGCCTGCTATGCCACCAGCTTCTCTTGCCAGTCTTCCCCTTGATCTCTCCACTTCAGTCATACTACTTTTCTGTCAGCACTTTGAACTTGCTATGGTCTTCTTGCCTGAGGCTTTTGTATATACTGTTCTCTCTGCCTAAAAGGCTTTTCATCGGTAATTGATGACTCAACTTTCATATTTTGATGCTAATATGATCTCCTTAGAGAAAGCATTGTCAGGGTAATCTCTCCTTTTACTTTTCCCCATCTCTGCAACCCCACTAAAGTAAAATCAGTTTCCCCAACTGTACTTGTTAACAGTGTCTCATACCTTTTCTTTTATAGCACTTCTCAGTTTGTAATTACGTATTAGTGTGATTATTCCAGTAGCATTTGTCTCATATTTAATCTTCACAACTACTCAGTAAATTCTGTATTACTACCCTCATTTTAAACATAAGCATTCTAGGCCTGGCCTGTGTGGCTTGGTTGGGCGTAGTCCTGTGCACCAAAAAGTTGCAGGTTTGATTCTCAGGGCACATGCCTAGGTTTTGGGCTTCATTCCCCGGTGCGGGGCATGCAGGAGACAGCCAATCGATGTTTCCCTCTCACATCAATGTTTCTCCTTCTCTCCCCTTTTCCCTTCCTCTCTCCCTCAAAATCAATTTAAGAATCTTAAATAAATAAACATAAGCATTCTAAATAACCTGCCCAAGAGTACTCAGCTGGTAAGTGGGGGAACTGGGATTTGAACCCATATTCCATCTGTGAGACTCGGTATCATAAGGGCAGGTACTGTGCTTGCTTTTCCTGATTGTTGTAATCTCAACACTTGCATATTGCCTGCAATATATGCTGTATGGTACTAAGGACAATGTTGTTATATTTTCATTTCATATGTTTATAGTTTAAAACATAATGTCAGGCCCTAGCCAATTTTCTTAGTGGTTAGAGCAGTGATGGTGAACCTATGACACGCGTGTCAGCACTGACACGCGTAGCCATTTCTGATGACACGCAGCCGCTGAGGCGGCCGCATGCCGAGGATGAAACATTTGGTGCTCCGGAGGATGAAACGTTTGCGACTAGAGTCTTGGAGTCCAAGACTCTAGTCGCAAATGTTTCATCCTCCCCTATTAGACACTCTGTGCCGGAGGTCTATAGGCCAAAACAACAGAAGTCTGGCACAGAGCGTCTAGTTCTGGGACTTCCGGTTAAGCCGGGATCTTTGCCCTCACTTCCGCCGGCAGAGCAGGGAGCAGCGGAACGCAGCAGGGGACGCATCTCTGGGGGCCCTGCCATTACCAATAACCAAGTAACAGTTAACCACAGCAACCATTATCTACTGTTCTGGGGTGTCATGGATTTCTAATCCATCATTACTGAGATAAGTGAGGGGGAGGCTGGGAGAGGCGAGGGTTTGTGGCGTGCTATGGGTTCCGTTTCCCGCCATTAGAAACAGCGGCAGCCATTTTAATTCACATAAGGAACACCATCTTGCTCCATAGTGCAGACTCTATTTCACCACTATTACTGTTGTGCATCCTTATTAACCCCTATTTCTGCTTATTAACCCTGCCCTTTCCTAAAAGACAGTTATATGCACCATTTTGTGGTTAGTTAGGCTAGTTAACCCCTAATTGCCTGCAGGCCTAACAAGCTATCTATAATTCTGTCACTGCCCCCCTGATGGAGAACCCAAAAAATAAACTAAGGTTAAGTAAAGGAAGTGGTAGTAGCAGTGGCCGACCCTTTCAAGAGACATGGACCGAGATGTATGGCTTTATAGAAAAAAATGGCAGATCATTTTGCGTTCTATGTACTGAAACAGTAGTAAGCAGAACGTGGAATAGAAATAGACATTTTGAAACTAATCATTCCCAGCTCTTGGAAAAAAGTGAGGATGAAAGGAAGGAATACATTTCCAGGCAGCTACACCTTTATAAGAGCCAATCTAATTCCATTCTTAAATTTATGAAAGGCTCTACAAATTTAACATCTGCAAGTTTGAGCATTGCTCACTCTATAGCTCAGCATGGAAAAGCGCTCAGTGAGGGAGAATTTATTAAAGAAACTCTCCTAAGATGTGCACTAGTTCTATTTCACGATATGCAGAATAAAGATGCAATTATTAAGAGAATATCTGAGTTACCACTCAGTAGAAATATAATAAAAGACCGAATAATGAGACTGAACACAAACGTACAACATCAATTAAAGAGAGACATAAGGAAGTGTAAATATTTTTCGATCTCTCTTGATGAAACTACTGATGTCACATCACATGCTCAGTTGGCCATTATTGGTCGATGTTCTGATGGTCTCACAATGAGAGAAGAGTTGATAAAGTTAGTATCAGTGTCAACAAGTAAATCAGGAAGCGAAATATGTAAGGTTGTTACACAAACATTTCGTGACCTAAGCATTGATATCTCTAAAGTTGTATCAGTGACGACAGATGGGGCACCAAATATGGTGGGGAAAAACGGATTTGTCAAATTGTTTACAGAAGCTATTGGACATCCGATTGTGCCTTTTCATTGTATTATCCATCAGGAGGCTTTATGTGCCAAGGCAGGATTCACCAACTTAAAGGACTTAATGTTAGTTGTTACAAAAATAGTTAATTTAATAGCTGCTCGCCCCCTTCACAAGCGAGAATTTTCGGCACTTTTACTGGAGGTTGATTCCACCTACAGTGGACTGCTGATGTACAATAATGTAAGATGGCTGAGCCGAGGCAAAGTTCTTGAGCGCTTTGTGGAGTGCTTTGAAGAAATTAAGGTATTTCTTGATGATAAGGATCTGGGAAACTTTCCTCAGCTTAATGATGATAAGTGGGTCAACACCCTGATGTTTTTTACAGATCTCTCTGTTCATATTAATGAACTGAACTTAAAGTTACAAGGTTTTGGCAAAAGTATTGACGTTATGTTTGGATACATAAAAGCTTTTGAAAGTAAAGTTAAAATTTTCAAGCGAGATGTAGAAACTAAAACTTGTAAGTATTTTCCTCGAGTAACAAAGTATTTTGAGAAGACCAGTGCAGCTGTACAAAATGAAATGGAATTCTTGCATATGAAGTACCAGCATGTTTTAGACTCGTTACTTGACCAGTTTAGTGATAGATTTAGTCAATTTAGAAGTCTAGAGCAGACCATGAAAATAATTAAGTATCCTGATGTAGTAGTCTACAGTAGTTTGGAATTAAATGGTTTCCAATAGATGCAAATTGATGATTTGGAGATGCAACTTGCAGAATTTCAAGACAGTGTCTGGGCTCAGGTGTTTGTCGCCTTGAGGTCAAAGCTTGAGAACCTGGAAAGGTGCCGCTTGGAGAATCAAGAGGAGTGCCACTACGAACAGGAAATTTGCAGTGCCTGGAACCGACTACCAGACACTTTTAGCACCCTGAAAAATATAGCAATGGCTTTACTCACAATTTTTCCCTCTACATACTTTTGTGAGGCCTTATTCTCAGCATTAAATAATATCAAAACCCAACAAAAGAAACAGATTGACAGATGAAGTTAGTAGCGCTTGCTTGGGCCTGAAGTGTACAAAATACCAACCTTCAATTGAAGATTTAGCCAATGAAATTCAGCAACATACATTATAATCTTGAACAAAAAGATAGATACAGAGACAGTAAAGCATCAAACAGACTGTCAAATTACAAGGGGAAGGTTAGGGAGAGGTGGGGGAGATAAGAGATCAATCAAAGGACTTGTATGCATGCATATAAGCATAACCAATGGATGCAAAACTCTGGGGGGTGGGGGCATATATGGGAGGGGGGTGTGGGGAGGGCAATGGTAAGATATGTACACATATAATACCTTAATAAAAAAATTGAAAAAAAAAAAAACAAAAAACAAAAAAAAAAAAAAAAAAAAAATTCAGCAACAAAAAAGTCATTAATAGGCAGGTTAGTTAAAGAATTCCCCCTCCCCCTCACTTATCTTAGTTCACGGCACCCCACACAAGCTAAATAATATCAAGACCAACCAAAGAAAACAACTGACGGATGAACAAAGAAGTCACTAAGTAGGTAAGTTAAATATTTAGTTTTTAGTTTATTAAATACAATTATATATAACAATTATACATTTATATTATTTAAAGTATAAATATTGCGAAATAATGTTTTTTCCTCAAAGTGACACACTACCCGAGTTATGCTCAGTTTTTTGGCGAAGTTTGACACACCAAGCTCAAAAGGTTGCCCATCACTGGGTTAGAGTGTCGGCCCTCAAACTGAAGAGTGCTGGGTTCGATTCTGATCAAGGGCATACACCTTGGTTGCAGGCTCGATCCTGGCCCTAGGTCATGGCGTGGGTGGGAGGCAACCAATTGATATTTTTTCTCTGTCTCACCCCTTCCCTTCCACTCTGTCTAAAGTTCAGTGGAAAAAGTATCTGCAGGTAAGGATTAACAAAACAAAATAAATAAGCATGTCAGTTTAAATTTACAAATCCTGTTAAGAAGATAACTGATAGAGTCAGGTATGGTTGTATCATTTATATATGATTAGTGTTGTGACCACCTTTTCATTTTTCTCAAATTGATGTGATATGTTTCTTTTATTAGGTGTGTACAAGCTGTGAGGACAATGCAGAAGCTAATGGGTTTTGTGTAGAGTGTGTTGAATGGCTCTGTAAGACATGCATTAGAGCTCATCAAAGGGTGAAGTTCACAAAAGACCATACTGTGAGACAGAAAGAGGAAGTATCTCCAGGTAATGAATTAGTTCTTTTAATCTCTTTTTCTCTATTCCTCCCACCATTTTTTTTTCCTTTTACGCTGACATGTTTTGATACACTTATAAGCACTATCATGTGCTTGAAAAAAAATATTAAATGTGTTTACAAGTTGTGAAGAGAATTGGACAGAAAAGAGGTTATAAACAGATTCTTAAAAGAAATGCAAATGGTTGATGAATGTGTCAAGTTTTTATGTCCGTTATTAAAGAAATGCACCTAGCCCTAACCAGTTTGGCTCAGTGGATAGAGCGTTGGCCTGCGGACTGAAGGGTCCCAGGTTCGATTCCGGTCAAGGGCATGTACCTTGGTTGCAGGCACATCCCCAGTGTGGGGTGTGCAGGAGGCAGCTGATCAATGTTTCTCACTCATTGATGTTTCTAACTCTGTATCCCTCTCCCTTCCTCTCTGTAAAAAAATCAATAAAATATATTTTTAAAAAAAAGAAATGCACCTAAAGATTGTGAAATATTTCTTTTTTTAATAAAATTGGTGAAGATTAAAAATACTGAGAAAACCTTATTAGTAAGCTAATAGTCAGTCTACCCAAGTAGGAGTACAAATTGGTACAGTTTTTCGGAGTACCATTTAGTTATGTATATATAAATTATCATTTGGCCCAACAATTATGTTACTAGGAATTTGTCTTATGGAAACATTCAATGACTTATACATTGCATTTGTTTGTTTCAACACTAACACACAATATTGAAAAATGAGAAACATTTAAATGCCCACTACCAGGTAGTATATCCTTTTGATGGAATACTGTCTATATATACAAAAGCCTAAGCCACCATCCGACCGGTAGCTATGACGTGCACTGACCACTAGGGGCAGATGCTCAATGCAGGAGCTGCCGAGCAACAGCATCTTTGCAGAGTGCCCTCTCGAACTCCGGGACCCCTCAGGGGATGTCAGACTGCCAGTTTCGGCCCGATCCCCGCAGGCCAGGCTGAGGGACCCCGCCTGCTGGAGGGACCCTGCTCACTCCACACATGGCCTTTGAGCCCCGGCACTGCCCCAGGTGCAGCCGACTGGGGAAGGACAGCGGGAGGTTGGCTCCAGGGTGTGTCCGGCCCATCTCGCCCAGTCCTGCCCTGCTGGCCACCTTCCAATTAATTTCCTTTCAATGTGCACGAATCCGTGCACCAGGCCTCTAGTATAGTTAATAAATACATAGGTGTATTTACTAACACAAAGATAGCTAACATAGAGGTAAGTGGGGAAAAAAAAGTTTACAAGACAATAAGTGTATTTTTTAAATTTTATAGAAGAAAATACCCACTAATATATATAGTTATATAGAAAAACATCCAAAAGAACACATACCAGGTTATTAATATTGATTATCTCTGGAGGTGAGATTATTTCTGAAATGTTTCAATTTTACTTTTAATTATTAGATAACTGGTGGTGGTACTGTTTAATTAATCATATTTATTTTATTCTGAATTTTTCCATTTAACATTATAGTAAGTATTGCCCAATTTTATTCCTATTCTGGTTAACTATTGTAAAGTTACATGGATGACTGTATAATAATGAAAACTTTATAATTACTTGTGTTGATGGGTATCCTTTGTTAGTATTTTTACAAAAGTGAAATTTCTTTTTTTTTTTTACCACATTGCATTATATTTTTTGAATAGCATTTTTAAAAATGTCCCCCTGTACTTGGAATAGAAAACATCAAATTGGTTCACATTCACTTACCTGGGCCATTAAGACTTTTAATTTTATAAAGCATATTTTTAACCACATTTTTTTCTGAATTAATTGAAATTTACACATTGGAAAGTTGAATAGCTCATTTATATTTTCCTTCTGAAATGCTGAGAATACTTAACATTTTAACATATGTAAAACCTAGAAGTAGTGATGTTGTTGATGAAATTGTTTGTAGTTCTTTTATATCTCAGTAGATTTAGATTTAAATAATCTAATTATTTACTATCCGATTACGTTAATTTTCTATTTTTGCCTCTCATTGTTTCTCCAGAAGCAGTTGGTGTGACCAGTCAGCGACCAGTGTTTTGTCCTTTTCATAAGAAGGAGCAGCTAAAGCTTTACTGTGAAACATGTGACAAACTGACATGTCGGGATTGCCAGTTATTAGAACATAAAGAGCATAGGTACCAACATCTTTCATTCTATTCATAGATTTGTAATATAGCTTTATGAAAGTAGAGGACTGCTGGCACCCAGCCAAATGGCAGTCTGCAGATAATGTTTTGTTTGGGCTATTCAGGAACTAGAGGCCTGGTGCACGAAATTCGTGCACTGGGGGGTGAGAGTGGGGTGGGGGGGCCAATGGGGGGGTTCCTCAGCCCAGCCTGCACCCTCTCGCAGTCCGGGAGCCCTTGGGGGGGTGTCTGACTGCCGCAGAGGCAGGAGAGGCTCCCGCCACTGCCACTGAGTTTGCCAGCTGTGAGCCTGGCTTCTGGCTGAGCGGCGCTCCCCTTGTGGGAGTGCACTGACCACCAGGGGGCAGCTCCTGCATTGAGTGTCTACCCCCTGGTGGTCAGTGCACATCATAGCGAGTGGTTGAGCAGCCTTAGCATATCATTAGCATATTACACTTTGATTGGTTGAATGGACAACTGGACACTTGGCACATTAGGCTTTTATTATATAGGATATTTCAACTTTGGCACTATTGACATTTTGGGCCATAGATAATTCTTTGTTGTGGGGGCTGTCTGATGCTTTATGTGGTATTTAGCTGTATCTTTGATCTCTAATCACTAGATTCCAGTAGCATCCTTTTGTCACAACTAAAAGTGCATGGTCCTGGGAGCAAAATCACCACTAGCCCCACATACTGTTTTACTTATTTTATTTTTTAAATTTTTATTGATTTCAGAGAGGAAGGGAAAGGGAGTGAGAGATAGAAACATCAATGATGAGAGAGAATCATTGATTGGCTGCCTCCTGCACGCCCCCTACTGGGGATCGAGCCCAAAACCCTAGGTATGTGCTCTTGACAGGGAATTGAATTGTGACCTGCTGGTTCATAGGTCGATGCTCAACCACTGAGCCACGCTGGCTGGGCTGAAATACACTTTAGACAGAAGAAAAATGGGAGATGATGCATGGAGAAAGCAATTAAAATAAGTATTTGTATATCTGAATAAATAGCCTATATAATAAAGAGGCAATATGCAAATTAATCCTCACGCCCTCACAAGACAGCTGCCTATGACCAGGCTGGCAGGGGGGTTAGTGAGGGATGACCAAACGACTGAACAAGCAGGCTGCATGGTACGACCAGGCCAGCAGGGGGTTAGTGAGGGGCCACCAAATGACTGAACAAGCAGGCTGCGTGGGGCGACCAGGTCGGCGGGGGGCGCCGTGAGGGGTGACCAGGCCGGCAGGGGGAAGCAGTTGGGGGCGACCTAGGCTGGCTGGGGGGGCAATTAGGGACGATCAGGTCGGCAGGGGGGGCAATTAGGGGCGACCAGGCAGGCAGGTGAGTGATTAGGAGCCAGCAGTCCAGGATTGTTAGAGGGATCGGGCCTAAACTGGCAGTCGGACATCCCCCGAGGGGTCCCTGATTGGAGAGGGTGCAGGCTGGGCTGAGGGGACACTCCCCCCCCATGCACCAATTTCGTGCACTGGGCCTCTAGTTGACTTATAAAGCAATAAAACTATCTAGTTGGTTTGCATTGTGTGTGTTGTATCACACAGCAGGCATGTTAGGAGGATGTGGAGTTCATGGTCTGAGGCTTATGAATAATTTAGGATGGAGGGTAAAATACACAAATCAATATTAGATGATAAGTCAAGATCTGTGTTTTGTAATATCTGGAGTAGTTACTGAAAGAATAGTAAAAGTATTTAGTGGGGGAGAATGGAATATCCCTCTATAGATAAAAAGCCAGTGTCCCTAATGACTGTGATGACCAAATGACTGGTCACTATGAGGCATTTCTTGGTCCCTTCTCCCCCACCCCCCCGGCCTGCAGTTTCTGATTGCAGCATGGCAAATGGGGAACCACAGCTAATGAGGCAGCAGGGCAGAACTGGCAAGCAGGTGAAACGGGATCTCTTGTTCCCTCCCCCCGGCCTCAGGCTCCAGGGAACCGGAGCCATGCTGCGATCGGGGATCCATGGTGAACCAAGGGGTGGCGGCAGGGACTGGCGAGCAGGCAGAAGATGGCCTAGGGACCCTAACTGCGCACAATTTCGTGCACACTGGGCTTCTAGTAATTAATAATCAGTCTTAACACAGGTCAAAAAAAAAAAAAAGCAACAAAGAACAGATTAAGGACTTGATAGATCTATAAATATATTGTAATTATAATAAATGTAAAAAGATAAAATGTTCAAAATATTTTAGGCTGGATAAAAAGAAAATAGAAAGTCTGTTATTTGCTTTTTTTAAAAATATATTTTATTGATTTTAGAGGAAGGGAGAGGGGGAGAGAAATAGGAACATCAATGGTGAGAGAGAATCATTGATTTGCTGCCTCCTGCACGCCCCCTACTGGGGATTGAGCCCGCAACCCAGGCATGTGCCCTTGGCCAGAATCGAACCTGGGACCCTTCAGTCCGCAGGCCGATGCTCTATCCATTGAGCCAAACCAGCCAAGACCTGTTATTTGCTTTTTATAAGAGAAACATCTTAAACCTGAGTATATAAAAAGGACAGGTAAAGATGTGCCACACTAACCAAAGGCAAGCTGGCATAGCAAAATGCATTGAGATAAAGGGGGAAACTTTATAATGATAAATGGTTTTCTTCATCTAAAAGATACAACAGTTCTAAATTTGTGTCCTTTAAAATATATAGAGAAAAAGAAAATAAAAAAGAAAAAATATATAAAGAAAAATGACAACTTGGAACAAATATAAACAAATCTGCAATTAGAGTGGGAAATTTAACATCTCAATAATTGACAAAACAAGCACGCTGAAAATAAGGATATTTCCGTAAAATTGAAATAACAATTAGCAAATAACCTCATGGATGTTAAGAAATACTGCGCCCAATACACATTCTTTTCTAACATAAATAGAAAAATTTTAATCATGTCAGAGCAGTCTTAAATTTCAAAGGATTAAAAATCACATAAAGTCTGGTGTAAACTCTGCAGTTAATCTGGAAAATAACAATAGATGAGAAAAATCTCCAAATATTTGAAAATGAAGAAATACAGTTCATATGAAAACGAAATGTAATGATGTATTATCCTTGATTGTACCCTGGATTAGAGGGAGAAAAGATTATAGAGGACATTAGTGAGACAAATGACATAATTGGTATATGGTCTATAGATTAGTTGGAAGTATTATCTCAATGTCAATTTTCCTATATTTAATAATTATGGGTAGAAATAGAAAATTCTTTTTAGGAAATGCATACTAATTATGGAATTAAAGGGCTGTTGAGGAGGCAATATTTGAAAAACTAAGCAGTGTAAAGGTATATGTGAGAACTCTGTACTATGGCAAATTTATCTTTAAAATTATTTCCAAATCAGTTAATAAAGTGTGAAAAAAATCCTGATATAGTATACTAGATAATATTCTTATCTGAATGATAGTGGAAATATTTCTGAAATAATACTGCTAAAACCATGATTAGAAAGAAATATATAATTGCATATATTAAATAGGATAAAAAAATGAATGTGCTAAACATTTATCTCAAGTTAGAATGAGTAAATTAAACCTTAAGTAAGTGGGAAAAGGGACAAACACAAGTGCAGAAATTAATGAAATAGCCAAAGCCAAAAATTGGATCTTTGATGAAGGCTAGTAAAATTACCAAATCTTTTTATGAGTGATTAAGAAGGAGCAGGCCCAAATAATAGGAGTAAGGGGGTATTTTGTAAAGCAATTAAATATAAAAAGGGTATCTGTAAAAATGGGAGATATCTGTAATACTATCAATAGTAAAATATATTAAAAATTAAAAAGGATATCTGTCAATAGAAAATTTTTACATGAAATGGGATAATTCTTAGAAAGTACAGCTTACCAAAACTAGTACAAAATAAATAGAAAATTAGATTAGTCCTTCAATTTAATGTAAATCCATGATTTATAATTTTCCCATAAAGTAATCTACAAATCCAGGTAAACTTCACTGATTATGAGGAATAAAAATAGAAAATTACAGAGTAGTCTCACCCATGAGATAAACCTAAAAATTCTAGGCAATTGTAAAGTATATTATTGTCTACCCACTATGCTGTACAACTGAAACTAATACAAAATAATATTGAATGTAAACTGTAATGGAATAATAAAATTCTAAGAAATATATTGGGAAACCAAATTCAGTAGTATTATGATTTTTGGATAATGTAATCACAACTAAGTTGGCCTTATTAGTAATACAAAGTTTAACATCTAAAAATCATCATGTAATTCATATATTTAAAGAATAAAGGAAAAATTATGTAACCATCTCAGTAGAGGCAGAAGATACATTAAATTAAAAATATAACCCTTGATTACCCTGGTTGGTGGTGGCTTGGTTGAGCATCGTCCTGTGCACCAAAAGGTCATTGGTTCAATTCCCAGTCATGGCACATGCCCGGGTTGCGGGTTCTATCCCGTCAGGGTGCATACAAGGGCAATGTTTCTCTTTCTTCCTTCCTCTTTCTCTAAAATCAATATAAAAACATTTAAACATATATATGCATATATATAAAAATCTTAGCAAACTAGGAATAAAAGGAGGTTTCCCAAACATACTAAAGATTATGAAAAGAACTAGTAAACATCATAAATGGAATATTGTAAGTTTTTGCTTTGAGTTTAGGAAGAAGGTAAAGATGACCATTTTGACCATTTCATTCAATATTACACTGTATTAGGATTCCAAACAGTGTAGTAATGAAAAAAAGTTTAGAATAAAAATCTTGTTACCTAAGAAGGAATTTAAACAGTCATTTATAAATATGATTATGTACAAAGGAAATTGAATGAAATTATCTGTTTATCTTTCTTTCCTAACTTTGACAACCCACTTAATACTTATTTATACTTTCAAGTTACATTACGTAAAATACTGTATTTATACATTTTATGAAAAACTTTTAATGAAAATCTTTGTATCATTTACATCGTTGTCTTTCTCTCAAGATACTCTTGTCATCTTTTTGTCAGAGGCTATCATCTTCACTTCTAAGATAAATATTTTAAAAGGGCTTATTATTTAAAAATGATCTTCAAAATGATTATAGCATCAAACTTTCATAATTATGAAATTGTAAAATAGTTTAATCTGCCTAAATATCTGTTATTACTTTTTGGCCAAGTGAACTCTGTAATTCTCTAAAACTGTGATGATGAATGTGTGTCTCCCAAATTTTCAAAATAATTTAAAGAGTGTTCATGAATAATATCTGTAAAGATTCCCTTTTTTTTTTGTAATCCTCACTCTAGGATATTTTCTATTGATTTTTAGAGAGTGTGGGAGAGAGATAGGGAAAGACAGGGAGAGAAACACATTGATTGGTTGCCTCCTGCATGTGCCCTGACCATGGCCCAGGCCAGGGAGGAGCTGCAACCTAGGTATGTGCCCTTGACCCGAATCAAATTTGGGACCCTTCAGTCCACAGGCTCTATCCACTGAGCCAAACCAGCCAGGGCTAGACTCCCTCTTTCTTAACGGATAATTTCCACAGGAGAGGAAAACCTGCCTTATATACAGGGTGCGTGCCCCCCCCCTCCCCTCTCCCAATGTATACACACTTTAACAGCTGATAGCTCAATTTTGAAAATGAAATGTATTTTAATTAACACTGCCTTTGTAATTATTCAATGTGTGTGTATACATTTTTTTGGGCCACCTATATTTTGTATTTTAACTGATTGTTTATATCCTTTCTATTCTTATTATCTTAAATAGTTTTCTATTATTTCTTTGCTTTGGGGCTTTTCCTCATTTTACACAGATTAATTCATGTGATAATTGACTTATTTACTTATTTCTTCAGATATCAATTTATAGAAGAAGCTTTTCAGAATCAGAAAGTGATCATAGATACACTGATCACCAAATTGATGGAAAAAACAAAGTACATCAAATTCACAGGAAATCAGATCCAGAACAGGTAAATTTACATTTATGTATTATAATAAATCATCTTTATATAATGTGTTAAGTATTCTCACTTTTAGAACAGACATTTTATTTAACTCACGGTGAAATAGATCTAAGTAAGCTGCCAGATGACTCAAATAGCACAGAGTTGATAAGACTTCCACAAAATTTTGGGTTTCTGGAAAGTTTGGGTTTGAAAGCATCTTTTCAGCCAGCCATGAAATTTAAAACTATTTTGATGATAGACTGCATTTATAGCAGCTCACTTAAGTTATCGATAATTCATCATTATCAGTGTTTTTCAATTTTAAAAGAAATAACAGGATTTTAGAGATAAAATCAACTGTTTTTGCTAGTGTAAAATATTTTAACACTTGATTATATACATAAATGCTATTTTAAGTATTGCTAAACTTTGAGATGCCCCCTCTGGGCTGTCATCTTAACTGCAATGAATTGGAGACATTAGGACCAGGAGACAGGGATTGTTACACTTTTCACACACCTTTTATTCCTTGTCAGGTACAATACTTACACAGTTTCTACATATTATCTATTATGTTTTTGTCTTCCAACTGTCCAAGGCTCCTGTCTCACAATTTAGTGATTGGTGGAGGAAACCACTGGCCTCTGTGGGGAAGAGGGAGTTTGTCTAGCTCCCTTTTTTTTTATCCCATTTGGGGCACACACTGACATTTTGCAACCTTTACAACACCTATGAAATTCTATATCCCCTTTCTTTTAACATGTCTGCCTAAATAAATCAAGAAATGCTTATTAGAAAGAGCCTGGCTAAGAGAGGCCTCATAGGGGATTTGAGTGCTGTTCTCAGAGAAAATTTTGTAAGGCTTTGTGGTTCATCTTCTGTAAGAGCAATCATAAACTGTTATTCTTATAATTTTGGAACATGACTAGGGGGCATTTGGGAATTTTTTTCAAGGAATTCCTTGGTTTACTTGATTTAAAAAAAAAAATCTTAAATATAAGTTAACTTTTCTTTTTCTTTTTTTTTTAAATTTCTTTATTGATTAAGGTGTCACATATTTGTCCTTATCCCCCCATTCCCATCCCACACCCCTCCCCATGGATGCCCCCACACCCCCTGTTGTCCTTAACCATTGGTTAGGCTCATATGCATGCACTCAAGTCCTTTGGTTGATCTCTTCCCCCCTACCCCCACCCTCTCCTACCCTCCCTCTGAGGCCCGACAGTCGGATCGATGCCTCCTTGTTTCTGGGTCTGTTCTTGTTCATCAGTCTATGTTGTTCATCATTTCCCCTAGATGAGTGAGATCATGTGTTACTAGAAATATAAGAACCGAATGTGAGACGAGCAATAATAGTTATGCTGACATGCAAATGAATCAGTCTGTAGTGAGTTTCTTTCTGGACCAACAGATCTTTTGAGACCCATTATTAGTAGTATAGCTAGTCATTATATATTGTGGTAATAACAGTTTTAGTGTGTGTCTTTCAGTTTTATTATCATAATTAGCTTTCATTTCATTTTACCTTTCTCTTTCACATAACTATAGTTAACCACAAACTATTTCCCTTACCATATTTTAATCATAATACTGTACTTTTCCAAGTAGAGTAATTGGTGAATTGGTGCATTTAAAATATTTTGTAACTGAATAATTGAAAACTTGTAATTAATATTTATAGAATAAGGAGAGATAATGATAGTCAAATTTCTACCATCTAGTGGCAGATGGTAGCAATTGTTAGATTACTAATTTTATGTGAAAGATCCACCCTTGGTAAAATTTACCCTTTTGACTTTTTTCTTATTCTTTCACAATGTAATAATATTTCACTTTTTTTAAATTGACATATGGATGTCCATTTGCTCCAACTCCATTTGTTGACAAAACTATTCTGTTGCTACTGAATAGCCTTGGCACCTTTGTAGAATATCAGTTGACCGTATATATGTGTGGATTTCTGGACTCTGTTCTGTTCCATTGTGTTCGTTTGTTTGTTTGTTTTTTGCCAATACCCAACTTCTTCATGATTGTACCTTTTTAAACAGTAAGTCTTAAAATTAGTGTGAATTATCCAAATTTGGTGGGCTTTTATTTTTTTAGTATTTTGGTTTTTGAATTGTAAAAATTAAAGAATCTTTGGATTAGGTGTTAATTGTTTATATCTTTATTGCCTACCTGATTATAGAAGGTTAAATTTACTAGACTGACTTATTTGACCATTCATTTTCACACAAGTGCAATCATGGTACTGATTGTCCCTTTTTTATCCTGTCCTACAATCATGAGGATTTATATTAGTTTTTCTGAACCGCTAGCCAATATTGATGTCAAATAATTATCTTGAAGATTTTCCGACAGAGAATAAAATCTCTGCCTTTTTAGTCTTAAGAGATTTGGAGGGTAACTATGGGAGAAACAGAAGAAAAGAAGCTTTATTTCTCTTATAATATTTAGTGGGTGCCTCATTATCCTTTTCTGCTTTTGTAAGGTATTCTGGTGTAATGCTATGTATTTTCTTTATGTCCTCGATCTCTTTGAAAACAGCATTTCCATTTTTTCTAATCAAAGGAAAAAACTTATTTGGTGGTTGATTAAACATCAAGTAGTTATTTGGCTGCTTATTTAAAGACAAATGTGTTATTAAAAGTAACAAACTATTGTCTTTTTGCTTTTTGTATTCAGGTATAATGAGTACTGTAGTAGTTCACATGACTAAATAAAAGGGACACATTTACCCTTTCCTATTTCTTAGTTGCAGTGAATAAAATAGCACTCTTCCAGATTCATGGTTTTCTTTATCATCCTTTTAGGCTGAGTATTGATTTTCCTGGGTGTTATCATAATCTTTCCAGAACATATTTTCTTAAAATGTTTTTATGCATTTTGATTTTAAGGTTGAATTAAATGACTATGTCTTTCAGAAGAATAGTATTTCTGCTGTATTATTTTCAAGAAAGCCAATTTAAACTGAAGCATCCTAGAAATAGCTGAGCTTTTAAGTGCTGAAAACATTTTGGTCTAATTTAGACCTTAAAAATATCAATTTTAAATATTGTAAAACAATTTTCCTGCCTTATATTCCCCCCTTTTCATTTAATTTTCAGGATAATTGAAGTAAATCAAAATCAAAAGCAAGTGGAACAAGATATTAAAGTTGCTATATTTACATTGATGGTAGAAATAAATAAAAAAGGAAAAGCTCTACTGCATCAGCTTGAGGTAAGTTACTGTTAATGCAGCATACTAGTATGCTATAGTGATTTAATAGAATTTCATATGTATTTGCGAATTTGAAATTATAGACTTTTTTATATAATTGTTTTATGATTCAATAGTATTTCTTCTCTATTCCCATGTTTTCCTTTGCCAGGCTCTGCATTGTTAAGCTGATGATTTAGGCCTTTTTTTTTTTTTTTAGTATATTTTTTTATTGACTTTTTGCAGAGAGGAAGGGAGAGGGATAGAGAGCTAGAAACATCGACCAGCTGCCTTCTGCACACCCCATACCGGGGATGTGCCCGCAACCAATGTACATGCCCTTGACCGGAATTGAACCTGGGACCTTTCAGTCCTCAGACCCACGCTCTATCCACTGAGCCAAACCGGTTTTGGCTGATTTAGGCCGTTATAAAACAGTAGGAATGTCTTTTTTTTTTAAATGTCAATCTTTATAGTACTGTAGCCTGAAAAATTAGAGTGAATCTACATTAAGAAAGTTTAACTGAGGGCAAATATGAATGGGTGCTGTTATTTAATAGCATTTATGCGGTTGATGCCCATATATGGGATTTCCAGAACTTGGACTATTTATGGAAAAGATAGAAAATACATTTATTGGCATATCCAGTAATAATTTTTTAAACCAAATTATATCATGATGTTAGTTTTGTTTGCTTTTTGTTAATCCTCACCTGAGGATATTTTTTCCATTGATTTTTAGAGAGAGTAGAGGGGAGGGAAAGAGAGAGAGAGAGAGAGAGAGAAACATCGATGTGAGAGAGACACATCAATTGCTTGCTTCCTGCACAAGGCCCGACCTGGGCAGAGATCGAACCTGCAAGCCAGGTACGTGCCCTTGACCAGGACCCTTCGGTGTGCGGGCCAGTGCTCTAACCACTGCACACACAGGCCAGAGTTATCATGATTTTTTTTATAGATTATAATTATTTATTCCAGTTGATTTCCAAATAAAATAATTCTGAACAAAAGAATTTAAGCATTTTTGAACTTTCGACATGCCTTATAAGGCAAATGTAGATAACTGAATTATTAGAAACTTTTGTGTGAAGTATTAAAGAAAAAAACTCAAGGGAGTAAATTTGAAGATCTAATTGGCTATATTAAACAATTCATGAATCCGGCAGCGTCCCATCTAGCAAGTAGGTTGATACTCCCACTAGGAATGTCTTAATTCTTACTTATTTCACAGTGTCAAACATAATGCATTGCTTGCAGGAGAAACTCTATAAATGTTGAAGAGATGAATCATTTTAGAGATTCATTGAAGTGACAGTTTTGCATCACCAAAGGGGTGGAGTGCAATTGAACATAATTTTTGAAAAGATACACTAAGTTAACTATGTTTAGTTCTCAACTATATACATTTAACCTTACGAGATATTAGGTAAAAGGAGGTGCCTCCTGCCCTTAACATTTTATGGTATTAATTGCTAAAGCCAGTACTTCGAGAGAAATGCCCATGGCATTTTGGATAGTTGTTTCCCACTGCAGATAAGAAAAATATTACTATCTTCATCAGCTGTTTTATGTTTCTGAAGATCAAGATCCAAATTCACTGCTTGACTTCAAATAATATGGAGGTTACAACTTCTACATGGTATATTAACGTATTAATTGCATGATATTTTAGAATTCTTTTAGTATATTGATGCAGAAGGAATTCACAGTAAAGAAGCAATTTAGAATGGGAAAAGAGTAAAAGAATTGTCATGTTTGAAGATTAGAAAAAAACTCCTAGAAATAATTTAGTTCAACATCTTTTTGTTGTTGTTAATCCTCACCGGATTAACACGTACCCTGCACGTACCCTGATCAGAGCTGGGGGATCAAGCCTGCAACTGAGGTACATGCCCTTGACCCTTCAATCCTCAGGCCGATGGCCAAGGCCAACATCTTTATTTTATAGTTGACAAAATTATATGGTCTTTGTTAGAAAGTTTTGTCCCCTGCAAAGCAAGGCCACTACTATGGTTTAGCATCTATACTGGAAACAAAGACTAAAATAATTCTTTGTTCTTTTATAATCAAATACTTATTTAGTGAAGAATTATTCTGTCCAGGAAGAATCAGACCTTATTTACAGTAACTGTTTTTTCAAGGTTCTCTGTTTCTGTTTTAATAGCTGCATTTAAACAATTTAAAATGTTCTCAAAGTTCTGCTTAATATAAAAAGTGACTTCAAATTGCTTTCTCAGAGATCAGTAGTGGCTGTGGTTATTTCCAAACTTCATTGTAAATCAAAGTTACTTGCAGATTAAAAGAATAAGAAAAAATGTAGGAGCAAAATATGACCAAATTCCCAATCTCTAGGAATGAATTTAGTCATCAGTATTATTTTAATCAACGTTATTACCTTACAGTTTTTATAGAACTGTTTAAAAATGTTTTTATTGATTTTAGAGAGAGGAGAAGGGAAAGAGAGAAACATTGATGAGAGAGAAACATCTATCGGCTGCCTCCTGCCTGCCCTCTACTAGGGATCGAGCCCGCAACCTGGGCATGTGCCCTCACCAGGAATCAAACCAGTGTCCTATTGCTTCATGGGTCAATGCTCAACTGCTGAGCCACCCTGGCCAGGCTACAGCACCTTCTACATATGCCTCTAGTCCTCATACCCATTCTTCTGGCATGTTTTTATCTAAGAATCAAGAGAAATCAGCCCAAATAATTGTTACTAGGGAATACCAAGAAACTAGACCTTCTGATTCTCAATTTGCAACCTAATTAAAAATAAACAGAATTTCTATTCTTTCTAGAATGTCTCCAAAGAAACAGTTTTCACAGAGGTCAGAAATAATGTAATAAGTAAGTTATCTCTGATATGACAAAGCCATTAACAGTCACTGCAGTTTTTTTCTTAATTCAATTTAGCACATGTGTATTTTCAACATTTGAAACTGACTATGGCTGGGATCTAGGTTCTTTTTTATTGAGACTATAAATCCATATTGGAGCATAGCAATTTTACTTTAAACTTTTTTTTTTTTAAGCCAGTAGAAAGCCCTATTTTCTTTCTCTTTCCTTGCCAGGTAAAGGAGATTTTTGGATAGAGACCTTTAAAATAACCCAAGTTCAGTGCTCTTCACTTTTTATTAACCTGTGTTCTTCCTTGTGTACTTCCCTAAGAGAAAGGTAAATCCCTCAGAGAGAAATTCTATGTACTGCTTTTCTGTAGCTTTTCTGAGAGTGCATTGGCACATTAGTCACTAAATCAGTGGGTTCCCATGTAACTCTCACTAGACAAAAATAATGTTATAGCTTTTTTACCACATGCAAAGCATACATGTTGTCTGCCATATGGTTGCAGTGAGGACTAGAATGCCTAAAAGGTGAAATCATGTGATTGAATAAATTATGTGATCTGGTGACTTGACTAGATTGCTGGAAAGGTTACATTTATTTTATTTGTGGGTATTGAATTTAACAGTCATTTACTGTATGATAGCTGATCTACAGCTTTTTGTTCCTATTGGATATTGGAAGATAACATGAACAAAAACCTAAGTCCCAGAATATATAAAACCAGACTGAGGGTGGAGGTTAGGGGCCGTGGAGGCCATGGTGGTGGTGGTAGCGGTGGCTATAAGGAGCATTTGTTTTGCTGCATTAAGACTGACCCTTTGTACTAAGTGGGGAAAAGCAACACTAAGAGGATTTTCAGTTTCTTAAAGGTGATGGTTATTCTAATATGTTAATCTGAAAATGACCGTTAAAATATGTTACAGACAGAACTAATTTTGAAATTATTTTCTTCTTTTTAGACCCTAGCAAAGGACCATCGCATAAAACTTATGCAACAACAACAGGAAGTGGCTGGACTCTCTAAACAGTTGGAACATGTCATGCATTTTTCTAAATGGGCAGTTTCCAGTGGCAGCAGTACAGCACTACTTTATAGCAAGAGACTGGTAAGATAGACCAAGTGTGGCATTTAATATTCCATCAGAATATAAAGAAAGCCCTGGCTGGTGTGTCTCCGTTGGTTGGGCATTGTCCTGAGCACCAAAAGGTTGCAGGGTTGATTCCCAGTTAGGGCACATGCCTGGGTTGCGGGCTTGTATTAACCTACTTTTGCCCCCACCCCTGTATACAGTAAACCCTCAATTTAACAGACTTCGGATTTAACAGACAAAACTTTTAGTTCATATGTCATATGTGAAAATTAACACCCTGTTAATTTTAAAATGCTTTTTAACCAAGATTTGCTTATAATTAAATTAACAGGGTTTTTTTTTTTTAATTCACTGTTATTTTTAACAAATTCTACCGAACAGGGAAAAAAACAGTGTAGTAATTTTGCCGACATAAATATTACATAAAATATCTAGAACTGTGGTCTACATATTTAAATCCAAGAGTCACCGCTTGTAAACAGTGTTTGGCGAACATTAGCATATGATCACACCGCATCTCATGTGCATGGTAATTGGTTCTGTTGTTAACGTGGCATGACTTTCTGCAGCAGTTTTAACGTGTTCCGATGTGTGCTAAGCCATGCCTCAGTCCTGTGCATTTGTTTACTCTTGGTGACTGGTGAATGTGTGCATTTACTAGACCTATTCAGTATAAATTTAAAATTACAGTAATACATATAGAAAACTTTTCTGTGAAATTAAACTTTTCATACATGCTTAATTTTAATTACACAAACGTGTCTACATAAGTAGAAACAGGTAAACTAATTTGTCACATTTTTAATACATGCATTCATAAAATCTACTTTATTCTATAATGGACTTTCAGCTTTAATACTAGTAGATACCCCCTTGCCTGAATTAGTCTGTTACAGTGAGGTGTTACTATATTGGATTTTTTAAAATACTGTTTTAGCTGATAGAGAAGCACAAGTCCTTCATGCATTTCCTGATGGGCGTGTGCTCTATCATTGTGCTCATGTTCACAGATTAGAAGCTCCAGGTCATCTATTTGGGATTGGGGTGTGGGTAATGAATGTAAAGCCTTCTCTCCACCGCCCCCCCCCCCCCAAAGGTTTTGGTTGGTGGAAGAGGGGTACCTCAAGGGCCCCACTGGGGACAGTGCCAGCTATTGTCTCTCTCCCAAGTGGCTGGACTCATAAATTCACTCATCTACCACTAGGCTCAGACTATCCAGAAGAAAATCAATCTAGGGAAGACAACATAATTGTCCCCTTCCCCCATGTTGTTCTCTTTTCTCCTGTTTTTCTTTGGCCTTGTGGTCATTTTTCCAGCCTTTCCTTCCAGCCTCCATCTCCTATTTAGAGAGCTATTTGTAACCCCAAGTTGATAAATCTATTGATTGCAAGAGTAGGTAGGTAGGTAGGTAGATAGATTGATTTGTAAAACTACCATGTCACTCCTATATTGTTCTTTTCTAAGTTTTCTCTGTCTTAGTAGCAAATGAACTTAATATTAATAATAGTAAATTTTTCCTGATTACCTATCGTGTGCCAGGGGCTAATTTTAATATTAGTGTAAATATCCTTGTAATATTTCCTTAAACTTTTATGAAATAGGTATATCTTTCCATCCTCATTGTGTGGGTGATGAAACTTACGTACATAGCTGAGTTTAAACTGCCTAAGGTCACACACCTGAGCCCAGAGGCTGTGTTCCTCTTGTTCTACATTGTTTATTCTGTCAGCAGTATATTTCAACCCATTTACTAGAGAAAAGTGGCTTTATGATTTGATGAACTATTTTGACCAGGCGTCCTCAAACTACGGCCCGCGGGCCACATGCGGGTGTTTTTGCCATTTTGTTTTTTTTACTTCAAAATAAGATATGTGCAGTGTGCATAGGAATTTGTTCATAGTTTTTTTTAAACTATAGCCCGGCCCTCCAATGGTCTGAGGGACAGTGAACTGGCCCCCTGTTTAAAAAGTTTGAGGACCCCTGATTTTGACAGTACTCTTGAATCTTGGTACTGAAAATATGATTGCATAGTAACCACCTAAAGATTCTGGTTCAGTGGATCTGGAGTGGAGCCAGGTTTTGAATTTTTAACAAGCTCCCATGTGATGCAGATACTGTTTTCTGTGGACCAGGACTTTAGTATTAAGGATATAGGACACATTTAGTCATTGGAGGTAAAACCATATAAATGTTCTTAAAAATTCCTGCTTTCCTTTTCATTTTATTAAAGATTCCACATAAATGTATACTTTATAATCAGATTATGATATCCAAATCAGTGTTCTGTTCAGCTATTCCATTTTTTGGAATCAAGTGGCAGAAATTTCTAATGACCATTTTGAAATAATGAAATGCACTTCTGGATCAGCTTTTATAAACTAAATCCAAATGCTGAGTGATTTATTAGAAAGTTGATTTGCAACTATTTCTGATCATGAATTGTATTCAACTCTTATGATTTTTTCCTTTCATAATAATTAATGATGTAGTCTTAATCTTTTTAAAAAAATATATTTTATTGATTTTTTACAGAGAGGAAGGGAGAGGGATAGAGAGTTAGAAACATTGATGAGAGAGAAACATCAATCAGCTGCCTCCTGCACACCCCCCACTGGGGATGTACCCGCAACCAAGGTACATGCCCTTGACCGGAATCAAACCTGAGACCCTTGAGTCCGCAGGCCGGCGCTCTATCCACTGAGCCAAACCGGTCAGGGCTGTAGTCTTAATCTTTAGGTCTTTTTTGTAAAACTGCTTCATTGGTCTAATGAAAACAAACAAACAAACAAAAAAAAACTTCTACGTAGTACAGACCTTCTCTGTTACTGATGTTATTTATGTATGTAAGAAAGCATGTTATTCACACATAAATAATCAGATACTCATTCTTATCAGTATAAAATTTTGTTTCTCTAGTTTTATTCTATAATTTTGTTAGTAATTATAATAGGAGAAAACAGTAAAAATAGAAGATGGACCCTGGCCTGGTTGCTCAGTTGGTTGGAGCGTTGTCCTGTTGTGGGTTCCATTCTAAGTCAGGGCACATAGGTTGTGGGTTCGATCTTCAGTCGGGCATGTACAGGAGGCAACTGATCGATGTTTCTCACATCAATGTTTGTTTCTCTCCCTCCCTCCTTCCCATTTTCCCTCCCTCCGTCTCTCTGCCTCTCTCCCTCCCTACTTCCCTTTCTCTCCAATAAAACAAACAAACACATACAAACCAATAAATATATCCTCCGGTGAAGATCTTAATAAAAAAGAACTCCAAGATGGGTTTACTTAATCTGCCCAATCTTTTGAAATAGGAGAGAGGATGTTTGTCTTCTCTGTTACTTATAGGAGAAAATAGGCACAGAGAATCATAAAGAACTAAAATTACCAGATTTCCTGATCATGTTTTTTTCTAAATTTTAAAAGCCTATGTAATTCGAGTTGGCCTTAGTGCCTATTTAGAAAAGGATATAGTTAATAAAATAAATTGCCTGTAATGCATGCAGATTTAAAGCTTATGATTATTTTTAAACATTTGAAGGATTTTCAGTCTCAGAAAATTAGAAAATCACCATATTATGCCAACTGTGTTCTTTAGAGCTCTTATACTTTGTAAATATGATGTTCCACGTTATTCTTTAAATGTATTTTTACACACTTAGAAGGATTTCCAGTCTCAAAAATTTGAAAATTTGCTCTTATACTATCTGGTTTTTTTTAAGAGTTCTTATGCTTTATAAATATAGCCATGTCTACTCAGGTTATCCTTTGAATGATGGCTTTTACATACATAAAAATATAAAAAAAATGTCTTGCTGGTGTGAAATTTCAGTCTTGGATTGCAATTCTTAGTTCATCTTTTTGCTATAGGAATTGTAGTCAGTAAAAGACCAGACCTATTGGAATAGCAGAATCCTTTCAGAAATCCAGTTTTAAATATATTTTAAAGCATTTTCACAGTATTTCCTTAGGATTCTTCTGTTACCCTTACATTTATTTAGAAGGAAGGTAAGAAATATTGACAGAAGAGAGACCAGAAGAATGAAACACAGGCATTCTTTTTTTTTTTTTTAATATATTTTATTGATTTTTTTTTTTTTTTTCAGAGAGGAAGTGAGAGGGATAGAGAGTTGAGTTAGAAACATCAATGAGAGAGAAACATCGATTAGCTGCCTCCTGCACATCTCCTACTGGGGATGTGCCCGCAGCCAAGGTACATGCCCTTGACCAGAATTGAACCTGGGACCTTTCAGTCTGCAAGCCTACGCTCTAGCCACTGAGCCAAACCGGTTAGGGCCACAGGCATTCTTTTTACTAATAGTAGATATTTCTATGATACTATAGATAGATTAGGAAACTGTTAAGGGTATAAGTAGTAAAAAGGAATTCTACAATCCTATTCCCTTTTCCCCATCCCAACCCCCCCCCCCCCCCCCCCCCCCGCCATCTAATTGATCTTCAAAGACCTTTTTTATGTTTCCTGATGTCTCTTTGCCAATTCCTTATTTCTGATCCTCAGAACATACTTGGGTTCTGGTACCCTTTCTGAAAATGCCTCTTCTTTCTCCTGAGTAACTAATGTTCATCTTTTTAGAGACTGCCAGGTTCATTTAGGTTCGTCTTCCTTAACGTCTTCACAGCCTCCAGTGACCAAAACTGGGTTAGAATCCCCTTCTGTTTACAAAGCTCTTATGCATATGTCCATCATGCTATTATTTACTTTCATCTACTGTTATTACAGTTGTGTATTTTTCTATGAATTTCATTAGATCATACTTCTAAAAGTAGGAATTTAAGGAACTCAATGAAAAATTGGTAGTGAAAAATAATAATAATTAAGGTACCAGATAACATCTCCTATCAGAATCTGTAAGTATAGATGAAACTTTGTTAATTTATAGTGTTGGGAACTTAGAAACATGACATTTTTTTAATGAAATATTTTTTAAGTTTATGTAACTTTAATACAAGACAGTCACAGTACTGCAATCTCAAAAGCTGTTAGGACATCCTTCATATTTTTAAAAAAATTTTTGCGTTTTGAACAACAGCTAAATTTTCAGTGTGAAACCTGTGCTCATTTAAGTGTAGATACGCCTGAAGAGATGAATAAGTATATTTAATGACCATTGTTTATCGTCTATACTACTTAGGCTTTATGATTTCTCAGCATTATTTAAAATCTGCATCTGATGGAAGGAGACATGATTTGGGGTGATGAACACATAATACTGTCTACAGAATGTGTTGTGGAATTGTGTAGCTGAAACCTATATAATTTTTTTAAAAAATATATATTTTTTATTGATTTCAGAGAGGAAGGGAGAGGGAGAGAGAGCTAGAATCATTCATCTGCTGCCTCTTGCACAACCCCTACTGAAAATCGAGCCTGCAATCCAGCATGTGCCCTGACCAGGAATCAAACCACAACCTGCTGGTTCATAGGTCAATGCTCAACCACCAAGCCACGCCAGCTGGGCCTATATAATTTTTTAATCAATGTCAGCCCAACACATTCAACAAAAGTAATTTGACAATAAGAGAGTTCTCATTTTTAAATTGAATGGCAGTAAAATACAACCAAAAAAAATGTTGCTTAAGATAAGAAGCAGAGTTTGGCCAACTTTGACATTACTATTAGACCTTGCCACACTATAAATTGGCAAATAGATATTAGCTATCTGAATTGTAAGTAAATTCTGTGTCTTGTAGCTTTTCATCAGCAAAAGTTTACAGTTTAGTATCTCAAGGGGAAAAAAAGTATCGATGTCCTAGTAGTTTACCTCAAAGTTCCCTTTAATTAAAGCTGATTTTCTTTTAAGGAAGTACTCACATTTCTGATTTTTTTTTGGGGGGGGCGGGCAGGTAAAAGAGCTTTTACTGCTCAATTTCCATACTAAAAATTATAAGATACTCAAAATGCTAAGTCAGTATATTTACCTAAAGACAGAAAAAAAATGTTTTTAAAGAAAAATGATCATCTTTCCTTTCTGTCATGGACTCATCAGCATGGTGACTGAGGACTCAGGGTAGTGAAGATGGTTGGGGGATTACACTGCATGAGGCTAGCAGCCAGAGATAGGAAGTGGTGAGTGGAGAACACAGAGAGAGTGAGCAGAAGTATTTCAGATTTTGGTTACATTAAGCAAATAAGTGAGTGGATTGAGGAAATAAGTAAATATATTGAGGATAATGGCAGCTAATATTTTTGCTAAAGATAGAGTCATAAGGTGCAATAGATTGGAATTAAAAATATAAGTATGAACTCAAGACTTATACACATATACACAGAGATCTGGAAATAGTTATAGATGTTTATATATACATATATGCACACACACATAATATGTAAATGAGTGTGTGTGTTTGTGTTTGTGTGTTACACCACAAAAGCAGTGAGCCCAATGTTATTCCAGATCTTTGTTTCTAAATTCCAAGCAAAGTGAAGAAAAGCCCAAATTGTACTCCGAACATCTTTTACAAGAGACATGCTGGGGACATGTCAAAAGGACCAGGATCCAGCTTAAAAGGGCTCTCTCTGGGCAAATCAACCAATTTGAAACTCAAACTAAATAACTATAGTAATGAATCAGAACACATTGAATTAGGTAGGAATATGTGAGTCCATGATGATAAACAAGTAAATGATAAAGAAAAATTTGTCAGAACATAAATTAATAAATGTCATATGATAGCCAGTCAACCTTAGGGACTGATCTGAAGTAAGTTTTGTTTTATCTGTGGAAAAGGTTGAGGAGAGGAAAGGGATTTTGTGTAATTGGGATGAGAGAGAAAGAGGTGTTGAGGGTATATGCAAGGAAATGATTATAATGATTGACCCTGGGATTTAAGCTGGATAAGAAGGAATTGAGGGCTAAGAGGGTAGGGATAATGGTAAGGTAATATTGATAGGACAGGGAAAAATTGTAAGAGCAAATGCTTATAGGACCTTTAGGGTTTATGAGAGTGTTTGTATCTGTGCAAGAAGAAGCAAGCTATAAGGAAGATCACTTAGGTGGATGTTAAAATCACCAATAATTAATATAGGAGTAATGGTGACGATGGTTATAGTGAATCAGGAGCTAAACTCTTCAAAGGCTGAGGGAGAATGACGCAAGTACTCACTGAGGACTGCATATGGGTGGGGGGATGATGACAAGGAACTCAAAGCATAGGAACAAGGAGAACCATTCCACTAACTAGCAGGCCTAGTTGTTGGCTGTACTTATACTTCCTTAGCAGAGATTGGTTTGACTTTTCTGTAACTCAGTAGCCACCTAATCTAAGTTCTGAATCCTTCGATAAAAGAAGTAGTAAAATAAATAAAAGAGCAAAATGTGTTAAATTTTTTTATTTTACAAATACTTAGTTGGTGCTTCTGTGATGTTTTGTTAATTAAAAAACTGACCTTTAACCTATCACTTTAAGATACTCTTTAATTTTGTATTCAACATCATAACCAACTAAACTATACCTCAAAAAAAATTTTTATACCTCAAAATTTTTGATGTTTTGAAAAGAAAGCTGTTATAGGTCTACTTTTTTATTTTATTTTTTAAAATATATCTTTATTGCCAAAACCTGTTTGGCTCAGTGGATAGAGCGTCAGCCTGCGGACTGAAAGGTCCCGGGTTCGATTCCGGTCAAGGGCATGTACCTTGGTTGCGGGCACACCCCAGTAGGGGATGTGCAGGAGGCAGCTGATCGATGATTCTCTCTCATCGATGTTTCTAACTCTCTATCCCTCTCCTCTCTCTTCCTCTCTGTAAAAATCAATAAAATTAATATATATATATATATATATATATCTTTATTGATTTCAGAGTGGAAGGGAGAGGGAAAGAGAGATAGAAACATCAATGATGAGAGAGAATCATTGATTGACTGCCTCTTGCATGCCCCCTATTGGGGGTGAAGCCTGCAACCCAGGCATGTGCCCTTGACTGGAATCGAACCTGGGACCCTTCAGACTGCAGGCCGATGCTCTATCCACTGAGCCGAACCAGCTAGGGCAGGTCTACTTAAAAAAAAAAAAATGTTTTGCCCTGGCCAGTTTCGCTCAGTGGATAGTGCAAATGCACATAGCTAGTACAGACCAGCCCGGAGCTCCTGAGCTTCAAACTGCTGTGTCTAACTGCACACTGGCCATCTCCACAGGCTCTCTGTGTCCTACCCCTCAATGTCCATGTGCTTGTTACTAAAATTTGAAACTTGGGAGTCAGCCTTGATACCTCCCTCTCCTTCAGCATCTCTTTCACATTTAAATGATCAAAACACTCGCTCAGTGGATAGATAGAGCATCAACCTGTGGAATAAAGTGTCTCGAGTTCTATTCCAGTCAAGGGCACATGCCTGGGTTGCAGGCTTCATCCCCAATAGGGGTCATGCAGGAAGCAGTCAAATCAATGATTCTCTCATCATTGATGTTTCTCTTTCTCTCCCTCCCTCTCCCTTCCTCTCTGAAATCAATAAAAATATATTTTAAAAAATGTTTTTATTGCTTTTTGGAGAGAGGAAGGAAAAGTGAAAGAGAGAGAGAGAGAGAAACATCGAAGAAAGAGAAATGTCCATCAGCTGCCTCCTGACATCCCCTACTGGGGATCAAGCCCACAATCTGGGCATGTGCCCTGATCTCTTGATTGGTGCATTGGTCCAGTGCTCAACCACTGACCTGAGCTGTCTGCTTTTTTTTTTTTTTTTTTTTTTTAATTTCAGAGAGGAAGGGAGAGGGAGAGAGGGAAACATCAATGATGACAGAGAGAATCATTGATCATCTGCCTTCTGCACTGGAGATCAATCTGGCAACTCAGGCATGTGCCCTGATCAGGAATTGAACCATGACCTCCTGGTTTAAAGGTCAACGATCAACCACTGAGCCACACCGGCCAGGCTGGGCTGCCTACTTTTTATAGTTTATATTTTATTGTTTATTTTGTGTTGGTATACATACAAGAGACTTATTTTTTGTGTATTTACTGGGAGTGTAATAAATTATTGGCCTGATAAAGATACTGATGTTTAATTGTCTCCTTTCTTCTAGATTACATACCGGTTACGGCATCTCCTTCGAGCAAGGTGTGATGCTTTCCCAGTGACCAACAATACCATCCAGTTTCACTGTGATCCTAGTTTCTGGGCTCAGAATATTCTCAATTTAGGTAGGTCATTGTATATATTTTCTCAAGTGCCATTTGTTTCTGGAACTCTTAATGATTATTATGTTATTGAAAATGTATTCCTTACACCCTCAAAATGTTTTTGTTACCTTGGTTTAAAAACATGGAATTTTTGTTAGTATTTTATTCACATGCATGAATGTTAACATACATGTAAGTATATGGATGTTAAGAAACATCCTCTGTTGACTCGGGATTAAGGAATTCTATTTTTCATAGATTCTTGCTTGAACTTTTTATCAGAATGGGTTGATAAAACTTTTGACTTGTGACTGGCATTGTTATAGAATTTTTTGATATTTAGAATGTTTTCTGATAAAATAGTATTTCCAATACTATTATTGGCTTTCTCTTTAACCCTTTGCACTCGCTTGCTTTTTTCTCGATTCCTTTATTCTACTCGGGATTTAATTTTTTAAATACCCCAGATTTTACAAAGCGCGGCAGTAGAATAAAAAACTGGAGTTTCTTTTCATACAAACTTATTTATTTGGATTTTTTTATATTTCAAATTATTATACATTCAAAGAGTATAAAAAGAGCTGCTACCGATGCTAACTGTGTCGAGTCACACTCGACATCCGAGTGCAAAAGGTTAATCAAATGCCTAATGTCACTCATTTGCTTTATCTTGCTAGGGAAAACTTATTGCTTTTTCTTTTGCCTTTTTGCAATAATTATACATATAATTTTATGTAATAAATGTAACTACATATATATTTAATTTTCTAATTGAAGTGTTATGTGCATACAGAAAAGTGCCCACATTTTAAATAGTGGTGTCCACTGAATTATCACAAAGGAAGACTATCAGCTTGGTAACAATAAGAGCTTAAACATCCTTGCAGGCAGTTCAGTAGGAAGTTATTTTAACTTTCTTGTTATATTATTTGCTAGGAGAAAAAGTCCTCACGTTTTGCCTCCTCTCTTAATTTCTCACAGGGAAATTATAGAAACAAATTTAAGAATTCCCTACGCATTCTTCATCAACTACTAATATTCCCTTTGATGACAGCATTGGGCTCATTAACTTTGTTTCAAAATCATCAAAAATGATTGCACTCTCATTCTGTAGGTTAGATTCTGAGTAAGAAAGTAAAAAATGACAGGATAGAGAGCCAGTACTCTCAGAATACACCAGGAAAGGAAGAAATCAGCTTACACAAAGCTCATCCATACAAGGGAAGAACAAAAAGAATAATGATAGGGTGTCCCCTTAAAGAAAAAAATATGATGACCCCTGCAGTTCAGTTTAGAAGTACGTAAAGCTATATGTTTATTGATACATAGCAAGCAAGTGGAACCACACACAAACACCTATATGTGTTACTCTGTATCCTATATAACAAAAGCCTAATATGCTAAGTGTCCGGCCGGCTTTTCAACCAATAAAGAGTAATATGCTAATGATATGCTAAGGCTGCTCAACCACTCTCTATGACATGCACTGACACCAGTGGGCAGACAATCGACCCGTTGACCAGTCGCTATGATGTGCACTGACCACCAGAGAGCAGACACTCCGACTGGTAGATGAGCTTGCTGCTGGGATCCAGCCGATTGGGACTGAGCGAGATGGGCTGGACACACCCTGGAACCCTCCCGCGGTCCTTCCCTGGCTGGCCAACCTCCCATGTCCCTCCCCGGCCCCAATTGTGCACCGGTGGGGTCCCTTGGCCTGACCTGTGCCCTCTCGCAATCCAGGACCCCTTGGGGGATGTTGGAGAGCCTGTTTTGGCTCAATCCTGCTTGACACAGGAGATGCCCCCTGGTGGTCAGTGCGCTCCCACAGTGGGAGCACCGCCCAGCCAGAAGCCGGTCTCACAGCTGACAAGCATAGTGGCAGTGGCGGGAGCCTCTCCCGCCTCCGCGGCAGTGCTAAGGATGTTCAACTGATGGCTTAGGGAGCTTTCCTAAGCCATCAAGTCGGACATCCCCCAAGGGCTCCCAGACTGCGGGAGGGCGTAGGCCAGGCTGAGGGACTCCTCCCCTCCCCGTTTACTCCCCAGTGCATGAATTTCATGCACCTGGCCTCTAGTTAATTAATACAAAGCTTGTGTCTAAATAACTATCTCTTAACCCTATCCCTCTCTACCAACCCACATTCAACTGTACAGAAAACCTATCACAGTTATATATCCACACAAGTAGTCATATCTATAGAGATGTATGTACTTATGTATATCAGTTACAATACAAATATAGGCATAGGTAAAGAATAGATGTATAATTGCACACACAAAAATAGATATAGTTTTAGGTAAGTCTGCATCAGCAAAAATCAAATAAAGACAGCATCTCCTGTTTGTGAAGAGTTTGTGAAACTCTGATAATAAAGTTAAATAATATTCTTGACTGTAGAACTTCTAAGAGCTGTCATTTATATCTCTGTAAATTGTCATACAATGAAATTTACATTTTAATTCTTCCAAAGAGATAAATTTTCCCAACTTGTTTTCCATGGCTTCTGGGCAAGAGGAAAATATTGATCTAGATCAGTGATGGCGAACCTATGACACGCGTGTCAGCACTGACATGCGTAGCCATTTCTGATGACAATGCAGCCGCATGCCGAGGATGAAACATTTGCTGCTCCTGAGGATGAAACATTTGCGACTAGAGTCTTGGAGTTAGTTTTTTCCTCAAAGTGACACACTACCCGAGTTATGCTCAGTTTTTTGGCGAAGTTTGACACACCAAGCTCAAAAGGTTGCCCATCACTGATTTAGATAAATATTCAGTTAATGTTTTGGGGATTTGGGTAAGTTCTTCAATGTCTCTGAACCGTAAATCCCTTATCTGTGAAAAGGAATTTAACAGTATACATAGACCTACTGTCACAGTGCCTAATACCCAGTAAGTATTTAATGAATTATAGCCATATTTTTTTTAGGATGCATATACTTTGTAAATCTAAAACATTTAATTGAATCTCTACTGTTGAAAAAATTAATCTTTGCCTTGTGCTTGGTTCAGACCTATTAGATGCAGCCTTAAACTCTCTTTAGGGTAATTGTAAGCGACTCAAAATATTCTCTATCAGAAAACTGACATAGTATGTACTGTGAAAGTGTAAGGAACTCGAGAGATTACAAATTATTAATATTAAAGAATCCGAAATACTTTGTGGGAATATTTTTGGAACCAATGTCAGATTTGCTTGTTTTGTCTTAATATACAACAGCAGTTCTCAAAGTGTACAGTTTGAGTCTCCTTCAGGGAACCACAGAGGCCTCCCTTTTCCAGCTACATATCTGTGTGGCTGGATTTTCTTCCTATATTTCAACCTAAACAATATATTATGACAGATAATGCAGAAACAGATATGGGAGTTCAGCTATCAAGCTAGACATATAAAGATATTTTTAAAAATATAAAACAGTGCACTCTTCACTAAGATTTTAAAAAATATTATTTTTTATAAAGGTATGCTATTAAGGGTTTATTATTTTGAAATGAATTAGTAAGTAAATTTTTTTAATTCTTATTTTTAGTGTCAAAGATAGAGTAAATTTTGATAGATAGAATCTCCATTAATAAAAGCTCTTTGGGGCAATCTGTTTTTAAGAGTGTAAAGGTTTCCTGAGATTGAAAAGTTCCTTGACAGTTTGGAAATTCAGCAACAATAGCCTTACAAAATGTGGTATTTCACTATCAGAAAAACTTTAGAACTTAACCTTTTCTCTTTAATTAGGTTCTTTAGTAATTGAAGATAAAGAGAGTCAACCACAAATGCCTAAGCAGAATCCTGTCATGGAACAGAATTCACAGCCACAAGGTGGTTTATCTTCAAACCAGTTATCCAAGTTTCCAACACAGATCAGCCTAGCTCAGTTACGACTCCAGCATATGCAGCAACAGGTAATGGCTCAGAGGCAACAGGTGCAACGGAGGCCAGCACCTGTGGGTTTACCAAACCCTAGAATGCAGGGGCCCATCCAGCAACCTTCCATCTCTCATCAGGTAAATTTGGAAGCAGGCCTGTCCTAAATTAGATAATTATAGTACAATTTTATTTAGCAGCTCTGAAAATAACCAAGACATCCATCATCCATGATTTAAATATATGAATTTATAAAAATGTATTGCATTGAGGATTCCTGATTTAGCTCCTAGATTTTAGCCCTTCTCAAAAAAAAAAAAAAAGAATTAATGGTTTATTAAACCGGTACATCTATTTTTATTACATTGTCTTAATATTATAGAGAGTGTGGGGATGCAAGTGTTTAGAAAACCATATTGCATCTTAGAAACTAGGCCAAAATGAAATAGAAAGGGGCAGGGATGTGGTTCATTAGAAATATACCTTTTTCAGACTTTATTTCTGAGCAAATATTCCATGAACCATTGTTATTTTCACTAATTATGAAATATTATTTACTTTTAATCCAATTTTTAAATCAGCTTAGATGTGGGCATACTTTGTTTTAATAAAGATTTAGTAAGGAGTATAAGGTCAAATTCATACAAATTGTCTTTTATTTTCAGTTACATATATTTATGAATTTATATTCTTCCTATTTCTGAGAAGGATTTGAAGGACAGTAAATGACATGAATGAAATGGAATGGGGTTTAATAAGAGTCAAAGTGTGTAGAACTAGGCTAAGAATTCTCATGCTTGAGAGCAAGCCTTAGCTCAAAACTTATTGTTAACATTTAAGAAAATAAAATAGAAATATCTATATTGTGTGATAAAAAGGAAACATGTTAGTTATTTAGAGGAGAAACATTTTACTAGCACTAAGAGGCCAATATTATGTGAGCCTTTATAAAACATCAATTAAATGGCATAATTTTATTTTTGTTAATTTTACTAGTACAGAACATAAAAATGGTCTTCATATGACTCATTTTAATTCTGAATAAAAGTTATGGGCATATGTAGATCCTGATTTTGTTAAATTGCTTCTTTGAAGGCCTTAGGTGATGTATTTGAGGTTTATGGCTTTCTAGTGATGTGATTAGGAAGGCAAATCAAATCCAAGGGAATATTAGTATACCCAATTGATTATTCATTTCAAACTTTGTTTTAACTCAGGTTTTTACAGGAAGTAAATAACAAGCAATTTAAGGTTTTATGGTGAGTGTTCTATGAGGAAAGAAGTGTACGCTTTAGATACCAGAAGTGAAACTGGCAAAATTGAAATTTTGTTAAGAAAATTGAGGAGTAATTTTGTTACTACCTCTGTAGACTGCAGTGATGTATTGCAGCTAAACTGCAAAGAATGCCAAAACTTTTTCTGAAGATAAATGTGAGGAGGAGAAGAGAGAAAAAAATAATAATTTGTTGAGTGCCTAGTGCTAAGCATTTGCATAATTAATATTTATCTTAAGTGTCTGAGATATGGTAAAGTGATTTTTATTAAGTAGTCTGTTAACCTGAAGAAGAGTAAATTGGCTTTTCAGTAAGAAGTGAGGAACTGAGGCGTTAATAGATATTATGTAACTTGGTCGCATTCCCATAAATAGTTATTTATATAAGCAATGACAGACAGAAGTGAACACTGAACCTTTAGCTTGTGTATCTCATAAATTTGCTTTTGATCTTATTTTTCCTCTCTAGGACTTACTGCTACATAATCTATATAATGCACAATCTCTATTATACAACCCAGTTTTCTCACTTAGAAATAAAGTAATTTTTGCATCTTTTGGTCATTACCTCATACACTGTTCTTTTCTCTTGACTCTCAATGACTCCTGAACCTTCTTTCACACTCTCATGTTTCATTTTTAGCTGCTCTCTGCCAACATTCACTCATACATTTTCCACTTAACAATTTGCACTCTCTACAGATTTTTACATTGCCCTGCTTACCAACATTCTTCGTTTTCTACAAGTTTATATACATATATGTGTGGGAAAAATGACTGTCTATAAGTAGGTGTGTATATGTGTTCCTGGCTTTGTGGATATGTTCAGATTGTACCGTACATCTGTCCATAGGGTTCAGGCAAATTTAAAAGACTGCTTCTAAAAGTCACTTACATGATTGCTCTCTATTCTTCTTCCTCTGAAGATTAACCATGTACTCTGCATGGTTAAAGAGTTCGGTGATACAGAGGTTGAATACATAGTTACATGATTGAGTAATAAAACTTGATAGACATTGTGATTCTCTGTTTATTTAGCAGTATACAATATACTCTATTACACTCCAGTGTTCAGATCTAAGTTTGTTAGCACTGTCACATGTGTTATTTTTTAATATATATACTAGAGGCCCGGATTTGCACAGGATTTGTTCACTGGTGGGGGTCATGGCCTGCGGGGATCGCCCGCTGTGGGAGTGCCACTCATCCCGGTCAGCCAAGCGGCTGTGGACCTGCCCTCTGAGCAGCTGCTCCTGCTGCGGAAGCACCGCTCATCCTGGTCAGCCGAGTGGCACTTCCACTGTGGGAGCAAACTGACCACCAGGGGCAGCTCCTGCGTTGAGCGTCTGCCCCCTGGTGGTCAGTGCACGCCATAGCGACTAGTCGACCGGTCGTTCAGTCGGTGGGCTTTTATTATATAGTATAGGATTTTTATTGATTTCAGAGAGGAAGGGAGAGGGGGAGAGAGATAGAAACATCAATGATGAGAGAGAATCATTGATTGGCTGCCTCCTGCATGCCCCCCACCAGGGACCAAGCTCATAACCTGCGCATGTGCCCTGACCAGGAATCTTACTGTGACCTCCTGGTTCATAGATTGACGGATGCTGAACTATTGAGCCACTCCGGCTGGGCACATGTGTTATTTTATACATAATTCACATCAGTGTTTCTCAAACCTGAGCCAGATTAACTGTTGTGGAAATATTTTCATTTTATATGTACATGTTAATTTCCCTACACAGTGATGGATGTTAGAAAGACATCTGCTATCCTTCATTTTATACACAGTTGGGAACTACTGACCTAGAATAAAATAAAAAACCTGCCCTAGTCAGTTTGGCTCAGTGGTTGTAGTGTCGGCCCTCGGACTGAAGGGTCCTGGGTCTGATTCCAGTCAAGGGCATGTACCTCAGGTGCAGGCTCTATCCCGACCCGGGCGGGGCGTGAGCAGAAGGCAACCAATCAGTGTGTCTCTCTCACATTGATGTTTCTTTCTCTCTGTCCCCAAATATCCTCAGGTAAGGATTAATGAAACAAAACAACAACAAAAAAACCTGTAATACTGAAGGTACTTAAAATGAAGATGAGGATAATGATATGTCAGTTTCCTTAAGATCTCTATTCTTCTCTTCTCTCCCCCACCCTCCCCGATATCTTACAAATTAATTGACTCCATATAATTAAAATAACAGTTATTTTGCCCTGCCGGTATGGTTGAGTGTTGACTCATGAACCAGTTCAATTTCAGGTCAGGGCATATGCCTGAGTTGAGGGCTCAATCCCTGGGTGGGGGGGGTGGGCATGCAAGAGGCAGCTCATCGATGTTTCTATCTCTCCCTCTCCTTTCCTCTCTCTAAAAAAATTACAAAATACTTATTTTAAAATAAAAAGTATTTATTTTAAAATAAAATAACAGTGATTTTACTATTGTTTTTAATGCTCATAACTAGTTCCTAATGTTATTCTTTCAAGTTGCTTCCTCTGTCACAAGGTTTTTAAAAATAAATTCAGTCAAATATAACAGTTTAGGAGAGGCAAGAAAATTACCTCACATCTTACCAAACTTCAGGGTCAGTGTTCATTCCTACATTGATTGATTCCTCAGAGTACATTGCTGTGGCAAGTATCTCTTCTTGACTGAATCAGGGTGAGGGTGTGAAAGCATGGTAGCAGAAGCTTCTACAACTACCTTTATTCTCCCTTAAGGATTATTTTGGGTGCTTTTTCACTTTTTAAAAAAACTAAAGATAAATGTAGGAATTTTCCACTATGATTCTCCAACTATTTTCTCTTTGTGTTTCTATGATATAAAACCCTTCAAATCACAAAACTTTAGTAGAAGAATAAAAATTGTTATTGCTTCAGGCTTTTTACTTCTGTAAAATTTTGACACTTTCTCTATTTTTCACACACAAAATTTTCCTTGGTCTTCAGACAATATTTAAATCTATTTTTCATTGGTTTTATAATTACTCTTGAAAGTTACTGAGGGTGAACCCAGTGCTAATTAATTTGTAAGAGAGGGGAGAGAGAAGCAATGTTATCCAGGAAAGGAAAGTAAATTCCAAAAATGGGAGAGGAAAAAGAAGACAGGGCTATCCTCTTTATAGCTATCTGCCTTCACAGAGTCAAAGTTTAAGGTGTTGCTAATTCAACTTTATAAATTCCACATTCATTGTCCCCTGTGAATGTGAGAGTTAATAGTTCCCTCTCTGAGAAGTTCTAGTCGTAAAAATAAACTGTTAAGATAGCCTGCAAGTAAGTATTTGCAATAGTTGCCAACCATAAAGAGAACTGGATAGGCAAGAGAGACTGGCATATAAGGTTACCTTTTTCTAGAACACTGGTCTCAGTTTCGAGGGCTAGCATTTATAAGCAAAGTAAGCTTGCCTTCCCAGCCCTTGCCCTATCCTGTAATCAACCAATTTTGTCCTTGAAGTGTTTCCTTTCAAATCTATTTTCTTTTAGGGAAACACATCCTCTAAGCTGTAATTAGTATATTAACTCCTAGCTAAATAATAGAACATGGCCCTGATCGGTTTGGCTCAGTGGATAGGGCGTCGGCCTGCGGACCGAAGGGTCCTGGGTTCTGTTCCGGTCAGAGGCGTGTACCGTGGTTGCGGGCACATCCCCAGTGGGGGTTGTGCAGGAGGCAGCTGATCGAAGTTTCTCTCTCATTGATGTTTCTAGCTCTGTATCCCGCTCCCTTCCTCTCTGTGAAATTTCAATAAAATATATTTTTAAAAAATAATAGAACATGATTTGGTAATAATATGGCAGACTAGATTTGGAGAAAAGCCTTAGTGTTGCCTTTTTTACTAGCTATGTGGCGCTTTTTTTTTTTTTTTCAAGTTATTTAAGCTTTCTGATGTTTGTGTCCTAATTTGTAAAATGAGGGGAGGGTAAAATGCTGATCACAATGCCTGGCATATAGTTTTATTTCAATAAGATCTAAAATTCATTTACTTAAAAATGTTGTTTAATATCAGCTGTTTTCATTATTAATGATTTATTGGTTGAAAGTACAGACCTTAGAGCCAGAGTACTTGAATTCAAATCCCAGCTCTGTCCCTTACTATCTTTGTTAATTTTTGATAAGATACTTAAATTGTCTTTATCTCAGAGGATTGTTGTGAAGATTAAATGAGTTAACACATGTAAAGAACTAAAGCAGTACTTGGCTTGCAATAACTGATAAATAAATGTTAGCAATTATTATTTTACCACCACCTTATTTAAGAGGTTTGAAGAGGGCAATTCTTTGCAAAAGTTAATCATAAACAAGGACTGAGAACCAAAGATAAATTTTCCCTACTTCCCCACATGGTATAGGCCCAATCCTGGTATAACCTACTTACAATTGGAAACCCCTCCACCAATGCTCTTAATAAAACTCCTTTTCTTTAAATTGCTTTTATACATTCTGGAAGGCTGCCTTTCCCCCCTATTCCCTTGTTGTAGTGTTAATTGTTGATTCATCTGTGGCAGAGTTGCTGTTTTTCTGTAAAAGTAATAAAATAGAGTGCTTTATAATTTTATCTTTCAGATTATTGTCACTGAATTGGTTTTATTTCCTTTTTTCAGCAAACCCCTCCACGTTTGATAAATTTTCAGAATCACAGCTCTAAACCCAGTGGACCAGTTCTCCCTCCTCATTCTCAACAGCTGAGATATCCACCAACCCAGAATATGCCACGACAAGCAATAAAGCCCAACCCCCTACAGATGGCCTTCTTGGCTCAACAAGCGATAAAACAGGTATACATATTCACTTATTTTCCTGTTGCTACTTTGAAATTACGTTGAATTTATGGATAAAGTAACAGTTATGAAAAGTAAGAGCAAGCTTTTTAAAAGAAATGTAAATTACAAAATTTATTATAGACTGACTTATAGAGACAAAGCTAAGAGAAAGGTCTTGATGCTTTGTAATTAACAAGAAAAATCAAGCCACTTATATGAATGAAGGCCAGAATAATCAGTGTGTTATAGGTATTGATTTTTCTAATAGTGATATATGTAGCTTTTAGGTGAATACAGGCAGAAGTATTAAGGTGCTAAGACAGAAGTATTCTAATACAGGTTACATTCTGCATAGAGAATAATAAATTAATCTTTAAATGTTTCAAGGAAATTTCTTGAAACAAATTTAGTATGACAGTTTTAATATGGAATACATATATATCTGATAAAACTTAATAATTAAGATTGTATTTTAAATCTGATGAAGTTTAATATTTATATTCTTAATGTCTTCAGATAAAAATATATTCTAGGTATTACATTATTTTTAAAAAAGTAAATGTTCTCTCGGTGCCTGTCTTCTCCACGCACTGTGTCAATAGTTCTTCCAGCTTAAGACTTGTAGATTGATTTCAGCTTAATTATTATGCCAAGGCTAAAATCCATATGCTATTTCCATAATTCTGTGACATTCATTTCAATCATATGATTTGAAAATTTTATTTTAAAAGTATACACACTTCATGTGTGTAAAATTCATTCCTATCTTTATTTCATCATTAGAGGTGAAGAGCAAAGGGTCCAAACAACAGTTTGACCTTAGATTTTGGCCTTTGCAGGGTTATTATTTTAAATCTTATTCACCCCGAATATAAATGCTTTATAGAGTTGTGCTGAGACTTAATGCTAATGTGTATTAAAACACCTACCACATTCTGTGTACTCAAATTTTACTTTCCCTCTTCCCCATTTATTATTTGCAGTGGACAGACCTACACTCTTAAGAATGTTTCCTGATCAAAAATCTAAACATGAATGAATAAATGAACACGCTAGTAGAAAATGTAGTGAAGAATTGGTTTTAATTGATAGATTTTTTTAAAAAAATTATATTTGTACAATGGGAATACCAGTTAGCTATTAAGAACATGCAGTAATCTATATATAATCTAAGTATATTATATGGAGGGAAAACATGCTAAATTCTTGTGAGGTATCTTATTTTTGTGTTTTTTTGGTTTTTTTTTGTTTTAATATTATATATAGAGAGAGAGAAAATCTGGAGGGTCATACATCAGCTGTAGCTGATTATTCTAGGGAGCAAAGGAGGACATGAGTCCAGAAAAAGGAGGGTGGGCAGAGATGGGAGAGGTGGGTGGGTATGAGGTGAGGGGTGGGTAGGTAGTAAAGATAACTCACATTCACAGGTTTCCTTACATAGTTTTTTCAGTGGGTCATATAAATTAGAATGTTTCAGACACCATCACTCCATATAATGTAGGCCATATGTTAATGGTATTGTATTTGGGAATGTTTTTCTCTGCATAGTCTTGAAATAGCTCTTAGTTGCTTTCCTTTTTTCCAGTATTTTATTAAGAAACAAGAGGCCCAGTGTACAAAATTCATGCATTGGGGGGAGGGGGGTTCCTCAGCCTGGCCTACACCCTCTCGCAATCCGGGACCCCTTGGGGGATGTCCGACTGCCTGATCGCCCCTAACCACTCTGCCTGCCTACCTGATCACCCCTAACTGCTCGCCTGCCTTCCCGATCACCCCTAACCACCTCTGCCTCAGCCCCTGCCGCCTTGGCTACGTACGTCCGGAATGTCCGGAAGGTCTTTTGGCTGTCTGGTCTAATTAGTATATTACGCTTTTATTATTATAGATGTTTCAAACATAACAATTTGGAAGAGTGGTATAGAGGACAAATTGCTTTATATGCCTTCTCAGTTATTATGTATATACCCCTTGATCCAGTCAATCAAGTCTTATTTTTTTTCTAGATTTCAATGTAGATTTAAGACACCAGCATGGTTCATCTCTGTACACTTAAGCATTCCTAGTGTTAGCTTAGTTAATATATTTATCTTGGCCTCTTAACATAAATGATGCTTGATTACCTGTTCAGATACAAGAAATGAGTAAAAAAGAAATCTGAAATCTTGGGTCTGGGGCTAGTGTTTGATGATTGAGTTTTCACTCTAATATTAAGGCTACTAGCAATGTTTATTGGGAGCATTCCTAGTGTCACCATCTTTAGGTCTTAACTCTTAGGCTGATCCATTCCCCAAAGGATCTTTGTCTTCTGCCTAAAATGCAGGGTCTGGCTGCTTGTTGAAGCCAGCTGAGAGAAGAAGATAGGGAGTGAGCCATCAGCAGAGTGGGTGAGAAGCTCAGCATTCAATGTGTGTTTGGTTTCTGAATCTTCATTTTCCATGCAGTACTTCTGCCTGCACCTGAATATGGTGCTCTTCAATCTAAAGACACTGTTTTGGAGAATAAACTTCTAGCCTTTTTCAGTGTAGGTGGAGGAAGTCTTTATTACCTTGGGGTAACTATAGGTAGTGTAGGAAAGAAACACGAGATTTAACACTGGTTAAACACTCAGATTATTAGCCCCAGCTTCACCTCTCATGCTTCCAATTTCCTAGATTTTAGGGGTTCTGCGGTGTAAGTTGATTTGCTTCTCTATCTTCCCCACTGCCACCTTAGATTTCAGCTTTATTAAATTGATTAAGTAATTTTCTATTTGTCCATTTGCTTTCCGTTTCTGTCTTTTCCTGTTTTGTCTTTATGACTCAGTGCCTTTTTAAAATTCCTTTTAACTATTATTTTAGTTTCATATATATCAGGTAGGGACAGAAGAAAATGTTGGTTTTTTTGCCCTCCATCTTTATCTTGAGGTTGCTGCACATGTGTTTATATTTCTTTTCCAGTACGTACAAGCTTTCCAAGATTGGTACTGTGGTTTTCTGGTATATACTAACTGTTGTCTTGTAAAAATCAGCGCTTTTTATTTTTCAACAGGATTCATGAAAGTTATGTATACCTGTGCCCTCTCCCTCTTCCAATTACAATTGAATTCAAATTGCAGAATGTGCCTTCCATTTTGTTTTGTGTCTGGAATAGGGATTAGGTGGACATTTTATGTTATAGGCCTGCTGATGACAACTTTTCTCTTTTCTTCCTACTGTAGTGGCAGATTAGCAGTGGGCAGGCCCCCCCATCAACTGCCAATAGCACATCCTCTACTCCTTCTAGTCCCACCATTACTAGTGCAGCAGGATATGATGGGAAGGCTTTTGGTTCACCTATGATTGATTTGAGCTCACCAGTGGGAGGTTCCTATAATCTTCCTTCTCTGCCAGATGTAAGTATACAGAGAATTTTTAAGAATCTATTTCGAAAATTTTACGTGGACTTGGATTTGGTAAAAGACATGGATGGGTTTGTTGCATTATAGGTTGTGTGTGTTTGTTTTAGAAGTTATGTACATCCTTTAGAAATATAACAGCCAGGAAAATAAAAAGTTTATAGACACTTGACCATACTACATAATATTTTTCAAGGTGCTGGAGCTTAAGGTGTTTGTAATGAATAATTTACAAAATGGTGATGGATTATGGAAATTAATGATTGTGGTGATGGATATGGAATCTAAGCTGGGAATGCAGGGAAGTAAGGACATGGGAAAGAGGTACTGAAGAAGTGAATTGCTGGAACGTGATATAAAAATTTAATCAGATTAGAAAGGAAGGCTAGAATTCAAGACATTAGCAGAGATGGAGGCAAGTTAGAAATGAAAACATTTTCTGTTACATCATACCAGTGCAAAACCTCTGATTTCTACTTAAGTTAAATATATTAACTCTCTCCCTGGCTGATTTGGCTCAGTGGATAGAGCATCAGCCTGTGGACTGAAGGGTCCTGGGTTCTATTCCAGATAAAGGCACATGCCCGGGTTGCAGGCTCGATTCCCATTGGGGGCATGCAGGAGGCATCCGATCAGTGATTCTCATCATTGATGTTTCTATCTCTATCCCTCTCCCTTCCTCTCTGAAATCAATAAAAATCTATTAAAAAATATATATATATATATACACACACACACACACACACTCTCTAATTTTGTTAGTATGACGTTTTAAAAAGATCTTTCAAAAGGCAGAAAATATTCTGTGAATTGATCTCCATACATAAGTTGATATTTGTTTTATATTTTGTTATCTTACAAGGTTAGTTAATCATGCACACAAATATTAAAAACTTAAAATCTTGTAAGATTGTGAAAGAATTTTAAAATTTTTATTAGTTTAAGTTACTGAGATCAGCTAACATTTCCCAATTGTGACATCATTAACCTTACCAAAGTTATTTCATTTTTTAAATAATTGTATATACTTTAAATGGTAGAGTACATGTATTTTTCAAACATAGGTAATACATAAGACAACTTTTTGTCTTGTTCTGATAATGTTATTTTAGCTTTTAGGATTACTCCACAGTTGTAAATAACTTTTCTTACATTAAGATCTTTCAAATCCAATCTTTTCAATACTCTTTGCATTCTCTGAAAAGTACTGACCAAGCTATTGCCAAAAAAGTATTAAACATAAATGACCCTGGTACTTCCCTGCTCCCCCAACTGAAAGATGACCCACAAATATTAATATTATCCTTCTGCTCTTTTCTCTGCAGTCCTCAGATACAGGTGACTCTGTGTTCACCAGCCTTTCTCAACTGAGATTCTTCATCTAAACCACAGAACAAGAAACTGCTTTGAGAGTCTGTTTTCTCAGTCCTCCTAACGGATGGTTCATAACTAGCACCATTCTAGATGCAGAGGCAAGAAGTAAATTTGTTATATATAGTCTGTGCCCTAGGACTATAGGACTTAATTCTTTTATAGAATCCTGGTTGAGAAAGGTTGCAACTGTATTAGAAAATTGAACTGGATTTTAATCACAAAGACATTCTTGGAAATAAATGGTATATAGAAGCATGAAAAATATTTGCATTTAAAGCATTAAAGTCTTATTTGATAGAAATTTATCACTATTTTGTAGCATGGTAATCAATTATAAAACATGTGTTATTTGTAAACCTATTTTATTAAAGCAAGAATCCAGGAGGGATCATTTTTTTCCTACCAAACGGTAATAGTGTGCTTAGGTGACATTAGTGTTCTGGAAATGTTGTTTCAGCTTTCTGGTGCATACCAAAGCCTCGGTTCTCAAAGTATGGGCCAGGGACACAGGTGTCTCTACAACCCTTTCAGAGGTTCCATAAGGTTTCCCTGTGTAAGGCCAGATTTTTCTTCATATTCTTCAATCAAAAGAGATTTAGTACATAAGCAGATATAAGAATCCTGTTAGTTGTTATTAAGCAAGATGCTAAAGAAATCTGCAAAAATGTGAAATTTTGCTACTTTTCTCACCAAGCTTTTTTTTAATTGGCTACATTTTGTTATTGTTAAATAAATTAAGTATTAAAAACTGTTTTTGCTTTTATTTTTAAGGGTGTGAATGACATGCAATACTTCTTCCTCTTGGCTCATGATTTCTGAAATAGCATGTATTTTTCCTACCAAATGGTAATAGTGTGCTTAGCTGATGTTAGTGTTCTGGAAATGTTGCTCAGTGTATTTACTAACATGTAACATTTAAGAAGAGTGAAAACCCTGGCCTGTTGCTCAATGGTTAGAGCATCGGCCCTTGGACCAAAAGGTTGAGGGTTCAATTTCTGGTCAAGGGCACGTACCTCAGTTGTAGGTTTCATCCCCGGCCCCAGTCTGGCTGCAAGCTGGAGGCATCCAATCAATGGGTTTCTCTCACATCGATGTTTCTCTCTGTCTCTCCCACTCCCTTCCACTCTGTCTAAAAATCAGTGGGAAAATATCCTCAGTGAGGATTAACAAAAAAAGAGTGCCAAGTTTTTGTTGTTTTTTAAATGTTTTTTATTGTTTGTTTGTTTGTTTTTAGAGAGAGAGAGAGGAAGAGGGAGAAATATCAGTGATGAGAGAGAATCATTGATCAGCTGCCTCTTGCACACCCTTACTGGGATCGAGCCCCCAACCTGGGCATGTGCCCTGACCAGGAATCGAACCAGCAATAAGAGTGCAAGTTTTTTTAAGATTGTTATGCGGGAAATATGCATCAGAACTTCTCAAATACAATTTTTCATGTTTTAGCATTTGGTAATAATTAAACTATTAAAGTTTTCTTATTCATTTAAAGTGGTTTTTAACTTGCAAACCATGGATACCACAAAATAATTTTCTTTTTTATAAGATTGACTGTTCAAGTACTATTATGCTGGACAATATTGTGAGGAAGGATACTAGTATAGATCATGGCCAGCCAAGACCACCCTCAAACAGAACTGTCCAGTCACCAAATTCATCAGTCCCATCTCCAGGTCTTGCAGGTAAAGTGGGCTTCTTTTGATTTTGTTTTTCCAGTTTTTTCTCAATTTGTAATTAAAAAAAAAACAATCCTCCCCCCCCCCCCCCTTTTTGTTGGATGATTTAAAAGGGTTTGGCACCATTTAAAATTAGTATAGTATACGGTACTTTCAAAGTAGAAATCAAAGGTTAAGCCTCTGTACCTTTTCAATTTCAACTCCTGTGCAAGAAATTTAGCAAGTACTTAACCATTTTATATACTTTATGTGTTCCAGTTTCAGTGTAATACTAAGTGAAAACACATTCAATTGGGATTAAATACATAATTATTCATTTTATGAATGTGTATGATTTCCTCCTCTTCAGGACCTGTTACTATGACTAGTGTACACCCGCCAATACGTTCACCTAGTGCCTCAAGTGTTGGGAGTCGAGGAAGGTAAGCTGACTTAACCTTATTCTCCAGATAGAAAATCTCTTAATTAAATCTCTAATTACACTTTGGGTAGTCAATACATTTTGAACAACTTTTTTTATTTTTTACTTTTAAATTAAAATAATTTAATAATTATTATATATTACGTTAATTTAATAAACTAATGGATTAAGTAAATTATAATTTTAACTTTAAAGATACAGATATCTTTGTATATATGTTAAAAATAAAATGTTATGATTTTATCATAGTAACAAGGAAAAAAATAAAAACGTGGGATACAACAAACACACTGTACTATATGAGAACACACACAAATACAAACTTAGGGAAAAGAAAAAATAATTTTATATTAACTTCAATGTTTTCTGAATTTTCTAATGACCAAGTGTTGATTTTGCTTTAAAAAGAAGTTTACATTTGTTGGAATTGTATTTTAACTTACTGCTTTGCTCATCACATGGAAGAAGCATTCTCTGAAGAAAGTTTGGGTTCAATTCCATGAAAACGTAGTGGCTATCTGTAAAAGTTTTTTTTCCCCCACTACATTTTTTAAATAGCAGAACATTAATAAATTATGTCCCTCATTGTCTTCACACTTCATAATAATAAAGCATTAATATGAACCTAGTGTTCTCTTTTTCACTGATTAGAGAAAGAAATGGGAAAGCCTAAAAAAAGATGTTAGCTTTAAGAAGTAAATCTGGCTGCCCAATTTTAGAGCTTCAGAATATTGAAGGCAGTTTTCTTTTAATTGAGGTATTATTTAAATTTATTTAAATACCTTTTCAGATGTAACATAACTATTTAGATAGGTTGATATGTAGAACATTTTTTATTCATAAGTGAAATTTTTGTACATAGCAGTTGCATATAAGTTATGTATCATTTTTTGCTGATAATAGTAGTTACCATTGCTGTGAAGATAGGGCATTATTCTCAAAGCGGTTATACTTTATTTGGAGATACTTAAGGTAGCATTCTTAGATGGTTTTTTCTTTCTTTTTTTTCTTTCTTCTTTACACTTATAGCTCTGGCTCTTCTAGCAAACCAGCAGGAGCTGACTCGACACACAAAGTCCCAGTGGTCATGTTGGAGCCAATCCGAATAAAACAAGAAAATGGTGGACCACCTGAAAACTATGATTTTCCTGTTGTGATAGTGAAACAAGAATCAGATGAAGAATCTAGGCCTCAAAATGTAAATATATCTCCTGGCAGGAAGTTGGCTCAGTGATTGAGTGTCGACCTATGATCCAGGAGGTCACAGTTTGATTCCTGGTCAGAGCACATGCCCAGTTTGCAGACTTGATCCTCAGTGTGGGGCGTGTAGGAGGCAGCTGATCGATGATTGTCTCTCATCATGGATGTTTTTAACCCTCTCTCCCTCTCCCTTCCTCTGTGAAGTATATATATATATATATATATATATATATATATATATATATATATATATATATATATATATATATATATATAATTTTATTTTTTTTTGCCCTAACCGGTTTGTCTCAGTGGATAGAGTGTCGGCCAGCAGACTGAAGGGTCCCAGGTTCGATTCCGGTCAAGGGCATGTACCTTGGTTTGCGGGCACATCCCCAGTAAGGGGTGTGCAGGAGGCAGCTGATCCATGTTTCTCTCTCATCGGTGTTTCTAACTCTCCATCTCCCTTCCTCTCTGTAAAAAATCAATTAAATATATTAATATATATATATATATATATATATATATATATATATATATATACATACATACATATATATATATATATATATATATATATATATATATAAAATTATATTAATGAGTTCAAATAATATAACGAAACTTTGGGTAACTGAAAGGCATGAACATCTGAACTGAAAGGGCCTCATAAGTACCAGAACATTAGTGAAACAAAATGAGCAATCATGGGTAAAAATTAAACATTTTGTTGGTTTGTTTTTGTTAATCCTCACCTGAGGATATTTTTCCATTGATTTTTTTTTTTTTTTTTTTTTTGAGAAATTGGAAGGGAGGAGGAGAGACAGTGAGAAACATCGATGTGAGAGAGACACGTTGATTGGTTGCCTCCCGCACACACCTCGACCAGGGCCAGGGGTCAAGCCTGCAACCAAGGTATGTGCTCTGGGACCCTTCAGTCCATGGGCCAACACTCTATCCACTGAGCTAAACTAGCTAGGGCTAAATAAACATTTTTAGACATGCATGCAAGATTGAATAAAAATAATTTCCATGTACTCATTCTCAGGAAGCTATTTTACAATATGATTCATCAAATATGGAGTAGACCAAGAAAGGAAAACAATAGCCCAGGAATGGGATATAACACAGACCAGGGGCAAAGAAAATGGTAGTCCCCAGTACAGCAGCTCCTGAAGTATACTCTGTAGCAGGAGGACAGAGGACTCCATAGGAATGTATGTAAGGGTAGGAAAGTGTTTTGACAGAATTGAGGAGCATTTTATAACACTGATGGAGATTGTGAGCATGACTTAGTGATTTGACATTTTCACCATCCTAGGCTCCCAACATAAAATTTTGATTTATCTTAAAGTTATTAATAGCTCTATGAATGAGTTTTTTAAAAATCTATACTAGGCATGTTTTATGTCTAGGTATAATTTAAATGAACAGGTCCACTAAAATATACTTACATTTCCTATGGTTGCCTTCTACCTACCCATTCTCCCATTTCTGAAATCATCAGCTAATTCATATAATTTTCCTTTATTGTCCAAACTCTCTTACTACTGATACTTTAATTTGCTGATGTTTTCCAGTACAGGTTCATGTCTTCTTTACCATTAGAGATTTGAATACATTTAGCAGTAAAGATAATTTTTTTTCTTCATGCGTGTTCATAGTCTCCCTTGAAGTTAGTTACCAGGCGCCCTTGAGAGAGCAGTCTTTGGTCTAAAATTGCAGTAGTGCTAATTAAGAATGCCACTTTTAAGAATACATATGCTCTTACCTCCTTCCATTGCAGACCAACTATCCAAGAAGCATACTCACCTCCTTGCTCTTAAATAGTAGTCAGAACTCTGCTTCTGAGGAGTCTGTACTAAGGTCAGATGCCCCTGATAGTACAGGAGATCAACCTGGACTTCACCAGGAAAATACCTCAAATGGAAAGTCTGAGTGGCTGGATGCCTCCCAAAAGTCACCTCTTCATGTTGGAGAGACAAGGAAAGAAGATGACCCCAATGAGGACTGGTGTGCAGTTTGTCAGAATGGAGGGGAACTCCTGTGCTGTGATAAGTGTCCCAAAGTATTTCACCTTTCTTGTCATGTGCCCACATTGGCAAATTTTCCAAGGTAAGATAGTACTTGCTTTCTTTTTCCACATTTTTTCACTATCCTATATAATAAAAGCCCAGTAACTGAAACAGCGGAATGACCAGAATGACCGCAGCCCCTTGCCCCGGCTGGCCCTGCCCCCCAGCGGGAACCCCCACCACGATCGGGGTCCCCCATCAGGGCAGCCGGCCAGCCCCCACCCGTGCACCGGGCCTCTATCCTATATAATAAAAGGGTGGTATGTAAATTGACCCTAACGGCAGAAAGACTGGTCGCTGTGACGCAACTTGGCCACCAGGGGGCAGACGCTCAACACAGGAGCTGCCCCCTAGTAGTCATTGTGCTCCCACAGGGGGAGCTCTGCTCAGCCACAAGCTGCACTGACAGCTGCGAGTGCAGCGGTGGTGGCGGGAGCCTCTCCCGCCTCGGATGGCAGACTGCGGCTTAAGCCTGCTCAGAGGAGGCTTGAACGGTATAGACGTGCAAATGAAAGCTCAGAAAGTCACTCTTTTAGGGTCCTGTGGCGTATCCAGGCAGAGACAAACTGATTACCAAAAGCCAAGCACCAGATTCTGTCCCATCCTTATCCTGCAGCCTCAGCTCCAGACAGGCACTCCCTGTGGCAGGATACAAGGAGAGCCCCGTCTCGAATCTTTGCAGAGATAGGAATGCCCAGGAGGTCAAGATAATAGAAACCTAAGGACCCAAATGCTGAGGCCTATGCTGCCAGGACCTGCTCAGCACAAGGCCAAGGGGAGCTTGGACCAAGTTCTCCAATTCCTAACCCAGTCGCGACCTGCCATCCCAGGACTGCAGCATGCGCTGGCGTGTGTAATCGCGGGGGGCGCTCTGGAGGCGGAGGGCTCACCTGAACCCCTGGGCCCCAGGGGCTCTCCGCCTGCGCGCCCTTCCCCAGGCACTCAGCCCCAGCTGTGCTAGCAAAGCCCCTTTGCTGGGGCGGGATCGCAGGGGGCAAGTCAGGGGTGGGGTGGTTGGCCCGCAGCATCTGCTGCGGCTGTTTGCACACATGTAATTAGCTCTAATTATCGTGGGCTTTCAGTTCTCCGACTCCGGGCCTGGGAGCTGCGCCCGTGGTGAACTCGCCCATGGAGCCACTGCTCCGCCAAATGAGCGCTCTCACCGGGCCAGGGAGCTCTATCCCCGTCTACAGCACCCTGTGTCGTGTGTCTGTGCTTGCCCAACTGTCTACAGAGCCATCACATGCTGGATTAGGGATATCTTTTTGTGTCCTTGGTGGTGTGTCTACACTGACCACTGGGAAGGTTTGCGAGTACCAGGCACTGATGAGAGGAGGGATGGCGGGGGGAGGTGGAGGATGAACTGGTTCTCAGCTCCGAAGGAAGGAAGTGCTAGCGCCGGCTCTCCTGTTTGTGCAAGTTCTACATAAACGTGAGCCCATGGCAGCGGCCAAAGCCAAATATCCCTGGGATTTCGGATGTAACCGCCAAACCGAGGTGTCCTAAACTGTGCTCTTGTCTCCTCGCCCTCCAGGCCATTTCAAATCTCAGCCACCAGCATTCCTCTCCTGCAGGTGGCATAGCCAGGGCTCAGAGAGGTTAGGGAACTCACCCTAGGTGGCACAGCAGACCAGGGCCGCCACTCTCCAGAGCTGCGGCATGGGATTCGGGATTTGGGCTTCGCTCAAAAACATTGGTGTGCAGGGACCTGGGAGGGAACAGTTCCAGATCCTCCTCTCTGTCTGGTCTCAGATACCTAGCCCTCGGTGACCCTGGTCCTACATACTCAGTCTGTCACTCGCCACATCCTTCCAGCCCTTCCCTGAGGCCCGTTTAGCTGAACGGAACCAGAGCACAGAGGAGAGCAAGCTCAGCCCCAGGGGCCTTAGTTGGAGGTGGAGGAATCAGCCTCCCCGAAGCAGGATTTCTCAGCACACTCACTCTGCTCTTAGGGTTGAGTCCCTCCCTTAACGTTCCTGGGTTCTCGGTGTCTGTCTTTCTCGCCCTGTGCTTCTCTCTCCCTGTTGCTTCCTCTCTGATCCTGTTTACTCATTCCCCATGTCTTGCTGGGCCTCTTGTCTCTGTCTCTCATCGGATCTCTGCCTGTGGAGAACACCCCTGCTGCCCCCGCAAAGGAACACACAGCAGCAGAATCCACCTTTTCAATAAAAAATGACAAGTGGGAAACTGAATTAAAAAGCATTAACTTAACCCTTTGCACTCACTTGCTTTTTTTCTCGATTCTTTTATTCTACTCGGGATTTAATTTTTTAAATGCCCCAGATTTTACAAAGCGCAGCAGTAGAATAAAAAACTGGAGTTTCTTTTCATACAAACTTATTTATTTGGATTTCTTTATATTTCAAATTATTGATACATTCAAAGAGGATAAAAAGAGCTGCTACCGATGCTAACCGTCAAGTCACACTCGACATCCGAGTGCAAAAGGTTAAAAACTGTCCATGTGTCTGCAAATGCATTCCAAATGGCAGCACTTTGGCGGGGGTGGCAGGGGCGAGCGAGGCATGTTGGCCACATGTTCTGGAGCCTCAGACACAGAAGTGTAGGGGGCTCAGCGCCTCGCTATGGACCCCACCCACTAGCCACCTGGGATGGCAGGGTCTAGGAAAGGGACTTAGTCTATACTCACCCTCGCGGACCTCCACCTGATTCCATAGACCCTTTCCCCTGTTCTGGTATCTGCTGGTCCCTCTTACTCCCCCAGTACCTCCAATGGTACTACCTTCCTATGCTGACCCCAACTCTCCCTCTGCATCAGCCCTCCCCGCCACACCAACACAGATTTCACCCTCTCCTTCCCCCACCCCTCAGTCTTCTACCCCATATTTCTTCCTGCCCTGCCCCACCTCCATTCTGCCCTCCTACCCCAGACCACGCAGGAGCCCTGGCTCCAGGAGGAATGATTAGAACAAAGCTTTCCTTTGGCCATAAGAGACTCTCCAGGGAGCTGCATGCAGAAAGGCGCTCCCAGTACCAAAGCTGCAACTACTCTGTCTTGCCAAATGCCAATCACTAATTGTGTCTTTGGAGAGGGAGGGTAGCAGAAGTAGGCTGCTGTCCTTTGAAGCCCCTCATGAGGAGGAAATTCTCCCCATCCCCTCCCCAAAAAAAAGTTCACCTTGCTGCCTCCCTTGTCGCTTTCAGCAACCCTCCTTTGTCCTTTCCCTGGAAGTGATTGGAGCACATCTATCTATAATAATAAAAGCATAATATGCTAATTAGACTGGACATCCTTCCAGACGAAGCTGGGGCTGTGAGGGAAACCCAGGTCCCGCATGCCAGAGGGAGGCCGGTGCCAGCAGCCAGGGCAAGGAAGGCCTACTCTTGCACAAATTTCGTGCGTCGGGCCTCTAGTATATATATAAAAGAGTAATATGCAAATTGACTTAACTGGAACGACTGCTTGACCAGTTGCTATGAGGTGTACTGACCAACTCTTGGTCCCTCCCCCTGGTGGGGGGCGGGGCCAGCAGCCAGGAGATGGCCCTGATCACAGGTCAGGCCTAGGGACCATACCTGTGCAAGAATTGGCGTGTGCCGGGCCTCTAGTCTATAATAATGGGCCAGTACTCTATCCACTGAGCCAAACTAGCTAGGGCTAAAGAAACATTTTTAGACATGCATGCAAGATTGAAAAAATTTAATTTCCAGGTACTCATTCTCAGGAAGCTGTTTTACAATATGATTAATCAAATATGGAGTAAACCAAGAAAGAGAAAAATAAGAACCCAGAAATGGGATACAACACAGAGCAGGGGCAAAGAAAAGGGTGACAGTTATTATAACAAAACCATTGTAAAACCTTAAAACTAAAGTCCACTTGCCACAAATGCATACTTCAAAACGTACAACATAGGGTTTCCTTCCCATACCCTGCCTCTAATTCCCTGTGCTTCTCTCAAAAACCTAGTGTTACAAAAAGAAGAAAAACTTTAAATTATTACATGGGGTTGCCATAAAGAGCAATGATCCTTATGAATCACAATTGTTTGGCAGGCACTGACATTTATAAATATCTCAAGTAAATTTTCACAGTCCCTTTGAGATGATGATGAAGAAGAGCATTGAGTTAATCTCTCAGTTCCTCAAAGGATATACTATTTAAAATATAATTTCAAACAAAGTTGCAAGAATAGTACCAAGAATGTTTTTTGTCTTGAATTATTTGGGGTAAAAATATGAGTTATACATCACATCAGCCATAGATTAATGTGTTTGTTTATTTTATGTATATTTCTTACCTCCTTAGCTAGACTTCTATTTATACCACTTAGGCTCTTGCATTATATTATTACAACTGTTTAGCTCTCTCAGGATGGAGCTGAGTGCATAGTGTAGATATACAGTAATTCTTCAGTGATTGAAATTCATGCCAAATAAATAATTCTGTATCATAGATGGCATGGATGAGGTAGGAAAGAGATACGGAGATTAACAATACAATGCATTATAATTCAAATACTTTATCCCCCAACAGTGGAGAGTGGATTTGCACTTTCTGCCGAGACTTATCCAAACCAGAAGTTGAATATGATTGTGATGCTCCCAGTCACAACTCAGAAAAAAAGAAAACTGAAAGCCTTGGTAAATTAACACCAATAGATAAAAGGGTAAGTTTTTGAGCATTTCCAACCTAGACTGTTATACAGTTTTGTTTTGTTTTTTGGTTAGATGCATTATTGTAATGCAGGTGTGCTTTTCACATTAACTTCTTTTTTCTTTAGTATTTATTTCCACAAAAGTATAGGGATTTTAAATAATATACTTAGAGGCAGACTAACTTTTTTTAGTTAAAGAAAATCTTAGTACTACATATACATTTTCTAGAAACTTAAAATACTGTACTTGAACAACGTAGAATGTGTGTCCTTTATGTGGCCTGCACTATTAAATTTGGTCTATCTTTAGTAAATTTCTGTTTTGTTTTATTTCTATTATAGATAGGTTTTCTTCCTCAGAATTTGTTGAGAGATGAGTTTTTCTATTTCCATTCTTTCACCCAGTGGTACTAGGTTTATACCTTAAAGCCAGCTAAAATATTTAACTGTAATTAACATTTAAACCTACTAAATCAACACTCTGTATTATTAAAGAAGCTCCTTTGCTCAATTATTAAGTAGAACAAAGAGTATGAAAGTTGTCATGCAAGAGGGGGGCCAGACACGCACTATAGTGCTTCAGCGTTTGTATAAGCCCATAAGCAGAGAAGTAGCAGAGTGCATGATAGCACCATCTGCCTTAGGCCTTAGGATTGTACACACCAGGAAAGGACTCCACCTTTAGATCTCTTCTTTTATTCTCTACTAATAATTTAATACAAATTGGAGAAATAAGTGTAAATTTATTTTTAAGAGCTTCAAATGGGTTTCTAGTGATAATGTGTTTGTTTCTATAATTAAAAAGGACTGCTCTCATATATCACATAAACCCCAAGCTATCAAACAGTACAGTTCAGTAAATGGGAAGGAGATAAAAACTCTTAAGTATCAATACTTTCCTTGTATTCATCTGGTTTTAATTTTTATTCTGGTACTTTGATATATATGACATTGTTATAAAAAATAAGCTGTGACTTCATTTTATTTTTTATTTTTTGCTTAGAAGTGTGAACGCCTACTTTTATTTCTTTATTGCCATGAAATGAGCCTGGCTTTTCAAGACCCAGTTCCTCTAACTGTAAGTATTAATGTCATTTTGTCCATTTTTACACCATGAAATGATTTTTCTGCAACTTGATTTATGATCATCTAGTTTCTGTACCATTTTTCAGTAGTTAATTTCTTATGTCTAATCTAATCTTAAAGTTTATTGATACATACTGAAAGCTTTGATCTTAAATGTTTTTTAATGTTAATATAGTTGGCCCAAAACATCTACTCATTTCTCATACATTCTTACACCTCATCTCATGTATTTTACCTACTTTTCTTTGTAATGATTTCCATCACTTGCCTCTTAGGAGATTTAGGTATATATCTCCTTAACTGTTGAGGGGGAAACTTTCCATTTGAGATTAATACCCCCCAAATTCTCTGTTCATATTTTGATGTATATGTCCATACTTCAAAGATTAAGTAGACTTTAACAATAAAAGAAGGTGTGCATGCACATTGCATGTGTGTTAACAAATTGATTTCAGAAAGGTTCATATTGAAAGTTTGATGAGACTTCAATGCACAATCTCCACTAATACTAGCAGCGAATATTTTAGCAGCCGATTGCCACGTCATTAGTCTTGTACTGACTTGTTTGATGTGCGCAACAGGAAATATTTTGCTTTTGGAGAACAAGAAAAATAGTTTTATTTGCATTACGCTTATTAATTTGTGCAGTTATTCAGTGTCTGGTAAGTTAATGTTTAAGAAAAGAATATTAATTTTTATTAAAATGTTCTATTATTTTATGTTAATGATCACTCATTTATTTCAGCCCTTTGTATTCAGCATGTCTCTTATCGAAATAAACCTACGTTTCTATGAAAATTGAAGCTTTTGGTTGTTGTTTTTTTTTTGTAGCCCACATAAACTTAAACCTTGTTTATTTGGCCCATGTTAGCCTTCGAGTTTGACATGCTTGCTCTAGGGCCAGTAATTGCTTTTTGTTTAATAATGAAGAAGGAGAATAGAGAAGAAGGTCTAGGAGGGAAAGGTGATTTTTTTAATTAAAAAATAATTGGTGAAGCTCTAGCTGGTTTTCTCAGTGATTAGAGCATTGGTCCATGGACCAAAGGGTGCCAGATTCAATTCCAGTCAAAGGCACGTACCTTGGCTGCAGGCTCAATCCCTGGCCCTAGGTCAGGGCACGTGTGGATGCAATCAATAGATGTATCACTCTCACATAGATGTTTCTCTGTCTCTCCCTCTCCCTTCCACTATCTTGCGGGGAAAAATACCTTGGGGAGAGGATTAACAATAAATAAATAATTGTTGAAATTTTTTGAAAAAAGTGATACAAAACATTTTCCACTGTGTGGAAGGCTGTAGGCACATGCTGCACAGGATTTCTTAGCAATGACAAAATAGTACAATTTGAATTTTATGCTACTGCTTGTAGAATTTATTTAGGATGAGGTAGAATTTACATTATAGTATCTCTCTTATTTTGAAAGGTGCCTGATTATTACAAAATAATTAAAAATCCAATGGACTTGTCGACTATCAAGAAAAGACTACAAGAAGAGTATTACATGTATACAAAGCCTGAGGATTTTGTAGCTGACTTTAGATTAATCTTTCAGAACTGTGCTGAATTCAATGAGGTGAGGTGGAAGGGAGGGGAGACTAATAGTAATATTGAAAGCAAGGTTAAACCAAACATCTTATCAGCAAACAAGGATATTAAGATAATCTATTTATGTTAGCATAAATTTCCAAATGTTCCAGTCTCTCAGAGAATGATTTTACCCATATTTATATTCCAATGTTTATTATATGTTGAGTGGAAATGCAGATTATAGCTGACAACTGAAAACACTTTAGAAAATATTTTTAACCTAGAAGCATTCTTTGTCATTCTTACCTTTATTTCTTAGAATATAGCACTTCCATACTTAAGTGGTTTTTTTTAATATATTGATCTTGAAATAGTAAAGATGTAGTCTAAATAGCTCTAATTTTAATATTTTCTTATCTGTCAATTTATCCAAATAGCTGTTAGACTTAGAGTCTTGTTCTATGTATTGGTTACTCATTCCAGAGTTCCACATTTTATATGTTCTGAAAATACCTGTTATATAATACTGTAATTATGGCATCTTTATTTCTGTTTGGGAATCCAGTCCTGCAACTGCCATGCCCTTATAGAATAAGCCAGATGAGTCAAAGCCTTTTGTTTACCTTTAATGTGACCTTCTCTACACTTTGTTTAGCCCCAGACTATTATTTACTTTATATCAATGACATTGTATAAATATTTTTTCAAAATAATCCACTGGTATTCCTAATTTCAAGTTAAAAGGGAAGAAAAATGAGAGAAATTTACTACTTTTGGCTGTCTAAATGTTGGTGTCTGTATTTTAATTCATATTTTTATTTTTACCCAACAGCCTGATTCAGAAGTAGCCAGTGCTGGTATAAAGCTTGAAAGCTATTTTGAAGAACTTCTAAAGAACCTTTATCCAGAAAAACGGTTTCCTAAACTTGAATTCAGGAATGAATCAGAAGATAATAAATTTAGTGATGACTCAGACGATGACTTTGTACAGCCTCGGAAGAAACGCCTCAAAAACGTAGAAGATCGCCAGTTGCTTAAATAAGCAGCACCATTGGCGTGTGCTGGTTTTTAGATTTTTTTTGTTTGTTTTCAAAAATTATTTTGTAAATAATTTAACATCATTACAAAGAAGAGTTTGTGACAATGCTGATCTATAATTTTTTGATGTTTACTAGATTTTGCTTTTCTTAACCCATTTTTTTAACCTTCTGATTAATAACGTAAGAAAAAAAGAAAGGGAAGGAGAGAGAAAGAAGAAAGAAGCACCTCCAACAAAATAAAGACATTGTTCCTACTTTCTGGATTTCAAAACTGTAATCTGGAATGATAACTACTATAGAAAGGAAATAGACTTTGTATGAATTCTAAGTTGAAATTTTAATGTGGTTTGGATGTGTGCATTAATCCACTTTTAGAAAATACCACTACTAATTAATATGGCCCAACCGTGAGTTAGGTGTACTGTCCTTAAGAACAGCTGGGCCACAGTGAATTAACATGGATGGTAATAAGAGTTCTATCGTAGGATGCCTACTGGTGCAACAAAAACTAGATTAGACACTATTAAGAAGGCACCTAATAGTCAATGTAAGATGGCAATTGTATTAAAGAAAAAATGGGAAAACAAGTGTTTTTTATTTATTTTTTCTTGTCCTTAGAGATGTTTGCTATAGCAGATTTTCAAGGCCATTTTCATACATTTCTTAATTGAACTTCTTCCACTGAGAAAGTAAGTGAACACATTTCGTTTTACTGTATGTCTATCTGTGGTTTTGTTGCTTGTTTTAACTGTGCAGATGATCCTTATATGAAGACTCATTGTTTGCAGTATGGTTTTTAGTGGAACACCTGAAATATGAAATACAGTTGTGTGCAGTATTTGATGTGAGGATTTTAAAAAACACACCCTGAAAGGGACTAGTTTTTGTTGTTTTCATCTGTCTTTATAATTTGGAATGAAAATGTATTGTGGAATTTGGGAACAGGAAATTGGAGAGAATTATAGTGAAATTTTAATTTTTTTCTAAAGCATCCATTTCCTATTTTTAAGAGCCAGACCCTCAAATTGATTTTTGGATCTCACTTAATTCTGAATTTCATTTATGTTCTTCCAATAGAGATACAAAAGATGTCTTCTGAGGGCAAGCGTATTCCTTAATGGGCCAGACCTAGCTAGTTTAACTGACATTCATTTATTCTTTATTGGTCAGTGTCAAAGAAGGAAACTAGATTAAGATAGTGCCCCTTGCTAATTTAACATTTGATAAAATATTTACATATGAATTATTTTTAGTTTGCCAAAGTAAACCTTTATTTATAAAACACTAATTGGCTGAGGTCATTTTTCTCTGTAGGCTGATGGAATGAAAATATGGCTGTCTTGAAAGAATGTTACTTTTTGGAAGGTATCATCTTCCATGAATTAAACCTAGAGGACTTGATTTTATCCATGTAGCATTGCTTCTTAAAATGGACAATTTGAAAATATTCTGTGGCTAATTGATTGGGTTTTCAGACATTGATAAAGATAAAATATGAGAAAATAACTTACTAGCAATAGTGTCTCACTTTCTATATAGATTTAATGCTTGTCCAGAGTGTAAATTATGAATTAATGGTTAAAAAGTCTTAATATTGTTTTGAATATGCATTTGACATTTATTCTCCAAAGACTGAACAAATTTTTATAATCGCATATATACCATTTAATTGTCTTATTTTGTACCAGCACTTATTGCACACCAGCTGTTGAGCTTTTAGTAGTAAGTTTAATGTTGGTATCTTAAAATATTGTTCTTCTGACAGTTTGTTATTCCATATTTGTCTCCAGAGTTGAAACAGGACAATAAAGATAAATTTTGAGAAGGATCACAAAGGGAAGTAGTACTAAACAGAATATATATATATAATATTTTTTAAAGGCATCCGAGCCAGAATTTCTAACATTCTCAAAACTTTCACTGATATATTCAGTGCCATATTAATCTTTTAAAACAGTATTTAAAGTGTTTTTCTCTCCAAATAGCCTTCAGTGACAGTCTTTATGATGAAAGTCCTGTGACCTTATTAACAGGCATCTATATACTCAGGTGAATCCCAGCTAAGTAGTCCTTAAATTCTAATAGACAGCTGTAAGATATCCTAACTGTATACACCCCCTGCTCACTTATTGAACATCCTCCCAAAAGTTTAGTGCAATTCAAGCAACCTTGGCCTAATAGAAAAACACTCCAGTGTTTATCTGTGATTCAAAAACTCCAGGAGATATCCTTCCGGATTTGGAAACAAGAGCCCAGTATCATAGCTGCAAGACCCTCTCAATACATGATCACACCTTTAATGGGGGCTTATAAACAAGGAAAGCATATGGGAGCTAGGATTTACTCAATTCCAACTCATCGAAAGCTTTCCCAGATGCCAATCATTTGATCTTTCCAGCAATGAGGAAACCCAAGTGCACAGTCAGTGACTTATATGACCTTGGCAAAACGTATAAATGGACTGAGATATACCTACCATATTAAATTCAAAATGTATTTGTACATCAGCATCTGGCAATGCAATCATTTTGTCCTTTGAATTAACAGGTCCTGCCTACCTTTTCTGAATGGAGGGGTAGGAAATTGGAAAATGCTAAGAGGAAATGTCCTCTTGCCTGGGTAGTTTTAACTTTCTTTTCTAAACTAAATAAGAGGCTCCACATTTTACTACAACGTAATAGTGTAGTTGTAACATAACTTAAGAATGCTTTCAGAAAGTTTCACCCCAAAGTCCAAAAGGTGAGTAGTAGACAGACCTTTACCCTATTTATGAAATTGCATTTTAAAGTCCTATGATGCTGCATTGCTTAAACTTTTGAATTTGGGTTTCATGGAGAGACTAGACAATGAAAGAAGGAACTCCTCCTTTTGCTGAGCCCTGATCTACAAATGCATTGTCAAATGCATATTCAAATGTGAATCCCAAAAATAAGTTGCTTCATGTGATGAACAAAAAGTTTTTAGGTTTAAACTGAAGATATACTCATTTTCTGTTTATCTGTACTTGTTATGAATGAGAGAAATCAAGTGATCTGATTAGCCATTAAAATTATGGACATGACCATGAGTTCAACTATCTAATTGCTTATTGAAATAGAGCACCTCCTTTTAAATAATCATGTACATATTTTTTTTAAGTATTTTATAACCTCATGTAAATTAGTAGTTGAAGTCTTTTTATAAACATATCGCCCTGTCATTTGGGTGTGAATTTACTAAGTCATAATTCACATGCTGGTGGCTCATGTTTCTGAGTGAGAATAATGCTAGCCAATCAGATCACAATTTCTATCTCCATGGAGGTTTTGCTTATTGTGAAGGACATCTGAGATATAGTCTTTGTTTGTTTAATTTTAGAGAGCCAACTGGTGCTTTGATTTTAATAAAAATTAGCATCAATTGATTTTTACTATGAATATTTTACCACAATAAGGATTTTTTTATGAAAAACTCACTCTGTGTCATTCAGTAGAATTTAAACTAGTTTGAGTCTGCCTTCTGTACTATCTTTTTGTGTTCCTCTATAAAATTGATACATAGGGACAAGCTACTCATCCATAATAATAAACTTTAAAATTCTAACACAGGTATTTCACCACTTGAAGGGAGTGAAAAATGTCTTCAAACGTTGATTTCCACCCACCCACCCCCCCCCCCAAAAAAAAAAGGAGCTATTGGCTCAGTGGTTGAGCATCAACCTATGAACAGGAGGTCACGAGTAGTTTGATTCCCGGTCAGGGCACATGCCCAAGTTGTGGGTTCGATCCCCAGTGTGGGGCATACAGGAGGCAGCCAGCCAATTGATGATTCTTACTGATGTTTCTATCTCTCCCTCTCCTTTCCTTTCTGCAATAAATAAAAAATATATTTTAAAAGGCAGGGTTGGAGGTGTGAGGAACTGTTGGGGGAGGAGGATGTTATACAAAGTATGAGTGATATTTTTTACAAGTCACTTTGAAAATTTACCTATGTTAATTTTACCTGAAAGGTTAGAAAGTTTTGATTCACAGAAATAACTTTTTAAAACTTACTATTGGATATTTAATAGATCTTACTTTGATGGGGATGAGAACAGCCTTCTATTTGATTCGTAAATGAGTTTTTAAATAGAATAAGTAGGTCCTAATTTGAGTCCTAAAAATATCCTTTATTAGAAGTTATAAGTTAAACATTGAGCAAAATTTTATCTTTCTGACACTTTCAAATGTGTTATAGAAGAAAGGCTGTTTTAAAGTTGTTGATAGAAGAATGTCCAAATCTGCAGAAAGCTCTATAAGAATTTGAGCCAAGATTTGAGGACATTCCCTAAAGCAAGATCTCAACAGACAGAAAATGCTGCAGAGGATGGCAGTTTTGCAGCTTATTTTATACATTTAGAATCAGGAGAAAACGTAAGGGAGATTGTATGGAATCTGTTGGTGGTACATTAAAAAGGCAAGAGAAAGCAAACCGTGGAAATGCCCAGGATTGGAGAAAAAGGGAAATGGAGAGAAACATGCTTCCTTTTATATTGGTGGGTACAGGATAGTTAACATTTACAGCACATAGAGGTGGTATGCCAAAACAAGATAACAATGAAGTGTTACGTTGTCTCCAGAGTAGGTGGTTGTGCCTTAGAGGGGTCTGGAAAAGAAAATTAATTGAACATTTCAAAGATATGTTATCCCAGATGCATAAGAACAATGAATAGGGCTCACTTAAGGTAAGTGATTGACTTTTGCTAAGGAAGCTGTAGTCCTGGCTAAGCTTGTGGGGTCTACTGTGCAGTCCCTTTTTGTTCACAAAGTCGTCTGCCATGTATCAGGAGACTCGTGAGTATGAATCCTTTGCCTATGTTCTCTAATGCCTTTAATCCCAAGTGAGCCAGAAAATTCAGTCAGGAATCTTTCCATTGAAAATGACTGAATCCCAGGTTTGATTGTTTTAGGGGAGGGAATAAAATACATGGGTCAACCAGGTTAAGGACTTTTCACACTTGGAATGGCAATATACTGACCTGAGAAGTGGCACAACCCCAAGAAGATAAGTGTCCTTAAAAGGAGAGGAGGAATGGCAAGACAGACAGGAACAACAATTCAGTGGGCCACCAGATCCACTTTGACAGTGATTCTGGTTCTCTAATCTGATTGTACTAGGCATTAACTAATGATGGTATATGTTAAAAAAGATCAACATACAAAAAGTCCAAAATAAAGGTTTTGGCATTCATATTACAGGAGTTTTTGCCAGTATAGACTAGGCTTTTAAAGAGAGTTACAGAAATTCCCCCTCTATATGTCATTTGATTCAGACAAATTCAACCTCTATAATATTACATAAAACAAAATATGCTTGTACCGAGATTCCACTTATATTATTACTGTTTCCAGTACTTCAACGAGTATTGTCTTGGTTTTTTCACAGGCTGTGAAATCAATCCAAAAACATTTACAGGTGATAGGAAATTTATTGACTTTCATTTCTACTAATGACCAATAGTAGAAATGTAAACAAAATGAACACATTTATCAAGGATTTCTCAAATTTAGTGTTCAATTAAATTTATGTTATTAGATTTTTCTGGTCATTTAATGTCTTCTAGGAATTCTGGTTGATAGACAGTGCTGGACAACATCACAAAGTTCCTTAAGCCTGGATAACCCCACAACTATTGAAAGTTCCTGAATTTGAGAAGGTGCTTGAGCATCAGGTTTGTCATTGGTTGACTTTGGTTTTTTAATTATAAATGGCTGCTGTAAACTTTGAAATTAAAAAAAAGATTTTTTTTTTTTTCCAATTATCATTGACATACCAGAGAGGAAGGGAGAGGGAGAAAAAGATAGAAACATCAATGATGAGAGATAATCATTGGTCAGCTGCCTCCTGCATTAATCCCCTCCCCTGCTGGGGATTAAGCCCGCAACCCAGGCAAGTGCCCTTGACTGGAATCAAACTGGGACCCTTCGGTCCACAAGCTGGCGCTCTATCCACTGAGCCAAACCAGCTAAGGCGGTAATTTGTATTTCTTAATCCCTTTACCTTTTTTTCACCAATTCCACCAACCCTCTCTCTGTCTGACACCCATCAATTTGTTCTCTATGAGTTTGTTTTGTTTGTTCATTTATTTTTTTTTTTAGATTCTACATATAAGTGAAATCATATATTTGTCTTTTTCTGTATGACTCCTTTCACTTAGCCTAATACCTTCTAGGTCCATCCACGTTGTCGCAATTGCTAAGATTTTATTGTTTTTTTGTGACTGAGTGATGTTCAATTGTACATACGGACCACATCTTCTTTATCCAATTGTCAATAGACACTTAAGTTGCTAACATATCTTGACTATTGTAATAATGCTGCAATGAACATACCTTGTTTTTAGTAAAATCTTTTATTTTTCTATTTATCGTTGCCAGTATTACATATGTCTCCTCTTTCCCCCCATTGACCCCCTCCAGCCCATCCCCCACCCCAGGCCCTCACCGCCCCATATATGCATGACCTCATCTGTGTCCATGGGCCATGCATATATGCATACAAGGTCCTTGGTTGATTATCTCCCACTCACCCACCCTCCCCTGCCTTCCCTCCAAGATTTCCACACACTATTCCATGCTTCCATGTCTCTGGATCCACTCCGTTCATCAGTTTATTTTGTTAGTTAGATCCCATATCTGACTTGAGATCATTTGATACTTGTCTTTCTCTGACTGACTTATTTCACTTAGCATGATACCCTCCAGGTCCCCCCATGCTGTCTCAAAGGGTAAGAGATCCTTTTTTTATATATAATCTGTTGCATAGTATTTCATGGGGTAAATGTACCACAGCTTTTTTATCCACTCATCTACTGATCGGCACTTGGGCTGTTTCCAGATCTTAGCTATTATAAATAGGGCTGCTATGTACATAGGTGTACATACTAGTACATTCTTTCTGATTGGTGTTTCGGGTCTCTTATATGTTCCCAGAATGGATCACTGGGTCAAATGGCAGTTCTATATTTAATTTTTTTGAGGAAACTCCATACTGTTTTCCATAATGGCTTTATTGGTCTGCATCCCCACCAACAGAGTATGTACTAGGATTCCCTTTTCTCCACATCCTCGCCAGCAGTTATCGTTTGTTGATGGCAACCATTCTGACAGATGTGAGGTGATACATCATTGTTTTAATTTGCATCTCTCTGATGATCAGTGACTGGGAGCATTTTTTCATAGGTCTCTGGGCCATCTGTATGTCCAGTTTAGAGAAGTGTCTATGTCCTTTGCCCATTTATTTGTATTATTTGTCTTCCTTTTGTTAAGTTGTACGAGTTCCTTATATATTTTGGATATTAACCCTTTATCAGATGTATCATTGCCAAATGTTCTCCCAAACAGTGGGCTCTCTTTTCATTTTGTTGGTTTCTTTTGCTGTGCAGAAGCTTTTAATTTTTATGTAGTCCCATGTGTTTATTTTCTCCTTAGTTTACTTTGCCCTAGGAAATGTACCTGTAAACATATTGCTACAAGAGATGTCTGAGATTTTGCTGCCTATGATTCTAGGATTTTTGTTTCACAGCTTAAATTGAAGTCTTTTATCCACTGTGAGTTTATTCTTGTATGGTATAAGTTGGTGATCTAGTTTCTTTTCTTTTTTTTTTTTTTTTTTGCATGTATCTGTCCAAATTTAACACCATTTATTGAAGGACTGTCTTGACTCCATTGTCTGTTCCTGCCTCCTTTGTCAAATATTGAGTGTAATGGCTTGGGTCAATTTCTGGGGTCTCTGTTCCGTTCCCTTGATCTATATACCTGTTCTTGTGCCAGTACCAGACTGTTTTGATAACAGTGACTTTGTAGTAAACTTGGTATCCGGTATTATGATCCTGCCAACTTTGTTTTTCTTTCTCAAGATTGTTGAGGCTTTATTTAAACCAACTTTCAACAGTAAAGCAGTCAATCTACATTCCAAGGGTCCAGAGAACTGCAACATGGGGCAGAATGTAGGAAGCTTTTATAGAATGAAAAATAAACAACAAAGAAGAAATTGGAGGCCTAGATTGGCTTGGCAATTTGGAACTGGCTTGCTGGTTATAGTGAATTTCTGGTCAAGCGAAGACTTTCCAGGGACACAACCTTGGGCCTAGAAATTTTATTTCAACAGCCCCCACTCCCTTTGGCCATCCTCTCGACTATTCAAAAGGTTTCTGTTTATTTTTAATGTACTAGTGTGACTCTAAAACTTTTGAGAACACAGTAGCAACCATTATTAATACCCACAGTTTGGAGTGTGCTCCTGTGCCAAGGTTCCCATATACCAAACCAACTAGAATCAAGTCAAGAAATGATTCCAAAGAGGAGGATACTTTTTTTAAGCCAGTTGTCTTGTTTGTGTATTTCGTGTAACTCTGCTTCCCCAGAATTATTCTGCAAGCTTGTTTTAGAGAAACTGAGGCATTAGAAATCAGAGAAGTGTGTGTTGGAGGTTGGATTACCCTCCTTTGTAATGGCCTGATGTGTGTGAACAAAGGCATCTTCCTAGGTTAAGGGAAGTAAAAGGTTGACAGAATTATAAATACCTTTATGGTGTAAAAGTTAGGGAATGGATGGTCAAAGAAGGAATGGAGAAATCTTTCTTGATCCTCCTAGGAAGCAGCAGTCTACCTCGATGTTGGCTACTTCTCTTCCTAGTCAATTTGATTTTGAGGTCTATATATTGTTTACAAAGTACCAGAAGTCAGGTAGAGCCTTCTTCAGTTATGAAATATACACCTCAGATTTGACACCTTGAAATTTGGCAGTGATGTCAGTAGTCAAGAGTACGTAGTATCTTTTCCATGAATTTCACTTTTGCAAAAGGATCGGAGTAAAACAATAACTGTAAATGACAAAAGGCTATATAATTGACTTGACAAGGAAATGGTTATTTCTGTGATGTAACGAAATACCAGGATATACCTGGTTTTCAGGAATTTTATACAGTTTCTGAAACCATTTAACTTATACCCATACAAATATAACCTAAGGAGGTTAAATGAACAACATTTCTTATTTAACATATCAAATAAGCTTAATTGGTTTAACATTTCTCTTTTACAGTTGACCTTTGAACAACATGGGTTTGAACTGTGTGAGTCCATTTATACAGATTTTTTTCAATAAATACTGTAAATGTATTGTCCTTATGATTTTCTTAACATTTTCTTTTCTCTAGCTTACATTTTAAGAAAATACAGTATATAATTCATATACTTTTTATAACATACAAAATCTATGTTAACTGTTGTTATTAGTGAGGCTTCTGGTCAATAGTAGGCTAGTAAGTTTTGGGGGAGTCAAAAGTTATACATGGATCTTCAGCTGCACAGTGGAGGGGGGAAAAGGGATCAGCACCCCTAACCCTTCCTGGAACGTCTCAAGTTAATTCGAAGTCAAAAAGGCTTTAGAATTTGATTTGGGGGAGCTTTAAGTTAATTTTGATAAGATAAAAACCTTTGCTTTCCAGGCCGATTTTTTCAAAGCTAGAAAAAAAACTTTATCTGCAGTTTCTTAAGATCAGACCAATAGACTAAGAAAATTTTGTCCTTTTAACATAAAAAAATTCTAATTTTGCACCAGTATGCTTTTTTAAATTGTGTTTTTTTCAATCCTCAGTGGAGGATATTTTTTCCATTGATTTTTTTTGTTTTTTTGTTTTTTGTTTTTGTTTTTGTTTTTGTTTTGAGTGGAAAGGGGTGACAGGGGGAGAGATGTGAGAGAGACACATTGCTCGGTTGCCTCCTGACCAGGGCCTGGGATCGAACCTGCAAACGAGGTATGTGCCCTTGAGAGGGAATCAAACCCACGACCCTCCGGTGCTCGGGCTGACATTCCAACCCCTGAACTACGCTGGTCAGGGCTGTTTCTTTTCCTTTTTTTGCACCAGTGTACTTTTGATATTAAAAGTAATTTTTTAAAAGCTTGAATCCATTTTAGTCTTAGCCAGCTTGGTCACACAGAAAAATTTCTTTTCCACATTCTACAACTTTCTTTTTATATCCATTTGGGTTTTATCTTATTATGTTTCCTCTCTTGACCAGGAGAGCTGACTTTGGTAAGAATTCTCACTCTTCACCAGATTCTGCTAATTTCCCCAGCATCCCATTTGCAGGTTCCTTGGTGAGTAGAGTTTAAAATAGAGGGTATAGCTCTGATATCAACCAGAATTTGGCAAGGTTTTCCTTTTAGTTTTACCTGGCTGTTGAAGGGAGTCACATCAGTTTGGGGGAGAGCCCATATGGGGGTCCGCCTTTGAGAGTTGATATAAGAGTGTTGAAGTCGGTAGAGAAGGATTTGACAGAACCTTCAAGGACACACTTTCTTCCAGTGTCCCAGCTGATTGCAAATGAGACACTGATTTTAGGGCCAATATTTTGATGATGGTTTTGGGGGTGTTGCAGGGCCACTAATTTGGTAGGCTTTTGTTTATTACCTTGTGGTCCTCTTCAGAGTGAAGAGATGATTCAGTTAGAGCCGTGGTCGGCAAACTGCGGCTCTTGAGCCACATGCGGCTCTTTGGCCCCTTGAGTGTTGCTCTTCCACAAAATACCACGGCCTGGGCGAGTCTATTTTGAAGAAGTGGCATTAGAAGAAGTTTAAGTGTAAAAAATTTGGCTCTCAAAAGAAATTTCAATCGTTGTACTGTTGATATTTGGCTCTGTTGACTAATGAGTTTGCCGACCACTGTGTTAGAGTATTAGTGGAATGTAAGGATAGAGGGGAATAGGAGGAGTCACATAAGTCTTGTGAGGTTTTTTAAAATTTATTTTTTTATTACTGGTTTCAGAGAGGAAGGGAGAGAGAACCACCGACCAACTGCCTCTGGCACGTTCCCCCCTCACTGGGGACCGAGCTTGCAACCTGGGCAAGGTACCCTTGACCAGAAACAAGCCCGGGACCTTTCAGTCCACAGGCTGACACTCCATCCACTGAGCCATACCAGCCAGGGCACGTCTTGTGTCTTTAATTTTTCATTTAGTTTCTTGGAATTTTGAATCCTTTGTGGGGAAGGGGGCTCTTCTGCATACCAACTAAAATAGGCATTCCATTCTGGTTGTTGATCTGGAAACCCTTACTTTCATGTGCACTTCGTAAGGAAATGATCTTACCTAACTAAAACATTCGCCATAATGGTCATTGTAATGTTAGGTTATTGCAGTAAGGGTTTGCCATTTTTGTAGAAATCTACAGTTGATAATTTTGTATGGTCCTCAGATGATGTTATAAATATCCAGATGGCCCTTAGCTGAAAAATGGCTCTTCACCTCACCTCAAAGCCAAATGAGTATCTTGAATATCTAAGAGGGATGTGCCACTGGGTTGGGGATTGTGTGGTGTTTTACAGTGTACCACATTGCATGGAATTTTTCTTGAGGTTAGCAGGTGAACTAATTTCAATCTAATGTATTCCATGACCAACTTATCCTAGCACAGAAGGCTTAGATTTAGTGGCGAGTACTCTTAACATCTTACAAGTGTTTGACCTGTACCCACCATTTTTCAGCTTTGGCCTCTGAGATTCCTATTAGCAATAGATTTATTATTCCTTTCCTGAGAAACTTTCTTTATAGTGTCAGACACCCTAATGGCTTTTAATTGTCTGGTGTATGCCTACTTAGATTTTGTTGTGCCATTGGTTAAAACAATCTTAATTTAGTTCCCCAAGTCTCCTAGTAGTGTAGTTTATGCTGTGGACTCTCCTCAAGGCTTTGTGTTTCCTAACAGCCACCACTTACCGCAGATTCCCACTATTTCCCACTATAACTGTCCTGGAACCTTTCCGGGAACAATCGTTTTTTTAAATAAAGTGTTTAGATTGGAGAGCTACATACAAGGGAGTGGAGCTCAAATCCAAGAGTGACTTACCAACGGCCCTCGGCTTTGACGAGAGGAACAGTGAACTCAAAAGATTCAGTGGGCTCCTAGCCTGTGTGTCTTATTGTCCTGCAGGCCCTTAGCAGTCAACTTCCATCCTTGTCACCAAAAACTGTTTAAAGAAGACAATTTAGGTGTTTCAAACAAACTTTATTTTAAACACTTGATGAAGCAGGCAGTCTACAGTTCCAGGGGGTCCTAAAGACTGGGGCAGGAGTCTTTTAAAGGATAAAGAATAAGGAACAAGAAAGTATAGAGCCCAGAGTTGGGTTGCTAATTACAATATATTTCTGGTCAAGCAGAGCATTTATAGGAACACAAAATTTATTCAAGGTTTGGTTTGCTGATATGGTACCCCCCAGGCAAGAGTAGTCTTCATTTGGGCCTAGAAATTTATTTCAACAAAATTCAACCTATGGCCTACTTTTACACAGCCTCAGAGCTAACAGCATTTTTCACATTTTTAAAGGCTTGTGGAGGAGAAAAAAAGCAACATCATATGCAGTGCACCAAGCCTAAAATATTTACTGTCCTCCCCTTTACAGAAAATGCTTCCTTGCTTAAAGCCATCTGTGCCTGTGGTGAAATAGGAATGACTTGCACTCCTACTGAAGCAGGGGTATAAACCCTCTCATATGCAGTTTGCTAGGGCAGGGACACCAGTGTGGCTGCAGCAAGTCGTTCTAGTGCAGGATGGGGGTGAGTAGGTGAGCCAAGCCTTGGGAGCGTAATTCCCAAGGACTTCACAATAAGTCTGAACAGTAATAAAAGATGAAATATAAATGTGAATACCATAGGTGCTTCCTTTCCACAGCATATCTAACCTAGTAGAGTATGGCATGTATGGGATCATGCAGCAACTGTTCAACAAAGGGCAGATAGTTGGATGGTGTGGGTAAGCTTGCTGCACTCTTCATTTATCACATGGGAATGAGATTCCCCAATAAACTGAGAATAGAAAAAAAATGGGGAAAATTGTTTCTTCTCAGCTTCTTGGTGATTATATACAAGGCTTATATTAACTTAAACATATTGTTTATGAATAAGCAATTTAATAAACTGGAGGTCAAAATTTTAATAAATATGCTAATTTATATTGTAAATTTGACTATTTTGAAAGTTTTAATGATACCATACCAAGTTCTTATCTTAGTATATATGTTGTTTGTCTTAGGTGAATAATTCTCAAAGTTGGGACTTGATGTCAAGGAAGAAAAGCCACCTTTCCTCTATCAGACATACCTTTCAATTTTCAAGTATACTTCATATAAGTTCTAGGTGTTTTGGCTCTTTGGGAGAGATCAATATGCAGTTAACCTACCTTATTCTTGTGTGCCTTATTTTTAAAAAATAATCAGAATCCATTTCTTAATTACCAAGTAGATACAGAAATAAAATCAGGTTGTTTAAAATGTACCACAACTCTTTGTGAAGATAAAATGCATTTTTCTTCTTTGGCAGACATAGGTTTTCAGATCTTCATTTAATTTGCTAGAAAAATAAGTTATTTAATAGATCAATACATTTAAAGTCTTCTCCCATTCATACTCAGCTGTCTGGCACTAGAAATAGTAATAGAAGCCTTTTTTATTAAAATTAAAAGGAATTTACCTTTGTGTACCTGAAAATGGAATGGTTGCTGTACAGTTCAGTCACCATTCAGAAAAAAGTCACATTATATAATACCCACTTTCAAGAGTTTTTTCCAGCTTACCAGGCTCATCAAAATGAATAATTCTAAAGTAGAATTACTATTAACCAGGAGGATTCATCCAGTCAAACTGTTGGAAGTTAAATTTTGTTAGCATGTTTAAACATTTCTAATGTTAAGTGCTCACAAGATTGAGATACACTGTTGAAAATTTTTACAAACTGGAGAACCAAGATGGAGTTGTAGTTAAGCATGGAATTAACTGTCGCCCACAACCACATCAAAATTACAACTAAAATACAGAATAACTACCATTATCACCTAAAATCTGGCTGAATGGAAGTCCTACAACTAGAGAAGTCAAGAAGAAAGCACATTGAGACTGATAGGATGGGTGTGGGACAGGCTGGCGCTGCACCCACGTGTGGCGTTCTTTAATTGGGAGGATATCTTGGCTGCAGAGGCCTCCTGTGAAGAGAAGTACCCAGTTTTGGGGGCTAAAAAACCAGCAGGGATTGCAGGGATTGTGGCTGAGTGACGTGGAGGCTGCTGGAGACCAGGCACTTTCTCTTAAAGGGCTTGCACATGGACTTACTGGATTCACTCCCTCTGAGCTCCAGTGCTGGAGCAATGGCTTGTGGGGGATCCAGGGTCATATGAGGAGAAACTGGATTGTCTAACATTGGAGCAATAACTCAGGGGTAACTTTCTCCCAGGCAAGGTTGTTTGCAGGGGTCATTCATATGCTGAGATCTCCCCCATCACTGAGCTCACTGGCAGATGCCATCTCTGAGTCTTCATCATCATGGCTCACACTGTTCGGACCACCCTGGTCATTCCCTGAAACCCCGCCTAACCCAAGCTATTTTCAGCTGCTTTTTCGTAAGAATGGCCTGTCCTGGCTCAGGCTTCAGACTCTCCTAAAATCTCTTAAACAGTAGTAGCTGGACTCAGTGTACCACATACCTCTCAAGTGGCCACAGGCCTGGCACTAGCAGCAGCCTGTCTTGGTTCACAATTTGGCCTCCTGGGCACCTCCAAGCCCCATACAAGTAGCAGCATTGCAGATCACTCTGTAGCTTGTGCCAGGTGGCCATAGGCAGTGGCTGACTGCATCTCCGAGGAGGCCCCAGAGCCAGTGCACCGAGTGGACAGCTTCAGGCCATTCCAGATTACAATTCTACCACACCCATAAGTGACACACTCTAGGGGCAGAGTCCGTGAGCACCAAAGCCCACTAAAGCAAGTCCTGATCCACAGCTTTATCACGGCAGTCACAGGTGGGCCTAGGGGTCAATTCCTCCCAATGATGCCAACAATAAGCCTCAACTACAACAAGACAATGCACGCAGTCCACACAGGTGTACCTTGAATGCCCACCTTGGGTAACGGGAGGCTGAGCCACTGGTCCTTACAGGACACCTACTGCGCAAAGCCACTTTACCAATTCCAGGAGACATAGCAGCTCTACCTAATACCTAGAAACAAACAGGGAAGCAGCCAAATGTGGAGACAAACATGTCACAAATGAAAGAAGAGAAGAAGTCTCCAGAAAAAGAACTAAGTGAAAAGCAAGCAACTACTAGATACAGAGTTCAAAACTATAAGAATGCTCAAGGATCTTAATGAGAGCTTCAAGGGACTTAGAACATCAAAGACATGAAAAAGGACCAGTCAGAAATTAAGCATACACTAACTGAAATGAATAATTTACAGGTAATCAGTGGTAGAGGATACCAAGAATCAAATATGAGGAAGCAAAAATCACCCAATCACAAGAGCAAAAAAAGAAAATAAAAATCCTCTGGGATAACTTAAAGAGTACCAGCATTTGCATTATGGAAGTGCCAGAAAGAGAAGAGAGAGAGCAAGGTATCGAAAACCTATTTGAAGAAATGACAGAAAGAAATAAACTTACAAGTCCAGGAAACAGAGTCCCAAACAAGATGAACTCAAAGAGGCACACACCAATACATCATAATTAAAATGCCAAGGGTTAAAGACGAAGAATCTGAAAAGCAGTTACCTATAAGGAAGCACCCATCAGATGATTTCTCAACAGAAACTTTGCAGGCCAGAAGGGAGTGGCAAGAAATATTCTAAGTGATGAACAGCAAGGATCTACAACAAAGATTACCCAGCAAAGCTATCATTTAGAATTGAAAGTCAAATAAAGAGCTTCATAGATAAGAAAAAGCTAAACAGTTTCATCACCAAATCAGTATTACATGAAATGTTGAAGGGTATTCTTTAAGAAGAATAACAATAAAAAATATGAACAAAAGGGCAAAAAATAGATATCTACAACAATAGAATCTAAAAATCAAAATAAATGAATAGGGAATCTAATGAACAAAATAAACTGATGAATAAAATAGAACCAGAGGCATGGAACAGACTGATGAATTTCAGGGGGAAAGGGGAGGCTGGAAGAGATTAACATGAGAACTTATATGCATTACTTATAGACACAATAGGGTGGGGTGGTAACGGGTGGAGGGGGGAAAGGGGGACATCTGTAAAATTCTCAATAAAGATTAAAAGTTTTTTTTTTTCCATAGACAAATAGCCACGCAATGGCTTTATGTGCTCACACAATCGTAGTTATTGAACATACATGTTATAGTTGTAAGGAAGTTATATTAAAAAGTCTTCTAAACAGACATGTAAAATGATTCCACCACAATGGTAAAAGCCTGTCCCAGTCCACAGAAGAGGGACTAATCTTTTTTTTTTTTTTAATTCTTACCCAAGGACATTTTTTTCATTGATTTTTAGGGAGAGTGGAAGAGAGAAAGAGAAACATCAATGTGAGAGAGACACATGGATCAGTTGCCTCCTACACACAGACCAGGGCCTGGACCCGGTAGGAGTCTGCAACCGAGGTATGTGCCCTTGACCAGAATCGAACCCGGGACCTTTTGGTCCGCAGGACAACACTATCTACTGGCTAGGGTGGGAATAGACTTTTTTTAAGTGGGTATGATTTCAATTGGAAATCCATAGAGCACACTTGATGGTGAGCCTAGTTCCTCCTCCTCCCCTCCTTTTTTCCTTAATTCCTTACCCAAATATATTTTTTCCATTGATTTTTAGGAAGAGAGGGAAAGACAGAGAAATATCAATGTGAGAAAGACACATTGCCTCCTACACACAGACCAGGGCCTGGACCTGGGAGGATCCTGCAACCAAGGTACATGCCCTTGCCGGGAACCAAACTTGTGACCTTTTGGTCCACAAGCTGACTCTCTGTCCTCTGAGCCAAACCTGCTAGGGCCTGGTTTCCTTTTATATATACCGTACTTTCCGGCGTATAAGACGACTGGATATGTAAGATTTTCCTGGGTTAAAAAGTCGTTTTATACGCCAGAAAATAAGGTATATTGGATTATATTGATGGGATTAGATATAATGGATTAGATATATTGGACTACCATATTTTCTGGCGTATAAAACGACTTTTTAACCCAGGAAAATCTTATACGCCCAGTCGTCTTATACGCCGGAAAATACGGTAGTGTTACTACTTAATGAGCGTGGAAAACTAGATTAAAATTTAGCATCACTTGCCCTGGCCCGTGTTCCCAGCGGTTAGTGCGTCAGCCAGAGCACTGAAAGGTTGCGGGTTCAATTCCCAGTCCCTGTCAGGGCACTTGTGTGAGGCAATCTATCAATGTTACTCTCACATCGATGTTTCTTTCTCTCTCTCCCCCTCCCTCCTTTCCACCCTCTCTGAAAAGCAAAGGAAAAAATACCTTTGGGTGAGGATTAACAGCAACAAACAATAAAAACATTATCAAGATTTAGCATCTCTTAATTTTACAATCCGTTTTAAATTCTAGTCCTACTATATACTGGCGTGTTCCTTTATACAAGTTACTCAACTTACCTTTGCTTTAGTTTCCTCATTTGTGTGAAGGATATGATAATCCTTCATGTAAGATTAAAAGGAATCATGGATCATCGAATGGATTACCTTTCCTACTATGGAACCTAAACACAGCCCTAAATTTGGAATTATATGACAGGTTATCTAATCTGTGATTAAAATGTATATATTATCTTACAGATAATCCAAGGTATTTAAAATGGAGTAGCATATTTTGGACCTAGGGAAAAAAAAATCAAGAGTGGTGTTTTTTTTTACTTTAAAGTGCCTTCCTTATATCTACTCACAACAAAATGCATCAGTACCAATATTAACGTGTCTGTGGTGTACCATGAATAGGACATGGGAGAGAACAAGTCACATTCAGCCAGAGAAGCATCATGACTGAACAGCCTCATTTAGGGGCAGCAGTTCAAGATCAAACCCAACTGCCCACCCCCCTTCCCTCCATGCACATATGCACATGCACACCCTTGCATCCAGCAATAAGCATGTTTACAGCAGGAGAACAGTGCCACTACCTATACTTTGATAAGGGCACAGGGATAGGAGAGGCCCTGTCCTCTACAATTTGGCCCATGGAGCATACCTTACACTTGGGTGCATCGTGTTCTGTGTACTTTGTGAAATACAGTAAGCAGTCAGTGTCTACTGGCTGTTAAATGCAACTGGCGCAGCTGAAGCTTTCGACTTATCACTGGTGGCCAATAGTACTGGTGGGGAAAGGTAGCTGGACTAGTATGTCAACACAGTCATTCTAAGGGCAACACAAACAGCTATTTCTGCTCCTTGGGCCGCCTTCAGTTCTGCAGTGCTTACATCCAGGAGGAAAAGTGGGAAGGGTAGAATGCTGAGGCCTCAACAACTATCATTCACCATGGTCCCTGAATCAAGCTATAACCTTTACTGAAAGCAGGTTTGAGGTGGATAATCAGTTACTTTAACTTTATTGCTGCTCAAAGTTACATGTGGGGAAAATGGATACCCTTTTATTTTTTTTGGACACACTAAACAAATACCAGTGTTAGCTCATGAATAATCCTGTCTGCTTAAAAGGATTTCATACTCCAAGTTCATTTCTTTGTTCTAAAAGTGGGGATTGAGGGTTTTTTAGATCCCTGCATCACTCACCTGTAGGGCCCGACCTTTGGTCTCAATGGGGAGTGTAAATGCTGAAATGGCACACACAACACAGACGGATGAGAAAAGGCACAGGGCCCCCAGCAACGATGCGCTCATCAGAACCTGCAAGTCACAAAGAATGACTTCATTTATTGTGCCCCAGGCACTTCTAAACTGATCCTCCGCCAAAGGGGGAAGGATTCACCAAACATAAAGGAAGATCCTTTATAGCCATTCTGTGTTGTGCTTTTGTGGGATTCCTCCATGAACGGGGACGGGCAATATGCCTTGGCCAGCTTAGACTTGCCTCTGCACCCACCCTTCAGGCATTTCCAGAGCAAACCAGGATCCCACCTCCTCTCAAATACCAATGCAGCGTGCTTAACTTCTAACCCTCTCGTTCATTCGGTGACCCCCTCAGCCAAACATCCATTTCCCTCTTCAATTCTGACAGGATGAACCAGGAGAAAGTTTTGTGTTTTGGTCTTTTTTAGAAGAAAGATAATCTCAAGGTCTCTCTGAAAACATAACGTGTCTTGTCCATTATGCTTCACTGCGTGTGTGACAAAACGATATGGTGACCATTTTCCCACAGTAAGAATGGATTTCTGTCACTCTACATACATTCTTTGGCCTGGATCCTCTCACCCTGTTAATGGCGAGCAAGTTCATACACTCCATCTCACATGTCAGTTTCTGCAGGACTGTGCCCCCAAGTTAGCAAACAGCCAGCCACCTGGCAGTTGTCAACTACTCTCACAAAAATGACCTGAAGCCATTCAGGAGCAGCAAGGCTCTGGTGTCACAGAAAATTGCACTTTGGAGAGGCCTAGAAACTGTGGTCTAGTCCAAACTCCTTGCATTACCGATGAGTCAAGGGTCAGAGCTAAGTGACCACTTGTCCCAAGTCACATACAGACTCCTAACAGCACAGTGCTCTTACCGCCACTTAGGTCCTCCCGAGATAGGCAGTTTGAGAACCTGTCCTTTGCACAGGCCTGTGGCCTTCCAGAACGGTAAATAATCCCATTTGGCATGCGAGAGAACCCATGATATTAGCCTCATTATTTTGTAGTTGGCCTATGTATCATTTCTGGTTTTATTTCCCAAAATAAAGTACATACAACTTTTCTGAAATAGGAGTTGTATAAGTGAGTGTGTGTGTGTGTCCATCTATAAGGCAGGGAAACCGGGCTCAGAAAAAGGAAAAGATGCAGGAACCAAGAGACTGGGCAGCCTGAATCATGACCAAATCATATAATAGTTAGGCATGTGTCTAAATTCTGCCATTGCTGCCCCTTTTATTATTGGACATCAAAATTCTTACCACCCACAAAATGAACTTTAAACTCTCCCCACCTCATATCCTTTGCACCAGATTCAAAGTCCTAGGTGGTGTGGTACCCTGATGGGTCGGTCGAGTTTAGCTCATAAAATGCTCAACCAGCTGGGGTCAGGGAGAACAACTGCTTTGTCGTCTTGGTTTCCCTAGAGGGACAGGGCTCTGCTTCCTGGCAGGACTTGAGCAGTCCAGTGGATGCTACTGGATAGTCTCCCAATGAATTCCTTTTAAGTTAACCAGAGTAATTTCTATTGTTTGCAAGTGAGAATTCTGAGTAATACCTGCTTTAAAAAATCATCTGGGAAGTTTGTTAAAATGCAGGTTTCGGGCCCTACTCCAAATTCACTGTATCAAAAAGATATGGTAATCTCTACTTCTAAAAGCCCAGACCAGGGACAAAGAGGACATTACCTAATAAAAGTTTCAGTCCACCAAGACAGCAATCCTAAAGATTTATACACCAAACAAGAGGCAGCTGATCGATGTTTCTAACTCTCTGTCCCTCTCCCTTCCTCTCTGTAAAAAATCAATAAAATATATTAAAAAATATATATATATATATATATATACATATATATATATATGTATATATATATATATATATGTGTGTATATATACATATATATATATATATATATATATATATATATATATATATATATTAATGCATCCAGTAAACACTGAAAGGAGAAATAGATAAATCCACATGCAGTTGGAGACTTCAGTGCCCCTCTCTCAGCAATTGATAGAACTAGAGACAAAATAAGCAGGGAGGTAAAAAACAAAACCACAACATGGCACGTCAACGACCAGAATTTGATTGGAACAGAACACACCGCAACAGCAGAAGGTACATTCTTTTCTACCCGTGGAGCACTCACCAAGGCAGACCATGTGCTGGGCCATAAAGTAAACCTCAAAAGATTTTAAAGAATTAAAATTATAGAATGGGTTCTCTGACTAAAATGGTATTAAGATACAAATAAGGATAACAGCAAAACTTCCAAAAGCGTTTAAACTGTGGGTCAAGGAAGTCTCAAAAATAAAAACTAAAAACACTGAATGTGATGAAAATACAACAATATTAAGTTTGTGGGACATAGCTAATGGGAACAAAAAATACTTAGGAATAAATTTAAGAAATGTATAAGACATGAAAATTATAACTATTAAGAACATGAAAATTTGAATAAATCTAATTCTTGGAAAAACAGTATTTTTTAATATTATAACATAATTCTCACCAAAGTAATCTAATGCTGCCCGGCTGGTGTAGCTTAGCAGTTGAGCATCAAGCCAGGAACCAAGAGGCCACTGGTTCGATTCCTGGTCAGGGCACATGTCTGGGTTGCGGGCTCGATCCCCTGTTTGGGGGTAGGGGGTGGTGGTGCAGGAGGCAGCCAATCAATGATATTCCTCTCTCATCATGGATGTTTCTATCTCTATCCCTCTCCCTTCCACTGTCTCTAAATTATATATATATATATATATATATATATATATATATATATATATATATATATATATATAATTTAGAGACAGTGGAAGGATAGAGATAGAAACATCCAAAGGGAGAGGAATAGAGATAGAAACATCCATGATGAGAGAGGAATATATATATATATACAAAGTAAGTAACGCTAATGGATTTTCAATCAAAATCCCACTAGGATTTTAAAAAATCACTTTTAAATATGTCTGGGAGATAGGAGAGTCTGAGGGAGGTTTTTAGCCCAAGAGGCATTAAACAAGGTTTCAGTCATTAGCCGTGTGACTGGTGCCAGAATAGATACAAGAATCTATGGAAATGTGGTTTATTATAATAGGGGCATAGTAAGTCAATTGAGATGAGCCAAAACACAGGGATGATTAATGGCCTGGGAACAACCAGCGAGGCATTGTTTTGTTGCTTTTTAAAGCTGGATCCTAACTTCAGGCCTGAAGCATAAATTGACTTGCAGTGTTTTAGAAATATGGATAAACAAGTGATGAAGGCCATTAAGCATGACACAAAACATTAACACAAATGAAAATAGTTGGTAAAAAATATTTTAAATTTTGCATGCAAAAAAAAAAATACAGAGTAAGATAAAAAAGTAAACCACAAACAATAAATATCTGCATTATAGTAATAAATGGCTAATCGCCTGTGGAAAAATTGCAAATCACATTTAACAATTTACCAAAAAAAATACAAATGGATAATAAATAAAAGGTGCTCAGCCTTACTAAAAACGAACAAATTACAGATTAAGATGATATAATGTATTTTGTACCATATTAATAAGGCTTAAAAGTTTACTATCCCTTTTGGTGGTGATGGATGGAAATAGGGGTGCTTGTTTAAGAATGGTTAATATGTTATATCATGAAATGCATAAATTTTTAAAAAATGAAATTTGACAAGATCATCACAATTTAAAATATGTACATCCTTTGACCTAAAAATTACCCAGTAGAGCTTTTCTAAAAATTCTGCTTTTCCCTCAGACATATTCCATTCATTCTCACGTCTGTGTCCTATTGCAGAGGCCCTCCCCACCACCCTGTACTAGTATTAGCAGACCACCTCATCACTGTCTCCTTTCCCTATTTTATGTTTGCATAGCACATAGCATTATATCTGACATATTAATAAGCTGTCCCAGGTCCCTTCACCACTATAGTGTAATTTTAAAGAATCTGGGACCTTCACTTGTACAGTATCTGGAACATCAAGGAGCTCAATGACTATGTGTTGAATAACACAGTTGCACATGTACAAAAGTGTAGGGTGCATGATGTTCGTTGTCCCATTGTAAAACCATAGAGAAATAACACAGAAGCAACTTACTCATAAACAAGGTAATGACTGACTATGGCATATCCACACAGTGGAGATCTATGCACCTACTAGTACTTAAAAGAATGAGGTTGATCTACATGTACTGACATGAAACAATTGATGAGAAAAGGCAGTTGCAATACGTAGATATCCTATATAATAAAGAGCTAATATGCAAATGGTCATCGCACCCTCGCGCCGGCTCCGGGAGACCTGAGGCCACGCCCTCTGCCCCAGCACCGGGGCCAGGGGACCTGAGGGTGGGCCCCCCACCCAGCGGGGCTTGATGGGGGACCTGAGGCCACGTCCCCCACCTCGGTGCCAGGCTGGGGGACCTGAGGCAACATCCCCCGCTCTAGCGCCAGGGCCGGGGGACCTGAGGCTGCGCCAGGGGACCTGAGGCCATAACCCCCCACCCGGCGGAGCTTGACGGAGGGACCTGAGGCTGTGCCCCCCACACGGTGCCGGACCAGAGGACCTGAGGCTGCACCCCCCGCCCTCCGGGGCTTGACGGGGGTGGGGCCGGCCGGGTCTGGGTCTCGCGTGATTTTGAGGCACGCGCAGGTGGGCGGGGACTTGACTCTGGGTCCCATGGTGCACCCCAGACTCTGACAGGAGGGAGATTTTCATATACATTTTACAAATTTTCTTTCATCTTTGACACTTCTATTATAGAGAAAGGGCAAATAGCAATATTAAAATATTTCCTCTAATTACCGTATTTTCCGGCATATAAGACGACTGGGTGTATAAGATTTTCCTGGGTTAAAAGGTCATCTTATACACCGGAAAATACTGTACCTTTTCTGAAACAATTCCCACCCCGTTCCATCGTTCCTGTTACAATTACCATATTTTCCGGCTTATAAGACTACTTTTTAACCCAGGAAAATCTTATACGCCCAGTCGTCTTATATGCCAGAAAATACGGTAATTCCCTTTTAATGTGCACGAATTTTGTGCACCGGGCCACTAGTATATATATAAATATGTAGATGTATGGGTAGGTGTTATACACAGGCTTGTCTACATACACACTCACATACATGTAGAAACACAGCGTAAAGATGTAAACACATCTATTTGATGGCTACTGACAGCCTTTAAGCCTCATCCTCCTCTCTTTCCCTTGTTCTCCAGCTTGTGGACAAACTTATAAAAAAGCCTGAGTGCTCCTTCCTTTGGCGCTGGCAGGAGATTTGAATTACACAAGCCCCTGCCCGAGCATGGGAACTCTCAGTCTAACCAAAATAGAAACCCGGGCAATCTGCTTTCCTTGCCCTCAGGCCATTTCAGATCTGTGAGAGGCCTGTCCTCCCTCGGAGACCTGAAATACGTATGTGACTAAGTAAGAAGTATATCTACACTTATACATACATCTGTGCGTATATAACACATACATTATAAACATAAAAAATACATATGCACATTTACATGTATACAAATACTACTACTGGTTCACAGGCACACCAAAAGAGAGACAAATATATGCCTAGAAAAGCATTTGGAAGAACATACCCCAAACTATTAAGAGAGACAGTTGTTATCTCTGATGATCAAATTACAAGGAATTTTTCCTTTCTTGGTTCTACACTTCTGTATTTGAAGTTTCACAACAAACATTTTTATATTCAGAAAAAAATCCCCAAATGATTGTAAACCTTGTTAATATAAATAACCACTGAACTGTACTTCTGACTCAAGAAGGAAAATAAAAAGCTAATAAACCTATGAAATTAGTGTAAAAGAATTCATAAAAACAAAAGCTTAAATGAATAAATTAAAAACAGAAACAGGGGGACTTGATAAATTGATCCAAGAGCTATTTTAGAAAAAAATAAAGCTAGCTATGAAAGTGAAAAATCATAACCCACTGGTGTGGCTCAGGAGTTGAGCATTGACCTATACTGTACCACGAGGTCACAGTTTAATTCCCAGTCAGGACACATGCCTGGGTTGTGGGCTAGAATTCCCAGCAGTGGGTGTGCAGGAGGCAGCTAATCAATGATTCTTGTCATTAATATTTCTATCTCTCTCTCCCTTCCATTTCGAAATCAATAAAAACATTTTTTTAAAAAGTAACATAATTTTTTAAAGTGAAAAAATCCTAAAAACATGGAATTAAGAATGTGAAAGAAATAATCACTAATACAGAGGATGAAAATACTATCCCAAAATTTATATTTGCTTATAAATTTGAATAATTAGATATTCAGTAAAAATGTTTCCTGACATTTACTCCCAGATATAAAACCAACAGAAACAACCCCCAAAAAAGTGACTAACAAGTACAGCCTCAAAAGTGCCAATTCTTTCAAATTTCTAAGGAACAGAGTCCAGGGAAAGAAGAAACATTTATTTCTTTTTAATGAAACCTGGATGACAATGAGAACCTAGGAAAGATAAAACACACACAAACAAAAACCAGCCACCATGTCATCTCTGTGTGTTGATTCAACGTTTATAAATAAAATACAGGCACATAAAACTCAGTGCTTCTCTGAAAGAGGAAAACACTGGCTAAATGAGGTCTTGCTGCTGTCATACCTGCAGCATGACCTGAAGGCTCTCCTTGCCCACTCCTCCTTCCCATTCCCCCTTCCAGGTACTTCCCAGTAAATCTCTTGCATATGCAATTCCACGGTGGCATCTGCTTTCCTGAGGACCCAAACTGAACCCTGGTATTTCAATAAAATAGTTGGATACAAAATTAATAGGAAAAATAAATTCATTTTCTTTATTCAAAATAGCTAGTTAGAAACATCACTCACAAAAAGTTCTGAGTACCCACTATATATGCCAGGTCCTGGAGAACGAGCTAGGAGTAAAGAAATTAGCAAAATATGCACATATCCCTGTCCTCATGGGGCCTAAAGTCTATTGAGAGAGAGAGATTTTAGTCTGACAAATAGGCAACTACAATCTGATAAGCAACATGAAGGCAAATCTCAAAGTGCTAAAGAGCTCATAACAGGGAGACCAAACTTAGTTTAGGGCAAAAGGGAAGGCTTTCTTAAGCAGGGAATGAATCATAGCTAACCGGGGTGGAGATGGAGTAGGAAGGGATAAGGGTTTCCAGTACCAGCAATTGAGAAAACCCTGGGGTGGCGGGGGGGGTGGGTGTGAAATTTGTGGTGGTTTTAATAAACTACAAGAACCAGATTGTTTATAGCTAAGTAAACAGCAGGGGAGAGTACCAGATGGGGGCCTCAATGGTAGAGCCCTGTAAATCATGTTGAGAATTTTGGTCTTTATGTATGAGGAAGGGAAGGAGCAATACAATAAAGGGCTATAAGCACAAGAATAACACAACATCTACATGGATGCAGTAAAGAAAATGAGTTGAATGAGAAGAAGAGCACACAGAAGGAGACCAGTCAGGACTCTATGTTAGCAGTCCAATGACAGGTGATGGTAGTTTCAACCAGGGTGGTGCTGGTGGTGGAAAAGCAGATAAGATGCTCCAGCATCTATTGGGATGTTAAAGCCACATGGTTTGAGGATTGAATATGACGATAAAGGAGAAGGGAATAGAGGACAACTCCAGATTGGAAACTGGAAGAAGAGTGGGTTTGGGGAGAAATGTCATGACTTGAATTTTGGACATGCTGAATTTAAGATGATTTTGAGACGTTCAAATGGAAATGTTGAAGAGGTGATTGGATGTATCAAATTGCAGTTCAGAAGAAAGGCCTAGTCTAGAGATATAAATTTGGGACTCATGAGCACATAGATGATAATTAAAATAAAAATAGGTGAAATCATCTAAGTGGAGAGTAAAATATGAAAAGATGAGGGTCTAATATTGAGCAAAAATTAGAGGACAATGTACTACAAAGAGATAGAGAAGGAACAGCCGAAGTTGTAGGAGGAAAACCACAAGAGGGCGAGGTGATGGTTGGCATGGGAAGGGGATAGAGAACAAAGGCATGGCCATCAGTCCCTAAAGTGAGGGAGAGGTCACATGAGATGGGGGACTAAAACAACGTTTGTACTTAGAGATGTGGAGGTCCCTCAGAGACCTTGCCAAGATTCATTGTGGTAGAGTAGGGAGGGCTGCAGCCAGGCTGGAGAGGGTGACAGTGTGAGTGGGGAGAAGGAAATGAGGACAGTGAAGAGAAGGAGCCCTCTTAAGTAATTTGGCTGGAAAGACATAGTCAATAGGGTTGAGTTTACATTTTGTAAGCTGTGAAATCTTAAGCACGTTAAAATGCTAAATAGAAGGATTTGACAAGGAGAAATAAAATCACAGGATACAATTGTAAACCTGAAAAACTCAACTCAAATGAAAAACCGTCCAGAATGAGCTGGCTTTTTAAAAATCAATAGACAAAAAGACTCAATAGCCTCTCTAAAAACAAATTACTTGTTAGAATGTTAGACTAGAAATTATAATGAAAAAAAAATCTATTCACAATAACAATGAAAAGCCATAAAATGCATAAGAATAAACAAGACATGCGGGATCTATTTTAAGGAAACAATAAAATCTCAGCAAGGCTTGTAGAAGGAACACCAAACAAATGGAAACACAAACCATAATCTTAGAAAGACAACACTAAAAAGAAGTCCATTTTTACTACATAAACTGATACATTTAACAAGTTAACAATTAAAATTTTAATAGGGCCCGGCTGGTGTGGCTCAGTGGTTGAGCATCAACCTATAAACCAGAAGGTCGCAATCCAATTCCCAGTCAGTGCACATGCCCAGGTTGTGGGTTCGATCCCCAATGTGGGGCATGCAGGAGGCAGCTGACCAATGATTCTCTTTCATCTGTTTCTGTCTCTGCTGTTTCTATCTCTCCCTCTCCCTTCCTCTCTGAAATCAATAAAAATATATTTTAAAAAATATAGACCTACATAAAATCTTAATAGGTTTTGGGCAGACAAGGGAGGCAGAATGTAACAATTACTCTAAAGTATATCTGAGAAGAGCAACGAGGTGGTGCTTTAAGCAGCCAGTTTTGTTATTGTACTATAAATTTCATTCAACAATGTCATATGACAGTGACAATACCAGACAGATCAATGGACTAATATAGTGAGACTAAATATAGACCAAGGAATTGTGGGAATACGAGCAAACAAACATTTCTATTGAGTAAAAACTAGGTTATTCAATAAATAGTGTAGGGATAACTGGCCTGCCATTTGGGAAATCAGAAAGCTGTTTCCTGAACGAGACTTCACCCTTTGATGAATAAATACTTCAATGGCCTGGGAGAGGGCATGTCAAGGATTTCTGGGTCAGAGTCTGGGATTCATTCACTTTGTGAAAATTGATTAAGTTGTCCACTTATGATTTGGATACTTTTATATGGATGTTATGCTTCAATTTTTTATACACCCTCTCCCCCCAAAAGATGGACTAGAAGAAGAGACAAATGTGGATTTTCATAATCCTCATCATAGAAGCCAGAAATTGTGGAGAAAAATATTGATTAGTCTAAATGTATAAAAACCTAAAGTACAGAGAAAGGAGAACATAGACAGGAATGAAAGAAATTGGAAAGTTGGGAGGGGTTAATATTTGCAACATGACAGAAAAATAATTAAAATCCTTTATGTATATGAAGGACTCTTACAGGTTAGTATTTTAAAAACTGAACTGAAAAACAGGCAAGGACCTGAATGGGCAAGCTAAAAAACATGAAACACCCAATTAAAATATGAAAAGAACAATTCAGGTCCATTCCCTATCAAAGAAATACTAATTATAATAACAAAATTACCATTTATGGACAGTGAGATTGGCAAAGATGACAAGACAACAAAACCAGTTGGCAAATATGTGAAATAGTGGGGCTCTTAGGCATTGATTGGTACAACCTTCCCAAAGGGAATCTTAGCACAATATATCAAAATGGAGAATGGACAGACTCTTTGACCTACCAATCCAATTTCTAGGAATTTACCCAAAGGAGATAACTGCATAGCTAGATAAAAATGTAAGGCCCAAGGCCCAGCCGACGTAGCTCAGTGTTTGAGTGTCAACACATGAACCAGGAGGTCACCAGTTCAATTCCTGGTCAGGACACATGCCTGGATTTCGTGCTTGATCTCCAGGAGGAGATGTTTCTATCCCTCTCTTCTTCTCTGAAATCAATAAAATTTATATATATATATATATATATATATATATATATATATATACACACACACACATATATATATATATATATATATATATATATATATATATATAAAGAAATGAAATCATAAAAAATGTAAGCACAAGGATGTTCATTACTGTTGTTTATAATAGAAAATTATCTGAAATAGTCTAGATATTCAACAATATGGAACTGATAAAGGAATTGAAAAGTAACTTTTGAAAGGCATTTTTAAATATTTATTGACATGAAAAAATGTCTACGATGTATTTTTCAGTGCAAAAAGCAAACTATAGAAAGTATATGAAAGTTCTGAACTCGCCTCCTGCCCTGACACACTGAATCTACAGCCACACATGCAACAGTTTCCTCTGAAAGAAACCCCAAAGCTAGCTGAACACCTCCTATAAATCAGGCACAAGAGAAAAACCCACATCAAATTGTATAGGAGAGGAATAGAAACAGACTCAAATACAGAGAACAAACTAAGGGTTAAAGAGGTGTTGGAGGTGGGGAGTTTGGGGAAGGGGGCAAAGTGGGTAAGAGGGGGGTGAAAAGATACAAACTTCCAGTTATAAAATAAATAAGTCCTGGGGATATAACATACAGCATGATGAGTATAGTCAACAATATCGTATTCTATATTTGAACGTTTCTAAGATAATCTTAAAATTCTCATCACAAGAAAAGAAAAATGAGTGGTGATGGATGTTAACTAGACTTACTGAGGTAATTATTCTGTAATACATACATATATCAAATCATTATGTTGTATACCTGAAACTAATATGTTATATAATGTCAATTATATCTCAATTAAAAAAGTATATGAACTAATGAGCTATGATCAAATTTGGATAAATGTATATGCATATACATACTATCTATAGATATAAAAGGCTAAGTGACTGTCCGACCGTTCAACCAGTAGCTATGATGTGCACTGACCACCAGGGGGAGGATGCTCAACGCAGGAGCTGCTGAGCTGCGGTGACTTGGCAGCGATGGTTCTCGGGTGACGCATCCCAGAACCAGAGAGGAGGGAGCCCGATTCTGGGGTGTGTCACCTCAGAACTACCCTCTCGCAATCTAAGACCCCTCAGGGGATGTCGGAGAGCCAGTTTCAGCCTGATCCCTGCAGGCCAGGCCGAGGGACCCCACCGGCCAGAGGGACCCTGCTCACTCTGCAGATGCCCTTTGAGCCCCGGCACCACATTAGGTGTGCCTGGCTGGGAAGGGACCGTGGGAGGTTGGCTCCAGGGAGTGTCCAGCTTGTCTCACCCCGTCCTGCCCCGCCGGCCACCTTTTAATTAATTTCCTTTCAATGTGCATGAATCCATGCACCGGGGCACTAGTACTTAAATATATTGAAAGAGCTTCATTAAAAAATTTGTATTTATCTCTAGTAAAATATTAGGTAGTGAAATTTTCATTTTAGTTTTAATTATTTGTTTTCAGCATGGAAGAAAAAAATGCCTTTGGAAATCTCTTAAGTCACGGAAAATACAATAAACACAATCATATTTATGAACCACACTTGACATTGACAAAGACTCCTAGCTGTTAGGTTTGATTGAGCAATTGAATCTATACCCCTCCCCTCAGGAACTGACTTTTCAAGGCATTTCACTATGGACATTCCCTTTTGCTGAGACCACACTTTACTTGCCGAGACCACATTCCATTATCTCTCCCCTCAAGACCTGCACAGAGAATTCCCCGCCCAGAAAAAGCCCGCCAAAAGTCTTTTAAAAACCGCTGACTCCCGTCACTGTGTGCTGGAGCCATCCAGGCTCAGCCACCTGGTGCGGGGATGATCAAATAAATCCGTGATCCCTCACCATTCTGGCTCGTGCGTTCCTCCTTCGGCGACCTAACACTAGCCAGGCCTCTCTGAGCCTCTTCTCACCTAGACCTCAACCTTGGTCTATAAAGACGTGAATAAACACTAACATAGTTTCTATCAGTTCAAAGCTGCATCCCTAGGATAACTCTGGCCCCCCTTAAAGTGCCTACTGGCGATGACTCGGGCTGCCAAAAGAATTTGCTGTCTGTTCCAGGGACACCTGAACATATGGCTCCTGGCTGGGTCTCGCATGGACCAAGCTCCCGTCCTGCTTTCTGCATTTTTCACCTCCCTGACTCTACAGATCCTGCCATCCTAGCTCCTCAGCCTCTCTTTCCAACACCAGTCACCTCTGTACACATCGAAGTTGAATTCAGTTCACACTGGTCTCTTTTCCCTATGACAGCACTTTCTACGGACCAAAAGTTGTCCGAACCGCTTTAACGAGTTCCGGAGTTTATCACTGTACAGTTCCTCAATAAGTTTATGTCTATTTATGGAAATAGAAACTGGATATTATCTTTCCTTCCCGTTAACTTGGGAAGCTCTGTGAACCATCTTCTGCAGTGACCGACTGGGTTTTCATGCTTTCGGAGAAAAGGTATTTGGTAAGACAAGAAAAGCATAGCTCGGCTGTGACAGTTCAATTAGAGTTTTTATGAGACCCTTGAAAGATCAAGGTTTGTCTTTCAGCCTTTTCTATGGTAAACTGTTTTCTGTGCAGAAATTTAAAATTTTTATATAGTCTTTTCCTATATCTTTACCCTATAAGAGAAAGGGTTTTTCTAGAATTCTGAAATCTCCCTTTTCATGTGAATAGTACATGGCGATGTGAAATTAGAGTCTTATTATAAGCTAGTTCCACCCTTGTCTATTTGCCTCCCATCCCCCAAATCACCAACTATATAAGCAACCAAAGCATTCTTTTTAAATGCAAAACTGATTGTGTCCATCACCCGCTTAAAACCTTAAATTATTTCCCACTACTCCTGAGGGGGAAAAAAAAATCCAAAGTCCTCAATACATCTGTAAGGGACATTCTCCCCTGCACGTCTCTCCACTTTGCTCACCAAAGCTAGTTCCTATTCTTGGAACAATCAATATCTGTCCCATCTCTGGGCCTTTGTAGCAGCTGCCATCCTACTTGAAATGCTATTTCCCTTTACAAGTTGCCAACTCTTCATACTTCGGTCTCAACTACCACCATGCTAATTTCAAGCTACCGTGTGACAGCAACCAGATTACCATGTGATATTAATAAATAGAACTAGAATGATGCCAGGCATAGGATAAGCGTGCAGTAAGTGCTGATTGAATGTGGAACTGAGATAAAAGAAATTCAATTCTATCCTATCAACTATAGATTGTAGCTAGAGTTCTTTGTGGTGGTCTAACTGGCAAACTGTATGAGGGCATCTAGAATTTGTAGAGGATTCCTCCAAAAACAGCTTGTCGAATGAGTCATCACCATAGTTTCTTAAATGAAGAAACCCTGACTCCTAACAAAGAGCCTCTGTCTGTGTATCCAGCTTTCTTTGAATCCCGAGAGGCTATATGATTTCAGTCAAGAGACAGCTGAGAGCTCTGGAAGGCTGTAGGGGGGCCAGAGAAGGGCTAGTTCAGGCGGCATTTGGTAGAGTTTGAACTGTGAGGGGTGATGAGGTTGAGGGGATGAGACTGGAGATGGTGCAACTGCCACACCACTGGTGACAACGGGAGTGAGGCAGGCAAAGAGGATTTTTAAAGGTTTTGCAGGGACTTACGAATGCACTTCCCCATTGACACCCCTTTAAGAGGCTTTTGTAAAGATTTAAAATGTTTTCAGTGCTTTGATAGGATGCTGGACTGAGTTTCTTTTGATGTGGCACCATGTTAAGCCTGGCCACAAAAAACAGTCTTGTGTTACCCAAACCCTATAGTCCCCACAGCTACGTGGCCATGCCTAGATGGGCCTAGATGGGGTGAAGTCCAAGGATACATACATGCAGGAAGGACCTTAACCATCTATAGTAGGACCTGCAGTCCTGACATTGCTGAACCTAGGCATGCCCGGCAAGGCACCTGACTTCTTGCCATTTCCCAGAATAAGTGGGAAGGCCGTCCCTGATCTGCTGGTAAGGGGCCTGTACTGGTCCCATCTACATTTGTTGAGGCTTTAATACTTGTAACCAAATCTCCCCTTTTCTATTTTCTTGGACTATATAACCCACAACTCTTATTACTCTATACCATTAAAGTTTTTAACTACTAAACATCTTAAAACATTCATAATTGGTTTAGTAGTCTGTTTTAGGGCAAAAGAAGGAGGAGGAAAAAGATAGAGGAGGAGAAAGAGAAGGCAAAGAGAAGGAGAGGGAGGAAAGGGATGAAGAGAAGGAGGCAAAGAATTAAGTGAAATTAGAAGCTAATCTCCCAGTTGGTATCTTCCCTATAGATAGTGGTGCTTCGTGCCTCTCAAGGCTGGGGGGGGGGGGGGGGGGGGACTACAGACCAGTTGTCTCAGATTCACTCAGGATACCTATTAAAAAACACAAAATTCTGTATATGGTGCCATATACAGAATGAATCTTTGGGTAGAGTCATGGATGTTCATGTTACCAAGTTAGTTATCCTGGCGATTCTGACACACTGAAGCTGGAGGACCACGTCCAAGGGAAGGCTGACCCGTTAGTTCAGGAGTGACACCACGCCCTGCTGTCTGAAGAGCTCACCCCACCCCAAACCCAGACAACACCTTTTGTCTAAAAGCTGCACCCCTATTTTTGGTTCTGCACCCCATGACCATGTGCGGTGGGGGGTTTTCTTCCACACCACCAAGCAACTCAATTCTGACACTATCTCCCTGGAGGTGGCATCAGGTCCCACAGCGGAGGGCTCAGTCCCGCAAGGCTGCCCCCACTTCAGGTGCCAGTCACAGTCCTGGTTCCTCCCTGAACTTCTGACCAACTAACTGGCTGTGAGTCAGAGGTTTGATTAATGTGCTAGAGCAAGTCACATGACTCAGGAAACCTGTTCACTCACTAGGTTATCAGTTTATAACAAAGGATATTAGAGTATGAATCAAAAGCCAGATGAAGAGACACAGAGGGCGAGGTCTCGAACAAAGGCACTTCTGTCCTCGTGGGAATGTGGGGCCCTGCCCAGAGGCCCAACTGCATTCTGGCCCCCCACCTGGAAGCTGCCCACACCCTCCCTTTGGGGTTTTTATGGAGGCTCCAGCACACAGGAATGACGGACTAAATCCCTGGCCACTGGTGACAGAGTCAACCTCCAGCCCCTCTTCCCTCCGCGGAGGTCAGGGTGGTGGGACTGAAAATCTCAACCCTCTAATCACATGGTCGGTTCTCCTGACAACCAGTCCCCACCCTGAGGTACAGTCCCAAGGTTACCTCGTTACCATCGCAAGATGGTCATTTAGGAAATCGCATGGGTCTTAGGAGCTCTGTGCCAGAAATCAGAATGAAGACCAAATACAGCTTTCTTGTTACAAAATCACGGTATCACAAACCGCCTTCAGTGGCATTTGTACATAGCCCCGACTCTTGGCCATAACCGATTTAGCTTAAGTAGGAACAGTTAACCAGACCCGGCCAATGAGAGGCCCTTTCTAGGGATGCAGAGAGGCATCATGGTCTTCTGGAGGCTGGAGGGAAGGACATGTGCTTTGGATTTGTGGGGCGGCCACACACACAGGCTAGCCCAGGGCCCTGGTCTTCAGGGGGACGGGTGTAAGGCCTGAGGAGCGACCACGGGCCCCAGGCAGGCCTGAGGAGGCAGGGCCTGGGTTCCTGTCAGCCCCCCTGCCTGGAGCAGGCCCTCCAGGGCCCAGCCTCACTCCGGCTTTTTCTGTGGCAGCAGCTCAGGTGGATTCCCATTTCTTGTGGCCAAAAGAGAATGAGCAGAGGGGGACCAGCCATCTAGCCCTCTGAGGCACCTGGCCCACGCAGGTCGCCAGATCTGCCTATTTTCCTCCTGAAACAATGCCCCATCCACGGGTCCAAGTCAGCCCTGAATTTCCCCCCAGCCTGTGTCTGATTTGCCTGAGCCCGAGGCCACCTCCCAGCACTCGGCTCTGTTGTGCAATTGCACCCCTGATGGAGACCATTGTCATCCAACTGCACAAGCCCCTAGTGTCACCCATTTCTTCGCATCCTCCCCCAACAGCACCAACAAAACCCAAACCCTGCTCGCAATGCAGCACCTGCTGGGGACTGATGGGAGCTTGGGCAGTCATTTAGCTTCCTTCCCTATCCAAATTCACCACACAGTGAACAACGGCACCTCAAGAAAACTCCTTGAGTAAGCAGAAATCCTGGTTACACCCTTACCCCGAAGGGACCCGGGTCCCTCTTTACCCACCTCCCTTAGGCCCACCCTCCTGCAGAGACTCCTGGGTGTACCTGGGATATAAATGGTGCCACCATTGCTCCAATGCGACACAGCGAGCCGCTGGTCCCCATCCCCAAAGCGCGCATGGTGGTGGGGTAGACCTGGAGGGAGGGCACAGAGCACCAGTTAGTCCAGGCCTCTTCTTTCTCGCCTGCCCTTCCCTCCCCAGGTCAGGCTTTGGTGTATGCAGGGGTGGGCAAAAGCAGGGAAATTACCAGCCTAAAAGATAAATCATAAGTAAGGATACTACTACTAATAATACAATAATTAATAAGTGATAATACAAGAATAAACTGTGTTTAGCATACTCACAACTGAAAACCTACTTTCGTCCACACCTGTACATTAAATACCAAATATTCTATATAGGATATAGAAGACATTCATTTTCTCAGGTACACTACTTTGAATTTTTAAACTTTATAACTATCACAAAAAGAATAAGCACTTAGAAATTATCCTTTAAGTAAGCAAATTTCAAACTATGTATTTTTATTGATTTCAGAGAGGAAGGGAGAGGGAAAGAGAGATAGAAGCTCAATGATGAGAGAGAATCATTGATCAGCTGCCTCCTGCACACCCCATACTGGGATCAAGCACACAACCCAGGCATGTTCTCTTGACCAGAATCAAACCCGGAACCCTTCAGTCCGCAGGCCAACGCTCTAGCCACTGAGCCAAACCAGCTAGGGCCAAACTATGTGTTTAATTGAATATTCAAAATATAATTTTAGAAAAGCAAGCTCTGGAATCAGACAGATTTCCACTTTAGAGCTAAAAATGCATAAGGACAGTTCTACTGAAGGAAAATACTTCCCAAGTAGTGATTCAATGAAACCTTAAAGAAGTGCCATCAGAAAGGTCACTGGTTTGATTCCTAGTCAGGGCACATGCCCAGGTTGTGGGTTTGATCCCTGGTTGGGGTGCATGCAGGAGGAGGTCTATCAATGTTTCTCTCTCATCATTGTTTCTCTCTCAACATTGTTTCTCTATCTATCTCCCTCTCCCCTCCTCTCTTTAAAATCAATAAAAACATATTTTAAAAAAGAGACAGGGCTAGATACATGCTACACCCTCACCATGTTCTCACTGCAAAATCTTATGACATAATCTCACTTTGTTTCTGCAACTTTCTTACATTTATAGTAAAACCTCATTAATCTGTACTTCATTAATTCAGAATTCTTATAGGAATGGGCAAAAGTTGAATAAGAAAGCAAATGTTATGTAACAAATGAGATTATAGGGAGAATATATAAAAGGGTGGTTTTTAAAAACTCTGGAGAATTTTCTCTCAATACTATACAATACTCAAAAAACAGTTTTTACCATTTCATTAAAACAAAGCACGAAAGCTCTTTTACTAGGCTGTGTCTTGTTAGCCACCATCTGTCAAGTGCAAAAGCAAAATGCGTTCCTGCCTCAGCGGCCACTGCTAGGTTTATAGGAGAGGGGGTGGGGGGGTGGTCTCAGGGGAGCTTGCTTGCTTTTTCTAGAAAATGAGGCTGCTGACTGGACCTGAAAATAGCGGATTTGGATCATGGTGATGTTTTTTTCTATATATAATATTAATACAGTCTTTTGTTCAGATTTTGACAATTCTGGGAGATAGAATAATAGATGATTTTTAAAATAAGTATCAGGGGAAAAAAATACTTAGAAAGGACCTTTAAATGAAAACATTCCAAATGTTAAGCTGAACGTTGCAAGGATAGCTTTAGAAGCAGAGCGTATTCACACTGATTGTAAATTCACAAAATCATTTTAGAAGAGGTTGTTAATGGACTTAAATGAAGTGTTCTGTATATGCCAAATATCTCATCATTCCCTATCTTCATCTGGGCGGGGAGAATATTTCCCTGTGGCTTTCATGTCTTTGACACGTCACGTCTGTAATCTGAACAGCCTTCACATTTCCAGGAATGGCAACAAAGGCAGTTCATCAGTCCCCACAGCACTTCTTTCTCCAGCTCACTGAAGGACAAAACCAGTAAAATACTACGTTTCCTCCCCAGAAACTGCTCATTTCTAGGGATATTAGCTCTTTAAAGTGAGGGCTAATGAGAGGAGCCTCTAGCTCCCTCAGGCAGGGCCTTGCATATAGTAGATGCATCAGTTCAGTAAATTCAGAAAGACTATATTACTGTGAAATTTCAATGTAAGCTACGTGCAGCCAGTAACAGATGAAGGGGGTGTGATCTTTCAAAGGAATAAAGGTGAAAAACACATCCCAATTTCAAAAAGAGGGAAATCAGGAGTTCTGCATTTTAACATCAACATGCAGCTTGGGCCCTATTTCTCTGAAAGCATGGCGCTAGGGCAGGGGGTTGTTTTTATAGGAATGCCGTCTAGGAGAAGGGAGGAGGCCCTAAGTTTCTTCTCAGACACTGGCTTGCACTAGACTCAAGGGGGGCAGGGGAAACTCCCTATCAAATCAACCTTCTGGCATCATTTTAATGGGATGTTTTTAGAAAACCATCAGAAGTCCACAGAAGCCAGGGATGCGTTATCTATGGATGGACATCCTCTCTAAGTAGCTCAGCTTACACCCCCTGAAGGAACCAACCGTTCCCCAAACTAACCTCCGCGGTGTAAATGTAGATGGTGTTGAAGTTGGCAGCCACCAAAGCCCTCAGCATAAAGAGGAAGCCGATGAGGCCGGCACTAGGGAACAGAGAGCCAGAGAAAAGTTACCAAAGGCAACGTGCAGGGTGTTCCATGGCCCCGGCCAAGTGCATTACAGATGCCATCGCCCGCCCACCGATGACCAGCTGCTTCTCAGCTGGCCCGATGAGGGGGTCCTAAAGCAGATGCCTGACTTGAACCTTCAATCCTACTCCCTGACCCCTCCACTCCCCAAAGTGTGCCATTCTAGCCTGGCCCCCACTCCCCCAAAATGGCGAAGATAGTTTGCAGAATAAGTGGTTTATACCATAACTGAGGCCACTCTAGGGTGGCAAATTAAGAGTTAAATGAATTTTCACACCACAGGTATGTGTTGTTTTATGTTATGTTATATATCACTAAACTATCTTGACTTATATAGTCAGCGTAATTTGTTAACAGCGGGAGTCCCATTTCTCCAGGAAGCTTGGTATGAAGATCCTAAATATGTGGGTGAGTGAAGTGAGTAGTCCCATGGTGGGATCCATAGCCTGTGATAGCTGAAGAGGGCTGGGTCGGTGGGAAGAGGGAGGCACCAGCGTAGGTGCCAGGAAAGAGCATTCTAGACAAACAAGCAGCCCATTCTCTGCTCTCCGGGTGAAGGAGACTTGACCCTGACCCCCAAGGAACACTGCGGGTCAGAAGACCCCATCTTAAAACCACTGCACAAAACTCGACTCTTTTGAAGCAACCAGAGAGGAAATACCTTGAAGTGCAAATATTGAGGAGAAGGAAGAATAACGCTGTGCAGCCCATGGTGATAGACAGGCTCAGCCGTCTGCCCAGGAAATTAATGCCCAGGATATTCAGAGGATTCACTAGGAAGCAAATGACAAAGACAATTTCTGGAACCTCGGGAGGGTGGCACGGGTTCCTCCTCGTTTCAGGAAGCAGCAGCTTCACAAACCGTGGGTCCGAGAATGACAAGCACTGGCGTGTATCAAGGATTTCTCATGCCCAGGTGCTTACCATGTAGGTCTGTTGTAAATTGCCCACTTGCTAGGCCTATATTTTAAATGTTGTATACGGTTTTTCATCAAATTCAAGGTGTCATTGAAATTTAAGTACCATTATTTTATGTCTACTAAGACAGCAACAGTACTGCAAATTAAAATCTAACATGCCATTGCAAGATGCATCCCAATTTCAGAGATGTTACAATGTGAAGAAAGCCTGGCCGGTGTGGCTTAGTGGTTGAGCATTGACATATGAACCAGGAGGTCATAGTTTGATTCCCCAACAGGGCACATGGCCAGGTTTGGGCTCATTCCCCCTTGTGTGGTGTGCAAGAGGCAGCCGATCAATGATTCTCTCTCATCACTGATGTTTCTCTCTCTCCCTTCCTCTCGGAAATCAATAAAAAAAAAATTTTTTTTAAATGTGAAGAAAAAATACATCTTAAAATGGACAGGATTTCATAATTCAAAGCTCTGCTCCTCCAGACTTCTCCCCGCCCGAACCACACGGGCGGCGGTCAGCATGATCTGGAGAGTTGCTCAGTTCTGCCAGGCGGGAGCCAGGTCTATGGAGGGTCACACTTCTCCCCTCCGGGGCCGAGTTGCCTGTCCCCCACCCACACAACAGAGAGAGGCCCCATACGTAGAGACACTTACAGGCAATTTCACCAATGGTGCTGATAATCATGGTCCGGTAGTCAGAGGGGGCAAACATGTGGCAGTAACAGGGGCTCCGGCTCTCCTCTGAGACCCCCACGCTCACCACGGCCTCGGACTCGGACCTCGAACCACAGACCAGGTCCCGCTCCAGAAGCTCGGTGCTGGCCAGGATGACCCCGTAGTAGGCGAAAGAGATGCCCAGCCTGGGAGTGAGAAAAGACGGACATGAGACAAGCGGGTGCCACCAAGAGCTGCAGGGAGATGTGAGAGGGCTTCAGGTGGAAGGTGGGTGGGGAGGTGGGGTGGGGAGGGCGGGGCGGGGAAGAAACCCCAGCTCACAAATCTGGGGGACTGGGGGACCGGAAGCCACACAGTGGAAAACAGATTTGCAAGAGCAGGAGCAGCTGGGTTAGGAGGACCCCACAGGCCCGGTGAAGGAGTTTGAAGTCTAGATTCGTTTTCTGTCGCTGCTGTAACGAGTTAGCACAAACTTTGTGGCTTAAAACAAAACACTTCCAGGATCTCACAGTTCTGGAGGTCAGAAGTGCTCTGGGTCTGGCTGACTCCTCCGCTCCAAGTCTCAGAGGCAAACACGAAAGTGTAGGCAGGGTCCTAGGCCTTTCTTGTTGGGGGCGAGAATCCATTTTCCAAGCTCACCCAGATGGTTGGCAGAATTCAGCCCCGAGGGGCCGGAGAACTCATACCTGTTTCCTCGCTGGCTCTTGGCCAGTTGTTCTCAGCTTCTACCTGCTCCCCTCACTCCCTGTCTTCAAAGCCAGCAGCACGGGGTCGAGACCTTCTCAGGCTTTGAATCTCTCTGTCCTCTCCTGCCTCTTCTGTTTTCTCTTCTCCAGCTCTCTGCCCAGCTGGAGACATTTCTCTACTTTTAAGGACGCAAGTGATTCGATGGGGCCCACCTGCCGAATCCGAATCCTCTCCCTATTTTAAGGCCCGTGATCTCAATTACATCTTCACAGCCCCTTCACATCAGCGCCTGAATTAGTGCTTGACTGCATCAGCAGGAGTTGGGGTCGTCTTGGGGTCACTTTAGAATTCTGCCTATCACAAAGGGTCTTTAGCAGGCTATGATGAGCCCCAGACGGTTTTTGTGTTTGCTTTATATTTCCTCCCCATTCTTTAGTAGATGTCTTTAATGAGATATAAAAATAAGGAAAGTTCATCTATCAAAGTCAAGGAAAAAAAGGTCAGCCTCCCGGTTTTTCAGAAATGGTTGCGAAAGCCCGCTGAAAAAGACACGTGGGAACAATCGGAGGAAATCATGTATGTCCTGGGTATTGGATGAGAGTAACCTGAAGGTCATTACTCCTGTCAGTGTGATTATAGGATTGTAGTCGTCTAAGAAAACGCCCTCAAGTAGCTGAGCCTTAGTGAGATATCTGGGGATGAAATGTCACAAGCCTGGGGCTTGAGAATACTTCAGCACAGGAAACTGTAGCTGAGGCTAAGGGTGCATATGCATGACCGTCAGATCTGGGTGATGAGCGAATCCAAGTTCATCCTGGTAGCCTCTCTACTTACACACATGTTTGAAATTTTTCATATTTAAAAAATTTTTAAGTGTCAAGGGGAGACATATCAACCTATTAATAATGATTATATCAGAAGAAGGCAGATAGACAACCATTGTCCTGAATTCAAATCCCAAAGACTCGTTTTGCCTATTTCCTATCTTTATGTAAGTGGGATCACATCATATGCATTGTGTTTCTGGCTTCCTTTGCTTGTTATTACCTTTGTGAGATTCAGCTATGTCGAGTGTTGACCCCTAGTTTTCTCATCTTCATTAGTGTATAGTATTCCACTTTATGAATATAACACAATTTATCCATTATGTTGTTGATGGACATGGGGTTGTTTATAGTTTGGGCCTGTGACAAATAAAATAATGTGCTGGACATTCATGTAAATGTCTTTTGGTAAATGTATGTATGCATTTCTGTTGGGTGTAAGCCCAGGAGGGGAATCGCTGAGCCATAGGATATGCATATTTTCAACTGTGATAGATTTTTCCAAACAGTTTTCCAAAGTGGTTGTACTAACTTGAACTCTAATCAGCAGTGAATGCAACAGTTCCTGTTACCTTACATCCACCCGACACTTGGTACAGTCCGTCTTTAATTTTGGCCATGTAGGTGGATTTGAAGTGGTGAACCAGACTTCAAAGGGTTAGAAAGTGAGGTCTTATGTTGAGATGAAAAATAAAAACACTGTGGACAATTAGGATTCTTCTCTTTCTCTCCTTCTTTTAAATGGCTATTTTACTTATTTCTTCGGTTGGTGGCATTAGTAAAAAGATGAGATTGCTGGGGTCTTCCTTGTGTTTTTCTCCCCAGTAGCATTCAGAGTGGATTTACTTTAGTAGGCTTTCTATAAAACTCATTTTGATATAATTACATTTTTTAAATCCTTAACCTAGGATAGGTTTTTTAATTGATTTTTTTTTTGAGAGAGAGAGAGAGAGAGGAAGGGGAAAAGAGAAAAAGAGAAACATTGGTTGTCTTCTATACGTGCCCTGTCCATGAATTGAACCCGAAACCTATTGGTGCACAAGAAGATACTCCAACCAATGAGTCACCAGCCAGGGCTGAACTAACTACATTCCTACCATATGACCCAGATCTGTAACGTGGTCCGCAAATATTTAGCATCCAACAGGTCTGCAAACCTTCCTCTTTTATCCTAGGGTAGTGAAAAGAGCGAAACAGAATAGATTTAGTGGGTTAAGGACAAGCAAAGATGTCTCTAATATTTTAGATATTAAATATGAACAACATATTTTAAAACAAGGACAACATGGGATGTGGGGAGGTGAAATAACCACTGAATTCCTATGAGTACAACTGACCCAACCCCATAATCATTTTTAACACATGCATCCCAGCCAATCAGTCTTTGCACACTTATTTTCATTGGCAGGTACCCCAACTCGTGGAATTTATAATTCTAACACTTTCATTCATCCTCTTCTCACTGGTGTTAGTGAGGGGTGTGGTAGAACATAGGAGGATACATGAAAACAACCATAAAATGGATGGGATATTCTTTATTATTAACATTAAAATGAAAAACCTAACATTTACAAAGTGTGTGAGGCTTTTATAAGAAAAAATTGTCATAAATTTTAAAAGAGGATAGAACACCCGATTTCTTTTTGTGTCTTTAGGGTAATTAGCAAACGTTCTTATCCACAGTCAGTACCTATTAAATACTTTTGCATAAAAATAAATGAGGATGAGTTCCACATTATTGACAGTAATGGGTTTTATGCAAAGTTAGGGAAGCTTTGGGGGTTCTCAGCAGAAACCAATTACTCCTTTCTCACAAATAGACCTGGGATCAAAGGGCTCTTGAGAGACCAGGAGTGTGGTTTGGGAGTCCAGGATTTCTCTCTCTCTCTTCTCTTCTCTCTCTCTCTCTCTCTCTCTCTCTCTCTCTCTCTCTCTCTCTCTCTCTCTCTTCTCTCTCTCTCTCTTGTTTTTGTTAATCCTCTCCTCACCAGAGGATGTTTTTCCATTGATTTTTAGAGAGAGTGGAAGGGAGAGGGAGAGACAGGGAGAAACATCGATATGAGAGAGACACATCGATTGGTTGCCTCCTACATGTACCCCGACCAGGGACCTGCAACCAAGGCACATGCCCTTTACCGGAATCGAACCCAGGACCCTTCAGTCCGTGGGCCAACACTCTATCCACTGAGTCAAACTGGCTAGGTCTCTCTCTCTCTCTCTCTCTCTCTCTCTCTCTCTCTCTCTCTCTCTCAATTGATCTCAGAAGAAGGGAGAGGGAAAGAGAGATAGAAACATCAACAATGAGGTGGCGGGACAGGTGAAGAAGGCGGAGAGGTGAGGGAGAGGTCGGGTGAACTCCTCCAGGCGCCTGGGACTGAGCCGCCTGCAGGTGGGTGAAGAGGGTGTCTGGGCTGGTGTGTGGAATGAATGCAGATTTCCCTGAGAGGCCTGAACCAGTAGAATTTAAATGCCACATTTTGGTGTGTCTTTTAAAAGCATTTAATGAAGTTTATAACTGATATCAAAAGAAGATGAGGCCAGTACAAGAAAATTAAATGTTAAATCAATCTCTCACCTACAAACAATGATGCCAATCCTGTGACCACCTCGGCAAGGTAGGTGTGATTATGCCCATTTTATTGATGAGGAAAGTGGAGGTAGGTAATTGACCAGGGCTCCCTGGTGGATCCAGTCCCATCTACTCTGCTCTTGTCGCTGTTTCCCTCCAGGGGCAGGACTGGGGAGCTATGGCCCCCTTCCCGCTAGCCTTCCACGACGAAGGGGATTTCTGGGTGGTCCCCATGGGGGTGGGGGGGGAGAAGACCTCCCTTCTGGGCACTCACCAGGATGGGCTCCCCCAGCCGCCCCTCAGGCATGGCCGAGCGGTTCATCTTGGCGATGTGCTGCAGCGTAGCCAGGGCAGCCTGCGTGTTCCCGGTGGAGACGTTGAACCGAGCAGATTCAGGGATAAACTGGGCACAGGTGACGAAGAACATGAGCGCTGCAGCTGCTCTGAACCCAGGGGCACGACTATCATCCCCATGTGCTGACGACACCGTCCCCTTTCCAGGGATGGAAAAGGGTGTGGGCGCGTAAGGGCCCACAACATAGCAGGCACGCTCTTGCATCCCCGGTTGACTTGGAACAGAAAAGGTTGCATTCTCCTTCTCATAGTGTCATCTTAGACAACAGCGGCTGACACAGAACTCAATTCCAACTTGGCTCAGCATACTTGTTAATACAATGAAATTCTTGTCTGATTGGTAAATACCCCCTCCCCGAGGCCCCCTGTGCGCCTTCACTGCTCTGCCACGCCAGTCCTCTGCAGGAATCCCCAAATCTCCCCACAATGCAACAGATCACGGCAGAAGGCGCCTCCAGCACCCACAAGGGCCTCCTGAATGGCAGGGCCCTTGCCCCCCTGATTGTTGAATACTTTGAACAACAGCACAGGTCTCCACGGAAGCTGGGACCTGGAGAATCAACTCGGCCTGCTCCCTCCCCCTCGTGCCTCACACCCAGTCCAGGCTGGTTGGTGCTTCCTCAGGAAAACATCTCCCCAGGCAGCACCTCGCTCCCCGTTCCCACAGCCAATGGGCAGCTCTGGTCCCCCCCATCTCCCCCTGGGGGGTGTCCTGACACTTCTAACTGCCTTTCTGCCCTCTGCTGCTCAGGCTCCACCCAGCCCCGAGCCAGCTTCCCAGCACAGAACCCCTCTCCCCCCCCCCCCCCCCAGAGCCCCTGGCCTGTGAGGCTCTTCCTAATCTGGACACAGGCCTGTCTCCCCAGCCTCCCCCAGCACCCCTCACCCCAGCCCCCCAGCCTACCTGCTCTCCCCCAGACACATGCTGTGCGTGCACACCTTCGGACAGGCCTTGCACATTAGCCCTGCACAGTGCTTACTGAGATGGGGACTTAAATAAAGGAAAGAGGTGGGGAAGGCACCAAAAGGCCACTGGACCCCTGGAGGGAAGGAGGGAGGGAGCCCAGTGAGCTTCCTCACCTTGAAGGCCAAGATGAGGATGATGCCAGGAATTGAGGCGATGCGGATGAGCCAGCGCCACCCGATGGTGGGGATGACCACAGAGGCCAGGCCGATGATGAGCAGGGAGCCAGCAAGCCAGAAAACCTGGGACAAGAATAAGGACACATGTAATACCTTAACTAATAAAGAAATTAAAAAAAAAGAAAAGAATGGAAGATGAAATTCCTCCTCTCAAACCTGCTCCAGACTTCCTCTCCCAGGAGCTGCCCCGCCCAGCATTTTACCAATGGAAGAGGGTGAGATGGAGAGAGGGTCTCTGACTGAGGAGCCCACGTTCTGGTTCCACTCAGGGCCTGGCTGGCTGGGGGCAGGGACTTCACTGCCCGTGGCTTTGTTTGCTAGCCTGAGTGGGGGACTCATAGAGAGAGGGTCAATAATGTCACCAAAGTTTTAAAGATCTGGGACCCCAGACCTTGGCTTTTATTTTCTCAAATAAGCAATTCACTGGTTCAGAACTCAAGGTACAAAGGAGAACACTATAAAAAGGTTTTCTTCTCCTACTTCCCTGACACCAATTTCTCTCCTCAGAAAGGACCTGTGTTCAGTTTGTTACATATTTCTAAAGCTGTTCTAAATATATACAAGCTAATAAGAATATAGTATTATGCTCTTCTCTTTTTTCACAAATGGTCATGTAGTATAACTAATGCTTACACTTTGCTTTTCACACTAAATATATAACTTGGAGATCATTTTATATCAATGAGTAACATGGCAGCCAATTACGACCAGGCCCCATTGATTGGGAATTAGGACATTCTGAATGTTCAGCCTGAACATTATTTCCACTCTGGAAAATGGAGAATAAATGATCATTCCATTCCACCTCACAGAGATGGAGAGGATAATATCCTAAAAGATTCCTTGAGGGACTACTTAGGGGTGACTATTTCATCACCAAGGGATTCTACTACAAAAACGCAAACAAGATGATCTCAGGAAGTGGTAAGGGCTACACAAAAAAGAGTAACGTGATGGAGACTTGAGTGATCAGGGACAACCTTTATGAAGAGACAATGGATACAAAGGGCAGTAACAAACCATTGCATAGACCAGGGGACAGGTGACGTGGCATTGAAGAGGATTTTAATAATGAAATGGCAAAAAAAAAAAAAAAGTTTAACTCATGAACATGACACACATTTTGGAGGTCCAGGGGACAGGACTGATGGACACGGTGGTTGAGGGCCCATTATAGGGGACACATCGGTAGGGCTTGGCAATTCATTGAATGGAAGTGAGGGAAAGGGAGGGGCCAGGGATGGTTCTGGAGTTTGTGGCTCAGATGACTGAAGGGACAGGATTTGCTTTTAACTGAAAGTAAGTGAGAGTCTTCAGAGGAAGAAGAAGAAGAGATTAGTTCTATGAATGTTGTATTTGAGGAACATGTAGGATATTCAAGTTGTTATCAGGTAACTGGTCACCTGGGTCAGAAATTCAAGGAGGTGCTCCTGGTGGTAAAGATTTTGGGGGGTCGTACGCACATAGTCAGTTAAACACATTGGAGTAAATTAGATGACCCAAGGAAACCTGGAAAATAAGACAAGGAGAATGCATAACCAGGAAGCATGCTAAGGGCTGAGTGGCAGGTGCAAGAAGCAACGCCCACAGATGACCTTGAGCAGGACCATACCAAGGAAATCATGTTAAATGTAAAACCCACCCCCTAAGTATTGAAAGTGTGTGTGTCCACCTCAACAAAGATCAGAGGAAGAAATCTGGGGGGGAATGTAAAGAACTATTTACTCTTTGTTAGGTTTCTAATTTGTTGTTGTTGTTGCCTAAATTTAGTATCAGAAAAAATAAAAATAAATGTACAAGCAGTATCCTACTACTTTATTGTTGTCTTTTTCCTGGGACCTCTGAAAGGCCAGCGCTTTTGGACAAGGATGGCATCAACGGCGGGACCAGGGCACCTAGGTAGCCGTGGCCTCTCATCCGTGGCCAGCAGGGCCTGAGGGGCTGGAGAGCATCCCCATCCTCTCCCCAGGACAAATGGCTCGTCACCGGGGTTGCAGCATGGCGTGGTCCCCCAGGCAGGGGTCAGTGACAGACACTAGTGTCCTGGGGAGGGAGGTGAGACGCCTGAGAGGGGTGGTGGCTATGTCCCTCCATAGAGAACGTTCACTGCAGATGCGTTCCTGGGCTCCTGTCATTCCAGTGAGATCAGCCATTGCCGTTTCTGGGCTGTTGAGGAAGGGGGTGCTGTGCTCTAAACGCTGCTGCGGTGACAGAGTCCTGGCTCAGGCAACTGGGAACTGGGCCTGTGCTGCCCAGCATTCCAAGCAACCGACAGGGGACCTACCCTGAGAGCAGCCGACCAGCCAGAAGGAACCCCGGGAACCCCACATTCTCTAGGTGCAGAAGACTGGGTAGAGTTCCTATTTACCTTACCTGGGACAAGGGGAGCATGTAGCCTCGATACTTCGTGGGCAAAAATTCAGTCTTTATGATCAGCCTACACAGGAAGGGGACAAAACATAATTCTGTTTTTAGAAAACCAAATAACTCATTTGAACAGTTATCATTTTTCTTGCCACAGAGATAAAGACTGAGAAAACATGGACATTCATCCTTGTGAAATGGCAAGACGTGTGTCTGTTGTCCCCAAATAGCGGGTCTTTGGTCTCCTAACACCAAGGGCGCCCCTAAAACCCTTGAAACGTCCTGGGTGACAGCGATGCCGGGCAGCACCCGGGGAGGCCAAACGGGGGCCTCAACCGGATCCAGGTCCTTGTCACCGAACACGAAGGAATTCAAGAGCGTGCCAGGAAGATTTAGCAAAGCACAGTACATTTATTAAAGTGATAGTACTCGCTTGAGAAGTGAGAGTGGGTGACCTTGGAGAATGAGACACCCCGGTGGTGTCGGGGTGGGAGGTTTTTGTTAAACGTGGGCATAGGGTGGTCCTCTGCTTCTGACGCTGGTGGGGTGACTGCCTACCCGGCCCATCCTTGTCTCTCCTCCCTGAATAGTGATTTCCTTTTGGTTCTCCCAACCAGGCGGTCAGTGAAGGTCATGTCCGTGATGTTCCAGCCAAAATGGAGAGGGGGAGGGTAGAGCCTCAGGCCTTTGTTCCCTAGTCTACTTTCCTGCCTCAGTAGGACCATCGTTTGTTCTACTGAGGAACTCTCAGGCTCTGCCATGAGGGCTGGCCCCTGGAAAGGCTAAGCCACGATTAGAAAGTTGGAAGGCTCGGTCCTGCCCCATCTTCCAGAGGGGAGAGGGACTGGAAAGTGGGTTCATCCTCAGTCATGCCCACACAGTGATGCCTCCATAAAAGTCTCCGCAGTGTGGCCTTCAAAGACCGTCAGGTTGCTGAGCACAGCCGTGTGCAGGAGGGTGGCGCACCCCAGCTCCACAGGGGTGGAGGCTCCCGGACTCGGGGCCCTCCAGGACCTTGTCCTGGGTATGTCTTCATCTGGCTGCTCATTTGTATCCTTTGAAATAGCCGTTGTAATAAACAATCCTCTTGCCATAGTAAGTAAACTGCTTTCCTGGGTTCTGCCAGCCACTTGAGCAAATTCTCAAACCTGAGAAGGGGTTTGCGGGAACTTCCTATTCGTAGCCAAGTCAGCCAGCAGCTGTGGGTAAGCTGAGGACCTGCTGCCTGCACATGGTGTGCGAAGTGGGGCTTTAATCTGTGGCAACCGCGCGCACTCTGGTTAGCGTCAGAAAGAATTGTGGGGCATCCAGCTGGCGCCAGAGACTTGTTGGTGTGGGAAAATCCACACAGCTGGTGTCAGAAGTGAAGTATTGTCAGAAATAGTGAGTGCAGCATTGAAGGAAGACAGAAGAGAGTTTCCTAGATGATCATACATCAAAATATGATTGTTACAGCTATAAAAAATAATATAAACAAAGCCACTTCCAAATAGAGTTGGAGTCCTGGCTTCTGTGGTTCAGTGGTTAGAGCATTGGCCCATACACCCAAGGGCTGAGAGTTCAATTCCTGGTCAAGGGCACACACCTGATTGTTGGTTGGGGTGCGTGCGGGAGTCAAACAATCGATGTGTCTCTCTCACATCGATGTTTCTCTCTCTCTCTCTCTCTCTCTCTCTCTCTCTCTCTCTCTCTCTCCCTCCCTCCCTCCCTCCCTCCCCCCCTTTCTCCCTCCTTTCCTCCCACTCTCTCTAAAAATCAATGGAAAAAATATCATCTCTGATAGCAAACAAACAAACAAACAAACAAAATGGAGTCCGAGCTGCCATCCCAGACAACCACCTTGCATGTCTTACTTCTCAAACCTCTGGAATGTTAAAAAATGGCCAAAATGACCTTTGGACTGTGCCTGAAGCAGTACTGTATTCCAAATAACTGCTTGCAAAGATAACAGGAAAGCAGAAAATTAAAGTCATTCTTCAGAATTAGTCACTATGTCAACGTATCTGCACCTGTAGAAATTCCTTCCTTAGCTTATCTGCAGCCATAGAAATTCCTTCCTTCTAGTCACGTAATAATTCCCCTTCCCCTTCTTATAAATACCCCCTTGCCTTCAGCTCCCAATTGGAACCCTGGGTTTTTGCTGGGATTGGTGCTTCCTGAATACCTATTTTCTTGGCTCAAATGAGCATTTGTTGCCTGTCACTGTGGCTTTTTATTTTTAGATTAATACAGCTAAGATCCACATAAGAAAACAAGAAGTAAACGTAAAGACTGCTCTTCTGTTTATACTTTTATTCCTGATGTTATATGAACACTTGTATGTCCAGCATTATTGGAAGTCGAAGTTATTGAATTTTCAGTTATCTCTTACTATTTAAGAGGTATTAGCCTATCTCTTTTGCCAAGAGAAATGTTGGAAATATGTTTTCCCAAGTCTGATTTGCTTTTCTAAAATACATTTTGGAAATTAAAATACCACCAAGAGCAGATAGTTCCCTCGACTAATAATGACAGTCAAAGCACAGTTTCTAATTAAGTATGTATTAATTCTGTGAATAGAAGAATATATGACCTCATATCCCATCATCTTTCTAGTTGTTCTTCTCTATTGCAGTTATTAGCAAGGGTTTAGTTCAGGGGTCCTCAAACTTTTTAAACAGGGGGCCAGTTCACTGTCCCTCAGACCGTTGGAGGGCTGGATTATAGTTAAAAAAAACCCACTATGAACAAATTCCTATGCACACTGCTAACTCGGCTGCTAAGCAGGACAGGCAGCGGCGGCAAAAACACCCGGCGGGCCGGATAAATGTCCTCGGCGGGCCGCATGTGGCCCGTGGGCCATAGTTTGAGGACTCTTGGTTAGTTTTTAGCGTGTGCATTTATTGGGTGTCCTATGAGGGATGCTTTAAAAGTTTACTAACTTTACTCCTCCAGGGCTCTGAAGCACAAGTGATATTTAACTCATGCCCCAGGAAAGAACAATTTCTTCCCTAACACATTAAGGTAACAATTGGGTGCTTTGAAGTCTCCCAATATATTCTAAGGGCACTTGTTCCCAGGCACCCAGGAGAGAATAGCCTGAGAGGCCCTGTTAATTTAAGGGAGGCTCCCAAATTGCTGAAAATTTAGCATCACCCCTTTCACACACACACACACACACACACACACACACACACACGCACGCACACACGCACACACACACACGCACACACGCACGCACACACACACACACACACACACACAATACTGCACACTCATCCAAGGGTATCTTTCAGTGCCGCGCGCCCTGCTCTGCAAATTCATTTGACAAAGTCTTAAATTATAGGGCAATGGCACTTTTAAACAGTCATTCCTAAATGTTCCAGGTGCTTATGGTCAAACTGAACTCTTCCAACAAATTCAAGAAATGAATAGGTTGTGTTTGGGTGGACATTTTTGTTTCTGCCATCATATGCCACTCTTTATTTAGCATTTAGTCTAACAAAATAGTATTTATCTAAAAAATGAGCAACCTTAGGAACAAAAAAGTTAACACACGTTCAATCCAGCAGTCTGCTGGCCTGACCATCAAACATCGTTTGGTCGGGCCAATAGCAACTAATAAAATAAGATGCCATCATTTAAAAACAAAAAGTTCAAAAATAATTAGCACAAGTGAAGTCGATAAATTTGCAACTTATTGATGGTATTACCAGCCCTCATTACCTAAAAGATAAATCATAAGTAAGGATACTACTACTACTACTACTACTAATAATAATACAATAATAGGTGAAGTCTTTACCCTTGTGAATGGCCAGACACGCCACAGCCCACCATCATCCGCAGGAAGACAAACCAGATGTACGAGGGAGAGAACGAGGTCAGCAAGGAGAAGTAGGCTCCCCACAGGAATGAGACGAGCAAAATCTGAAGCAACAAAAATAAAGTTATTAATGGGACCTGCCTCTATAGAAGATGGGGGGACCCTCACTTCCGAAGGTAATTTTTAATTTCCATCCAGGTGTTTCCTCCTCTGAGGGGCTGGCCTACAGCGAGCTCACTGATCTCCCCCAATCATCAAATACCAACCGTGATACTCTATATTGTCCAAAAGCCCAGACATTCCGTGGACGTAAGAACCTCCAACCCTGCAGAGAATTTTTATGAGTTTATTTGAGGCAAACCGATGACATCTGCTGGGGAGCAAGATCGCAAATGTTCTGGGGAATGACAGCAGTGCGGTTCCTTTTGTACATTTGGAATTAAGGAGGGAACCTAAGGAAGATTCCACAGAGGTCGGGGAAAGCAAGGCGGGAAATCTCTATGGTTGGATTGCAGGATAGTTCTGTGCTCATTGAGAGTGCCTGTGACTTGCCCCTGTCGCCAAGGATCTGGAAAAGAGGATTACTCCGGTATTTCAAAGGGGTGTACCTAGATGCCCAGGAACAATGGACAGGGCTTGCTTAAGGAAGTGACAGGCTGAGAGCATGACTGCCCACCATGACCTACCCAGTTAGGGATTTATGATCACATCACCCTGTGAGGTTACTTTTGCTCATTGGACTTGTCACATTTATGAGAGCCCCTATTTCACTCATAATTCTTTTTGTTTTAATAATTATTTTCCAAATTTATTTTTTTATTTTAGGGAGGAGAGAGAGAGAAAGAGAGAAAGAGAGAGAGAGAGAGAGAGAGAGAGAGAGAGAGAGAGAGATTTGTTGTTCCATTTATTGATGCATTTATTGGTTGACTCTTGTATGTACCCTGACTGGAGATCGAACCCACAACCTTGATGAATAGGGACAATGCTCTAACCAACTGAGCTACCCAGCCAGAGCCCACTCACGGTCTAATTCTGAGTTTAGACCATTCTTTGAAATTCCCCAACTGCATTGCGAATGCAGAAATGTGCCCTCCCTGCTCACAAGATGTCAGGAGCTCAGGAAGCATCGTGTGGGAGTTGGGTATCAGGAGAAATTTTAAGGGATTTCTTTTTTCTCTAATTGTAAGAATAACACAAGTTCATAGTAGAAAATATGGAAGAAAAAGAGCCTGGCCGGCCTGGCTCAGTGGTTGAGCATCGACCTATTAACCAGTCGGTCACGGTTCGATTCCTGGTCAGGGCACATGCCCAGATTATGGGCTCAATCCCCAGTGCAGGGCATGCAGGTGGCAGCCTATCGGTGATTCTCTCTCATCATCGGTGTTTCTATCTCTCCCTCCTTCTCCCTTCCTCCCTGAAATCAATAAAAAATATATTTTTTAAAAAACTATTTGCTAGTAAAATAAATCACCCTTAATTCTCCAACCCGGAGAAAATACTCTTAACATGATTTTATCCAATTTTCCCTGTTTCTTAAAAAAAAAAAAAAGTTTAATTGATTTTGAGAGACAGAGAGAGAGGAACATTGACTTGTTATTCCAGTTATTTATGTGTTCCTTAGTTGATTCTTATATGTGTCCTGACCAGGGATTGAACCCACAACCTTGGTTCCTTGAGATGACACTCTAACCAACTGAGCTGCCCAGCCAGAGCCAGAAAACCTATTTTTAATGGCTATAAAATATTCCATTGGAAAGATGCACTATAATACATATAATGCATAAACCTTTCCCCTGTTATTGAATATTGAAGTGATTTCACATTTTCTATAAAAATGAGCTGTGATGATGAATGAGCATAAATCTTTGCAGTTCTCTGATGATCTCAACAGACTAGATTTCTGGAATGACAATTGTCAGATGAGGAGGATGGATATTCTCAAGGTGCTTGATCTGCCAAACTGATGGTCAGAAAAACTATACCAATAGTATGCGAGGGCATCCATACACGTGTAGGTTTCTTAGAGAAAAATTCCTTTTGAATTTGATGTTTGAAATAGACTAGATAAGAAAAAATTATAGCCCTAACTGGTTTGGCTCAGTGGATAGAGCGTCGGCCTGTGAACTGAAAGGTCCCAGGTTCGATTCCGGTCAAGGGCATGTACCTTGGTTGCGGGCACATCCCCAGTAGGGGGTGTGCAGGAGGCAGCTGATCGATGTTTCTCTCTCATCGATGTTTCTAACTCTCTATCCTTCTCCCTTCCTCTCTGTAAAAAATCAATAAAATATATTTTTAAAAAGAAAAAAATTATATCTGGCTTTTGAGGATATAGTTGGGTGCTTCAGGTGTACTGTCTAAATCAGTAACCAGGAGAGAACCATGGGCCTCCTTAAACTCCTCACGAAGGCACACACCATGGGGGCTAGCCTCCACACCTTCTGCAGAATTTCAAAATTAAAGGTCAATGATTACAGAAAATTGCCTGTTCTCTCCATATCCACATAAAACTGCATCGCAAACAGTTCCAAGGCAGTTTAATTGTTTCCAGACCCAACCTTATCTTTCCTATACATTCTTTCCAGGGGCACCACGATGACCCAACCTTATCTTTCTGATGCATTCCTTCCATTTGATGTAAAACTCTCAAATACTGAAGTGTATGCACCCTAATTGGAACTCCTGAGGTGCCAAATGTGCTTTTGCCTACTTTTCTGCCTCTACGAGCGCCACTCACTTCTCCAAATTTGGAGCAGTTTCAGGCTTCTTGAAGCTTTGCTCTTGGCTATAGCCCTCCATAAGGCCCCAAGAATATTCTTTCTCAAATTTATAGAGATCCACTTTTCTTTTCATTGACACTACATAATTTGCTTTTGATAACTCCTGTGACTGAATGCTTTTCAAGGTTTCTTAACCATTTGTACTTCTTTTGTAAATGCCTTTCTGTGCTCTTTACACTTTTTTGAGATCCTGGTGGGGGCTTTTTGGTGTGTGTGTGTGTGTGTGTGTGTTTCAAGAACAAAGAAAAGTTTATTTAGAAAGTCACAGAGGTAGAAGAAGTGAGCCAGCTGGGCTGCAAGGGCTCAGGGAACAAGTTACAGAGACAAAAGAAGGGCCTTTGGAGCTTGGGAAAAAGAGGCAAGAGAAATGCGCCTGGGGCAGGGGGTGCAGAAAGGCGCGGGTGTGCTCCTTAGAGAGAGCCCCAAGACACTTGTGTTTTCATGTAAATTATAAGAGCCTGCGATATTTATTTTGTGTACTTCAAAACATACAGCCAATTCTGTTAATGCTTTGCTTTGGGGCCTCTCCCTTTGAGTTGATGCTTTGAGAGGCATTCCCATGAGAAAACCGTCAAGAAAAGAAGAGAGACCTGGGTTTGTAATCAGAAGACATAGATTTGTCTTAATGTTTAATCTCAGTATGTGTGTGAACATAAGTAAGTGGCTCGGTTTCAAAGTTAACTAACGTGAAGCTGCTGTGTTTCTCTGTGCAGATTCCACATTCTAACGTGTTCTCCCTATGCACATCCACCAACGCCCTACTAGGTGCCTAGTACAGGGCCAGATACCTCAGGAAAGATGAGAAAGCGAGAAGACAGGCCTGGAATTCAGGCAAGTGATGTCAGAGGAGGGCATTTCTGCACTTTCTATCTTGGGTGTTGATAGAGAAATGTCCGCTAAAGAGAAGCAGTGGTGACATGGCCACAAAACAACACACAGAAGAAAATTGCAAATCACCTTTCCAGGCCAACCTACCTTCCAGCGGCCATATCTGTCAGCCAGGAGGCCAAAGATGATGCTGAAGACCATGTAGCCAAAAAACACCATCTGGGAGGGGGTTGTGGGGAGGTGAGAAAAAATTATCCTCGAAGCAGAGTTGTGATGACCTGCTAATTCAATGCATTAAGCATGCATCCACCTCAATCCCAGGTAGACTAGAACTATGCACGGGGTGGAGTGAAAACGGGTTTTCACGAAGATCTCCCCTGACTCCTGTTGAACCTGTTCAGGGCTTCTGAGGCTGATGCTTCTCCTTGGCAGATCTCACACCGGGGAACACTGCCACCAGGTGGAAACGGGTGGGAAGAACAGGCAACTGCCTTCCCTCTGATCCAAGATGATGGCATTGGCCCTACTCAACTCAGATGGATAATTGTGAATTTCCATATTAATAACTTAAAAAAAAACTCCATTCATGCCCCAGTTCTACACACAGTTGAGACTTCTAGAAGCAGTCTCCTTTATGTATTACAGATAAACATAAACTTCTAACACACACCAAACCAACCATTCATGTAGAAACACTCTTCAGATCAAATACAAACCTACCTCTTTTCCTTACTTGTTCTCACAATGTCTTTCCCTAAAGAAAACTCAAGAACCTGGATAGAATACCAGCATGCTAGCTCAGCCTGAGCTGTAAACGAATGCGTATGCCTTTGGCAGCTCCGCACTTCACTGCTTTGCCTTCTGTAAGATGGCTGGCGGCTGCTTCCAGGGCAATCAGAGGAAAGGTGGGAGCGTTAACACTTCTCCGGGGAAGACCTCCTTCTCTCTGCTGCCTGCGTTGCTCTCTCTTTACCTCTCTCCCTCACTCTTCCTAAGGAAGACTCCGATGCTTTTCTTCCACAGGGAACTATTGAAAACAACAGCATCGTGTCTATTCTTGGGTGACAAAAGCCATGCGTTCTTCCGTGCACTGTCCTTTCTAGGAAGAGATGGGGGGGGGGGGGGGGGGGTGGCGCGGGCAGTGTTTTCTAAGTGCCAGGCCTGGGACACGGCTTCGCCACAGTGCAATCTAACCAGTCCCCTGCAAAGTGGTAAAAACAGGACGCTGGGATACACTTTGCATGGATCTAAATTCATTCAATATAAAGGGCTCTTCTTATCCCGGAATAATGTTATTTCTGATTGTTGGTAATAAACAACGTGCCCTTCTGTTTTTGAAAGGTGGTGGTTGTCGATGGCAAGCTTTTCTGCCTCTTTTCTTCTTCTAATGACCTTACTTGCCAAATACATACATGTTCTAATGTCAGCCACTCCGTTTAAGAAATAAATTCTATCAGCTGGTGAATCCCACATTTTGGGTTCCCCTGAAATTAAGTTCCTACAGCCATGCACCGCTTAGCGATGAGGATACCCTGAGAAATGCATTGTCTGGTGATTTCGTCACCATGCTAACATTATAGAGTGCACTCACACAAACCCAGGTGGTATGCCTACAACACAGCTGGGCTCTGTGGTATAGCCTATTGTTCCTAGGCTGCAAGCCTCTACAGCCTATTACTATACAAACAACACAAGGTTAAGTTGAGCTTATGGGAACGTGATGCGATCAAGAGACATGGTCAACACGAGATGGATGAGGCTGCTGCCGGCGTAATACGTGTACTGTTTTACAGCAAACTGAATTCTACTTTGCAGCAGTATTTGGTGTGAAACTCATAAAGCTATTCACATGGTCTTTGAGAAAAGTTGAGTGTATAACACAAACAATTCGATTTGGTGATTGGTTAAGCCACTATGGCCACACTAAGTAGCCCCTTAGTGTTCTGAACTAATGGTTAAAGCATATCTAACCCATGGCTTGAGAGTTCCTTTCTCTGATTTGCATTAATCTCTTTGGGGCTTTTGCTAGGAGCTGGAAAATAAGCAATTCAAAGTTATGCTCTCTAGGGGGGGGGGGGGGGGAAAGGGGGGAGAAAGGCCTCAAATGCTAGTTGGAGCTGCAAACCCATCAGCTTTGAAAGCCAACAGGCTAAGGGTGGGGTATCCTTTGAGTCTCGCCCTGTGGGATGGGGAAGGGGCGTGAAAGCCCTGGTCTCCAGTTGGCTCATTTGCAGCTCAGGAGGCAGGCACTCACCGTGGTCACTAACGCCACCTGCCAGTTCTCCAGCTGCCATTCACAGCGGATGACGGGAGACACAACCGCTATGAGCATGATCTCCATGGCCTCGGCAATCTTAAGAAAAAGGAGGGAAAATGCCGTGTCTGAGTGCCAGCCTGTCACCACCTCTCCACACACCTGCCTTCCACCACCCTTTAGTCCTACCTCTTCCCTCCCCTCCCCCATTTAGGGAGCACCTATTGCGTACCCACTTAGCACTACTTGGACATTTTGAAATGTCCCCAGATTTATCGCTCATATTTACTTGTGATGTTGGGGATGCATGCATTTGCGTTGTATCTGAGGGTGTTGTGCGGAGGCCAGTCACTCAGCTAGTGGCTCATTACACCATCCACTTCAACCTAGCTTTGTTGTTTTATACTCATCATCGTGAAGATCTCAGGGCATGCCCTTAGCAAATGGATTTTTAAAATAGTCCCTTTCTCAAGAAGTTGGGATTGGGGAGACAAGAGTCATGAAAGCTAGACAACAATAAAGTAACAAGTACAAACAATGAGTTCATCATCAGGAAAGAATGTCTACTTAGCAAACAGTATAAGATGTGCTACTAAATATCCCTTTCTTTCTTTCTTTCTTTCTTTCTTTTCTTTTCTTTCTTTTTTTTTTTTTTTTGTTAACCCTCACCTGAGGATTCTTTTTCCAATTGATTTTTAGAGACAGTGGAAGGGAGAGAGGAAGAGAGAGAGAGAGAGAGAGAGAGAGCGAAACATCAATGTGGGAGAGAAACATTGATGGATTGCCTTCCACACACACCCTGACTGGGGCCAGGGATGAACTTGCAACCCAGGTACATGCCCTTGATCAGGAATCAACCCCAAGATCCTTCCATGCGTGGGTCGACACTCTAACCACTGAGCACACCGGCCAGGGCCTAAATACTCCTTTCAACAGAAAGGTTAATTATCATCCTCTGTCCATATCTTGCTATCCATTACAGGGTGAGTGTATCTCCCAGGGAAATGAAGTGGATGCTAGAAACGAATTGATAGAATAAATAGAAATAGAGGATAGAAATCCAGCTCAGAATAATGAAGAAGAAAGTCAAAGATCATTCTGAGGTTTTGTAGCTGGAGGAAGGGATGAAAATGACATCATTAAAAGGGAAGAGGGTATCAAGGGGGACCAGGGGGAAATGAATTGTCGGGGACACGTTTGCCTCACAAACTCCCTGCCCCCTTCACACCTGCCCGAGTGGACACCCCTGAGCTGAGGTCAGTGCACGACTCTGTGTCCCACAAGGAAATGGCCTGGGAGACTCACGCGATCTCCCAGCAGCACTCACCCCCGTGCTGCCCATGATGAGGAACAGGGCGATGTGGAAGCGCCCGAACCCGATGGTCTCCACGGCCTCTTCCACGGTGAAAGTCCTGGGCTCTAAGGCGGAAAAGCACAGTGAAAGGAGCAGCCTCTGTGGGTAGGAAATGTGTGTGGACTATTGCTCACCCCAGAGGATGCTGGGAAACCAATGCCTGTTATAAAAACTAGTAAATACGCGGGGAGGGGGTGGAATTAAGCAGCAGCTTGAGCTCAGAGACTTCCAGATCATCTGACCTTTGGGCTGTGGCTCTGGGGTTCCCAGGCTCAATTTCCGGAGGCTGAGGATGGTGACCGGCTCCGCCCGCTTGGTGGCCATCTCTGATGGTTCAAATGTCCCACACGGCTTCCCTGATGGACACAGGAGAGGGAACACGGAAGGAGCTGTAGCTGAGTACATATTTTCCTTCAGTCTGCACAGAAAATCTGTGAAGTGGGTTTTACATATTAATGAATCAGAAACACAGAGAGGCTAAATGGCCAAATGAGATCATTGGGCCCCAGTGGCTAGCAATCAACCCTGCGTGGGGCCAGGTGAGCTTGGACAAGCCGACCAGCAGCCTCTGAGGGGGAGTGGAGGTGGGCTTTGCTCCAGAGAAGTAATCTCCATGCCAGGTCTTTCCATTCCCGTCGGTCCTGTATATACAGTGTAACCACATGGCACAGTGCGCTTTCTTGTGTATTATTTTTATTTATTACTGACAGAAACCCATGCAGCCCTTCTTTTCATTCCCCCTTTCTGTATTTAATCCTAAAAAAAAGGATTCTTAATTCCCCCAAACCAAAAGAAAAACAAACCAAAGAAAGCTGAGGATCAAGTTAGTAAAATATGTTCCAAATGCCGTTAAGATACAGTTGTTTAACTCTACACCCCTAGTGGGATAAACAGAACTCCTAATCTGGCCTCAGTAATTATACTGTGAGTAATAATATTGGTATCATTATTTTGATACCAGCACATATAGGAGGTTCATTTTACCATCCTCTGCTTTCGAAGAAGTGTAGCATTTTTCAAAATAAATGGTTCGCAAAAGGAGGTTCTGAGGTTCTTCAATCACTCGTCAGACGCCTGGTGCGAAGCAGCGTGACGCAGGCAGCCCATCAAGTCCTTAACGTTGGCCAGCACCAGCCTGCACTGTGTGGCGTGGGCTCCTGTGGGGACTTGGGAGCGTCTGACATGTTCCTCGCCCTGAGGAGTTTTTCATCTAGCTGGGGACCCCGCAGACACACATAAAAGCAACTATACCGCAATGTAGACATTCTTTGTTTTCTTCAAACGCTGTCACAGTGACAGATGGATCAATAATGCTCAGAAATAATCCTGGAAATCCCCTTCCCAAGAGACACCATGAAAAGCATGGAAAGTTATTATTTCACAGAGCAGGGAAAGTAAAAATAATTGGTCTCTCAGCCCATCTGGAAGCCCGAAAGACACGAAGACAGACTGTTCTAGAAACTACCCTTGTTTCCTTCCAGACATTGTCCAAACACCCTTTGGAGGGGTGTGCTTTTTTTTGGGGGGGGGGGGTGTTCATTTATTAAAGCGGGGAGCAGTGCAATAAGGAAGGGCTTAGGACAGAGGAAGCGACGGGAGAGCACAGGAGGGGCTGGCTGCTTTGGCTCACTGGGGAGTCAGAGAAAAGGGGCCTAGGGGCGGGTTCAGGGGTGAGCCTGGGACAAGCTGCTGTTGCTCATGGCTCCCCTGATTGCAAGTCTCCTGGGGTCCCTTAGAGTTTACAGTTATGTGCCTGCGGGGGACGGAGGGGAAGAAGAAGGCGTGGGCATGTGCTTCAGGGAGGGAGGGTGTTCTGTATCTGGTAACTTTTTTTTTAAAATATATTTTTTACAGAGAGGAAGGGAGAGGGATAGAGAGCTAGAAACATCGATGAGAGAGAAACATCGACCAGCTGCCTCCTGCACACCCCCCACTGGGGATGTGCCTGCAACCAAGGTACATGCCCTTGACCGGAATCGAACCTGGGACCCTTTAGTCCACAGACCGATGCTCTATCCACTGAGCCAAACCGGCTTCGGCTGTATCTGGTAACTTTTAATCCTGTGTACAGAGATCCTCTCTGGTTATAAAGAGGCCCTCAGTGCACCTTAAACACCGACTGACTGCATATCATGTTCCTATAGATGGGAAGATGAGCCACAGAGTACCGCAATCAAAATATGAAAACAAGACAATTCGGTGAGGATTAAATAGTGGTGATGTTTGTACAACCTTGTGGCTGTACTAAAAATCATTAAGTGATACACTATAAATGGTGAATATTATTGTATGCAAATTATATAAATTTTTTTCTCTCTAAAAATAGTCATTTACATCATGGCAGCAGGCTTAAAAACCAAAAGGGACTCTTGCCATTTAAAGTGTTAAAGATGTAGTTGGGTGGGAAAATATTTTTTTTAATCCCAGTAAGTTCATCTTAAGTTCAGTTACAACTAACTGCTCAACAGCACGTTCAGTCTTCACTCAACATATAACTCTTCTACCAGCCAAGTTTTATGACTTCTCACAGCGATGTAAACATGTTTTACAATTTTAACGTTCATAAAGGCTTACGTTTGAGTAATAAGACAATGTGCAGTAAGCCTCCTTGCTCTTTTATTAAGCGGAAAGAAAAGAAACCCAGGAAATCCTCCACTTACTATTGAGCAGAACAAGCTTTAATCTGAGGTGTGTTTTAACCTGATTAGGTAGCCCCAGGGGTCCCAAATATCCTACTTACTTCTCTTATCAGCAAAGAGAGGTGATTCCTCTCAGATGGCCTGGCAAAAGGTGTTACATCCAAGATAATGGCATTAAGGTTCTCTTAATTAAAGCTGATCTCATAAAAAAAATACAAATAAAAATAAAGCTGATCCCTTAAAGGGAGATTTACTGTTGTGATTTCAGATATATATATACATTCAGAGGCCAAATCATGAAGAGTCATTTATTTTATACTGAGAAGTTTCCAAAAGTAACCAGGTTTACTACAAATATAAGGAGATGATGTTAGGTAATACACAAACAAACTTTTAAAAGTTTTAATAGTTGTCTATGTAAGAAATGTCCAAACCTGGAAAGCATTTTTATGAGTTTATTTGAGCCCAAACTGGCAATTGCCAGGAAGCAAGACCTCAAATGCTCCCGAGAATGACGGGATTTTGTTGTTTGTTTGTTCTCTATTTCAGTTTTATTTTTATTGAATTTATTGGGGTGACACTGGTTAACAACATTATACAGCTTCAAGTGCATAATTCTACCACACATCATCTGTACACTCATGTTTTTCTTTGTTTTTTAATATTTTTCATTTTTTTGTTCTTATTTGTTTTCTCTTTTATTCTTTTCTCCAGTAAATGTTTGTAGTAGCCAGCCAGTGTGGCTCAGTGGTTGAACTAGGAGGCCACAGTTGGATTGCCGGTCAGGGCACATGCCCAGGTTGTGAGCTCGATCACCAGCAGGGGGCGTGCAGGAGGCAGCCGATCAATGATTCTCATCATTGATGTTTCTCTTTTTCCCTCTCACTTCCTCTTTGAAATAAGTATATATATATATATATATATATATATATATATATATATATATATATATATATTTATATATATATTTTTTAAAATATATATTTTATTGATTTTTTTACAGAGAGGAAGGGAGAGGGACAGAGAGTTAGAAACATCGATGAGAGAGAAACATCGATCAGCTGCCTCCTGCACACCCCCCACTGGGGATGTGCCTGCAACCAAGGTACATGCCCTTGACCAGAATTGAACCTGGGACCTTTCAGTCCGCAGACCGATGCTCTATCCACTGAGCCAAACCGGTTAGGGCAGTAAATATAATTTTTTAAAATGTTTGTGGTAGATATAAACCACAAATTACAATAAAAAAATAAGACCCTAATAAATTAATGGCCAAATTATATGAACAGGCAATTCACAAGAGGATATATAAATTATAAACAAAACTGGAAAACTGTTCACTTTCTGTAGTAACTGACAATTACAGTAACAAAAACCTTTAGTTATTGCTAAATTAACAAACACAGAAAAGACAGAGGGAGGGCGGGGGAAGAGGAAGGGAAGAAAGGAAGGAGGGAGGGAGGGATGGAGAGAGGGAGAGGATTAGAGGAGGGAGGGAGAGAGGCAGGAAAGCAGCAGCCATGGTGAGACAGATTAAACTGGTTCCATTTCTATTTCCATTTCTTCGCCTGAAAATAAAAATAGTACCAGCTACGGGTGGGAGAAATAGCCTGCTGCCTTCCGATAATAAGTCTTCCCGTAGACCTGGTTGATGCGGGGGCACTGAGTTGTAGGTGGTTGTTGGAGGGGTGGCACTTCTGAGAAAGCCCTATTCACCCCTCCCCCTCCCCCTCCTGCCTTTCTCCAGCCCGCGGACACCTGTTGGCTGGTGCTTCAGCAGGCGTCTTGGGTCCTGATAAAAGCGTGAGGATGGAAAGGTGGAAACCGCGGGCTAAGTCGGGCAGAGCAGAGGTGAGAAAGAGCCTGACCTGACGAGACGGGGCTCTCCCACACCTTGGTCTCCGTACCTCCTGACGTCTTCTATTGGGAAAGAAACGAAGGCTCTCTCCTGTCTCAGACACCGTTGTTTCTGGTCTCTACTACTTACTTGCAGTTGTGTGCATTTTTTTGTTTTTTTAGGCTGGTCAAGTGAGGCAGTGGGAGGAACAAGGAAACCTGTGACCAACTGGCTGTGATGAATTAGAAGCACTGCACTCCGACCAGCCAGCTGGGTGCCCTTCTTAACTGATCAACTGCCTCCAGCCCGAAATGGGGATGAAATGAGACGATGTTTGTATAACACGGCACAGTGCCCATTGCAACATAAGCTCTCACGGCCGTTCGTACTGTTTCTCATCTCTGAATGGAGGTATCCACGAAGTGTCTGAAACTTCACTGTAACCATAAATCAAATACACTCATCATGAGTTCTTATCTGCGTAGTTAGCAAACGTATATGGCTCCAAAGGCATTCACTGCTAATATTCTGCTAACATGAGAACACCTTGGGCTCAAATGAAAAACCACCTAAAAGGGAAAACGCTACCAGTTACTTGTTTTCTGAAATAGGTTGCTCTTATTTCAAGGGTCAACGTAAGTGTATTAAGAAACCCTCCCAGGTGCTACGTGCCTATTGGAAAACACGACCTCAAAACCACTCCAACCACAAATGTAACAGAAATGCACCCAAACCAGTCACCACAGCTTCCTTATGGAAGGCAAACACCATGGATGATTTCACACTAAAAATACCTCTATTGGTCCACATTGCTTTCCATGTATAATTAGCGTCTTTTAGAGAAAGAAAAACCTTCCACACCTCAGTTTGGAATGGCCTCGTTGATGTGGGGGTGAGGTGGGGTGGAGAAAAGGGGTGGCAGGGAGGTGTGACTCACTCAAACTCTAGTCAGAGGAGCAAACCTGGCCCTTGTCCAGCCACCGACACAGTGTTCTGTGTCAGCAGTTGTAACATCCATCTTTCTAGCCCTTGAAGATGGTCAAGGTCGATGGGTTCCCAATGTCAGGTGAGGCTGCCAAGGGATGGAAGAAACAAGTTACCAGCCACAGAGAAAGCTCTGTTCCTGCCTATGAGGCTATGCAGGGTCTTCAACAACAGGATTCCCTCGGGGTGGGGGTGGGGCATGGTGTGGGGGGGCCGTGGTGCAGAGGTGTGGATGGATTGTCAGGATTTGGGCATTTGTATCTGTGCATTGTAAAGGGGCTTACATTCCAGATCATTCAGAAGACACTCAAACACGAACTTAACGTCAACAGGCATGGAAAGTATTCCCTTAGTATTTTCTAAAGATTCAACCAGAAGTTTCATGAAGAGATGTTTTCACAAAGAGGAGGATGAAATGTTTCAGAGAGATGGAGATAAGGAATGTTCCTGAGAGACAGAGTTTATCATCTCAATTTTGAAATAAAATGTTGGGAAAACTGAGTTGGTATCTTCTATTGTTTGGCTCCCTAAGTCATTCTAAATCCCTTCTAACCTAGGAAGAGCATGGATGGATGGATGGATGGATGGATGGATGGATGGATGGATGATCAGACCAATTCAGGAAAATAGGGAATAACATGGGGAAGAATGCTTCACAGCCCTATCAGTTCCTTAAAAACGACAATGGGAAAATTACCCATGGCCTTCCTTCAAAAAAATCTAATAAAGAACTGACACCCAGCTGGCAGGGCTCAGTGGTTGAGCGTCGACCTATGAACCAGTAGGTCATGGTCCAATTCCTTGTCAGGGCACATGCCCAGGTTGCAGGCTCAATCCTCAGTGGGGGTCGGGGGTGCAGGAGGCAGCCAACCAGTGATTCTCTCTCATCATTGATGTTTTTTATCCCTCTCTCCCTTCCTCTCTGAAATCAATTAAAATATATATTTTTAAAAGAACTTACATATTGGGGGCTTACTCTGAAACTCAAAGGCTTAAATGGTGCTCAAACTTCATTAAAACAAATTCTAGGTGACCGGCAGGCATTTTATTCTACTCCATTTTAGCCAGAAATAATTGGGCCACTGTAGAGTTTTTTAAACTGAACTTGTGTGTGTCTGTGTGTGTGATGTAATTTGTTTTGCAATGTCAATAAGAAGAAAGTCTCAAACTCCATTTGCCTTCAGCCAGGCACTCGTGGTCCAACCCTCCCACCTCCCCAAAGCAGGAGAAATCAATCCAGATCCATGCTGCCCGTTGGGGTTTCTTACCTGTGTATATTTCCTGGAAATCTTTCCAGTCTGGGGCTTTTTTGCTTCTCCTTCACAACAGCCAAATCCCACCTAGAAGTTGCACCACTGATGGCTTCTGGACTTACTTTCCCAAGAAACCTGGCGCCCAGGTCTTCTCCTTCCCGTTCAGCTCAGTTCTGTGAACGGGATTATTTAAGAAACAACCTTGCATCCTGGACAAGTGAGTGACATCCAGGTCACACCCCCTTCTCAGTCAGCCCTTCACCTGATCCCTTTGCTAGTATAAAGGGGAAATTACATCTCTTATGGAAACAGAAAGAGGCTGCCACACTTTGGAGGAAACTAATATGTTGTTCTCAGGAAGGCTGGGGGCATTTCTGAAAGAACAGGGGTCTAGGCCAGGTGCAGAGGGAAGTTCTGCATTTTCAAACCTTCCCTTGCAGCCATCACTGTTTAGAATTAAAGGGCAAAAGGCTGGTTGGTAATCCATCTAAGCAGAGCATAGTTTTAGACGGCTGTTGAGAAGGGCAATAAGGAGCTGAGAACCTTGAAACTGTCCAGTGACCTTGGCAGCATGGGATCAACGTTATTGGCTGCATGCCTTGTCCGTGCCCAGTGCTTTACCACCCCCTTCCACAGCCCAGAGGTGGAGATCACTGTCCCCACTTTGGCCATAAGGGGAACAACTCCACATCCTGCCTGAGAGCACACACAATAAACTATCAGAGATGGAGCTCAAGGATACACATCTTTTGATTCCAAGTGTCATTCTTGGGCTCAGCCTGTTTTAATCATTAAATGAATATTTGTTGAGCATCTAATTGTGCCCTACGTGGTGTTGGACGGGTCATGCATGACCTTGATGTGGAAGGTGACAGAGAAGCCCCCTTGGGTATGAGTAATGACACTTCCATAAGCACCAGGCAACCCAATACAGGGAGGGGCAGGTGGGGTTGAAGAGACCTGTCCAAAGGCCTCTTAGTCTTCTGGGATCTTACTTAGACCTAGATACTAAGTGGAAGTGCGTCGTAAATTGTAAAGCACTATGTATTAAGTAGACTTCATTCTACCAGGATAGTTACCATAGACATAATAATTAACCTGGATAAAGGTCATTCAGACTAAAGAGTCAATGGAACAATCTTTTAAAAAAAAATTAAATTTATTAGGGTAACATTGGTTAATAACATTTTTAGATGTAAGATTCCATAATATATCATCTGTATATTGCATGTAGGCTCACCCTGCCCCAAAGTATATTTACATTCCATTACATATATTTCCCCCCTTTACCCTTTTCATCCTTCCCCACTTCTACCCCCTACCCCCCTGGTAACCACCATACTGTTGTCTGTTTCCATAAGTTTGTTCGTTTGTTGCTGTTTTATATCCCACATGAGTGAAATCATGTGGTTCTTGTCCTTTTCCATCTGACTTATTTCACTTAGCATGATACTCTCAAGATTCACCCATGCTGCCACAATGGCAGTATCTCATCATTTTTCACGGCTGAGTAGTATTTCATTGTACGTATGTGCCACATCTTTATCCAATCATCCATTGGAGGGCACTTTAGTTATTTCCATGTCTTGGCCACCGTGACTAATGCTGCAATGAACACAGGGGCGCATACATCTTTGGGAATAAATGTTTTCAAATTTTGGGGGTAGATACCCAGATGAGGGATTACTGGGTCATATGGTAGCTCGCTTCTTAATTTTTTGAGGAACCTCAATAGTGTTTTCCATAGAGGCTGCATCAGTTTACATTCCCATTAGACAGTGGACAAGGATTCCTTTTTCTCCACATTCTCTCCAATATATTTCTCGTCTTATTGATGATAGCCATTCTAACAGGTGTGAGCTCGTTGTGGTTTTGATTTGCATTTCCCTTGTAACTAGTGAAGGTGAGCATCTTTTCATATATCTGTTGGCCATCTATATGTCTTCTTGGGGAAAGTGTCTATTCAGGTCCCCTGCCCATTTTTTAATTCGATTGTTTGTTTTTGTTGTTGAGTTGTATGCGTGCGTTTTTTCTCATTAAACTTTGTTATTTTAATGGGTCTCAAAATTCTGTGACGGATTTTTGGTCATGTTGTTTCCATTAAAAAGTACTGATTTTAAAAACGAATAACTTAAAAACTGCCACACACACAAAAGAGCCAAATGCTCCACAAAACACTCTCCTTTCCTTCTGAAGGTCTTACAATGCATTGTGATCATTAACCAGTCTTTTACTATTAAACTTAACTGGCCAATTGAGACACCGTTCTGAGACCGTTCCTCCACCACTAAGACTGGGGTGGCAGGTGTTGGGAATAATATTCATTTAGCCTTCTGAGCTTTCTGGGCAGACCTGGTGACTTTGCCAGCTCCAGCTGCCTTCTTGTCCACTGCTTTGACGACACCCCCAGCAACGGTCTGTCTGACGTCACGAACAGCGAAACAGCCCAGAGAAGGGTAGTCAGAGAAGCTCTCAACATGCATGGGCTTCCCAGGAATCATATCAACAATGGCAGCATCACCAGATTTCAAAAACTTCCAGTTTTGTAGACATCCTGGAGGGGCAGACGCAGGGGCTTGTCAGTTGGACAAGTTGGTGGCAGGATGCAATCCAGAGCTTCAAGCAGGGTGGTTCCTCGGCATTGCCATCATGACGGGTGACCTTCCATCTCTCGAACCGAGGCATGTTAGCACTTGGCTCCAGCATGTGGTCACCATTCCAACCAGAAATTGGCACAAACGCTACTGTGTCAGGGTTGTAGCCAATTTTCTTAATGTAGGTGCTGACTTCTTTAACAATTTCCTGGTATCTATTCTGGCTGCAGGGCGGCTCGGTGGAATCCATTTTGTTAACACCAACACTCAGCTGTTTCACACCCAGCATGTAAGCCAGAAGGTCATGCTCATGGGTCTGTCCATTCTTGGAGATGCTTGCTTCACATTCACCAACACCAGCAGCAACAATCAGGACAGCACAGTCAGCCCGAGATGTGCTGATACTCATGTTTTTGATGACGTCTCTGTGCCCTGGGGCATCAGTGATGGTCACATAATACTTGCTGGTCTCAAATTTCCACAGGGAGATATCAATGGTGATACCTCGCTCCTGTTCAGCTTCCAGTTTATCCAAGACCCAGGCATACTTGAAGGAGCCCTTCCCCATCTCAGCAGCATCCTTCTCAAATTTCTCGATGGTTCTTTTGTCGATCCCACCACATTTGTAGATCAGATGGCCAGTAGTGGCAGACTTGCCGGAATCTACGTGTCCAATGACAACAATGTTTATGTCTTTTCCTTCCCCATCTTGGGTTTGAGTTAACAGTGGTTTTCATGACATCTGTGTTCTGGCGGCAAACCCATTGCGAAAAAACTGGATGTTTTGTGTGTGTTTTTTGTTTTGTTTTGTTTTTTATACATTTTAGTCCCTTATTGGCGATATCATTACAAATATCTTTTCCTATTTGGTTGGTTGCCTTTTTGTTTTGTTGATGGTTTCTTTTGCTGTGCAGAAGCTTTTTAGTTTGATGTAACCCCAATCATATATTTTTGCTTTTACTTCTCTGGCCTTTGGGGTCAAGTTCACAAAAAACCCTCTGAGACCAAGGTCCATACATTTAGTACCTATATGTTCTATGCATCCATTGTTTCAATTCTTATATTTAAGCCTTTAACTCATGTTGTTAATTTTGTATGTGGTGTCAGCAGTCTAGGTTCATTCTTTTGCATGTGGCTTTCCAGTTTTCCCAGATGCTTTCCTTTTCTCCATTGTATGTTTTTGGCTCCGTGTCACTTCTGTTCTGTTAGTCTGTTTGTCTATTTGGAGCAATCTTATTCTACACCTGGTCCTTGAACTTGTCCAAGCCTACAAATCACTTTCTCCAGTTACTCCCACATAATGTGCTCTCAGAGCAAACAAAGTTGCTGATGATGTCAGGTGGGGATTAACAATGCAGAGAGCCACACGGGGGCCAGCCCTCCATCAAACACAGACCATTAGCTATTCTTCCTCACCCAGAGAGAAAAATCTATGAGGAAGTTCCTGATCTTGTACAGCTTAGCCTCAGACGAAGATAAAAGGTGTTTGAGGAAGCAGGAAATGAAGGAATCAAATAACAATCCTTCTTTGGGAGTAGTTTGTGTAGCTCTATTGTTTAACTTTGCCCTGAAATTATCAACACTAAATTTTATGAAGTAATTTTGAATAAAGACATCTTACGGAAAAAGTGAATGGCCCAAGAAGTTTATTTTCTTAAATATAATACTTACAATATGACAATAAAACATCAATTTAGCAACCCCTCCCCAATTTTTCTATCACTTTAGTATTTGACAATTAAGACCCCACAGGAGGTTGAAATGACTTGCTACGTAGTTCCTCTATAACATGGTGAAGTCGAATCAAATCCCAGGGCTTGTAGCTAAATAATACATGGCTTCCCGCCTCTGGTTGGCTGAGAACAATCATTCCATTGACAGCCTTGCACGGCGGATGTCAAAGACAAGACTGATACAGAAGGTGGTGTCGGCCATCGGCCACGGGACCTGCAGCTACTCCTCGGCTGTCCCATCCAGGATGTTTTTAAAGGAGAATGGAGAAAACTTGTACCCAGCCCCGACGTAGAACTTGTTCTGGAACTCCACCCTGTTGTTGGGGCAAGAAAAGGGGGGTTAAACACCCACCTCTAGGGGGTACCCAGAGGCAGGCAGCTGGAGCTAGGAAGCATTTGTCAAACCAAGTGCAGAGTCAGGAAGGCGTGGGGGGAGGAACCCAGGCTGATGCTGCCACAGGGAACCTCTGAGGCTTTTATAACCTTCTCTCTTACACCTTTCCTACCCTCCCCCCCACCAGGCCTCTGCTGGTGGCCTCACAGACCAGCATAGCCACCCCACCCCCAGCACCCTCGCTTTGAACCACTGTCTGATGAGCTAGTGAGCAGAGCACTTAGCAGGTTACACGTGCTTTTTCGTTTTCATCCTGATGCTCAACTGCATAACAATCAGAATCTTAGTTTATATTTCTATAACTTACAGAACAGATATCACGTAAGATCATTTATGTTTATAATGTTGCAGAGTTCACTTCCTAAGGACACGGGCAAAAATGATGCTATAACCTTAGGCAGGGGACGCTGTGATTCTCAACTCAGTAGTGAAGTATAAAAACATTTTTTACGAACAGCAGGTACAGAGGGAGGCGAAAGCTGAAGACGGGCTACATTCCGGAAAAATCTGTGAATGTCAAGGGGGCCTTCTCCCTGGCAGGCACCCTCCTTCAATTTCCACTTTCTGAGAATTTGGAAGCCTGGACTATGGGTGTTAACTCCTGCACTCGGCAACAAAGGCCAAAGGTCCCAGACTCAGCCGGCCTTCCGTGCGCCCAATTCAGATCTGTCACCTTACCAACATTTGCAGGTATCCCTTATTCTAAAGCCAATTGTAATAGAACAAGTGGAAATGTAAAGGAGAAGGAGTAAATGAGAACTAGCATTTCTCACAGGGTAGCCATGATATATGCATACACATATGATATCATTGAATAGTTCACCTACAGGTGCCTAAACTAAGGTTCCGGAAAGGCATGTCAGTGGCTAATGCTACACAACAGGTCAGGACTTGGACCCAGTCGGCTGGCCTGACAGCCCCACTTCCACCCTAGAGCCCTCGGAGGTCCTGCAGCCCGGCCGTCCTCACCAGTGCAGCCGCAGGGCATGCAGGAAAGCAGAGAGCCCCTCCATGATCAGCAGGATGGCTACTGTCAGAACAGCAAACACAGCAAAAATGATAAAGACCCCGATGAGTCCTCCCCAGCCTCGCAGGCGGAGGCCGATGTTCATCACCATGGTCCAGAGCACTTCGGACAGTTCTGCAAGAGGCAAGAGCAACATCACGGTATTATGTGGCAAATGCAGGCTATTCCTAAGAAAGAAGAGCTGGAAAGAACCCAGAGAAGGCACTGCTACAAGCACATGCTCCGAGCTCGGCACCACGGCTGGAGGCTCACTCACCTGCATGGGCCAGGCTGAGGGCCCAGAGCCGGAGGTAAGAGGCTGTGTTCGAAATGCAGCCCAGGCAATACTCGATCGTGTGGATGGCCTGATGCACGAATATGTCTCCAAAGTTGAACTGAAAGAGGAAACTTTTTGTTCTATTTCATTAAGTACTTTCTACATACAAAGTAGTATAAATAATATGTAGATGAGTAAGACATGGGCTTTGCTGTTAAGATATTTCCAGGTGAACTAGAGGAAAATAAATATTACTGTACGTGTAGAAAGAGAATTAGCAGCACCAAGTAGGATGTGGTGTGTGTGCAGTAACATGTCCCAGAAGTTGTTGAAAAAGGCTCATGAGATTTGTGCTGGGCCATGAAGGATGGGGAGGCATCCGGAAGTCAAAGAAAAACAAGACCATTCCTGGTAAAGAGAAGGACTCTAGTAAGGCGGGTAGGTGGGAATATCACAGAGGAAAGTTTTGGGGAAAAACAATTTGGCTGGAACTGGGAGGCTGTGTAGGTGACCAGTAAGAGAGTGCAGGTGTTGAAGTTTCAGGAAAGACCAACGCAGGACAGAGCCGAGAAAATGACCCGGAATCACTGAGCAGCCATAAAAAGGGTCTGAATAGAACGTGGCAGGGAAAGATAAGGAAATATTTGGGGGAAGATTAATATGGAAGCAAAATGGACCATTAAAGGACAGCCTATAAGCAAAAAGTCGGGTTGTGGATTAGCTTAGGGATCCTGGGTATGAGAGGAGGAGAAATGGAGCGAAGACAGGGATGATGCCCACTGTTTCCTCCATGCACTCTGATGCTGTGGGGGACACAGAATGACTGGCGCCTTCTCTGCCCTCAAGTAGCTCACTGTCTACCAGGGAGAATATGCAGACAGACAGACACCACACAACAGTATGGGAAGTGCCCTCAGTGAGAATGCAGCGGCATTGTGGGAACACAGAGAAGGACCCTTTACCCAGAAGGGGCCAGGGTCACACAGGGCTCTGAGATTCCTGAGTCTGAGTAGTGAAAAGAGTTGCATTGACAAAAATGGATAAATTGGGAAAGGAGATGAGCAGTTAATTGTCAGATGTGTCACGTTCCAGGTGACAGCTGCCCATACAAGCAGGATCTCTCAGCACACAATAGTAGAGGCAGAACAAGCCCAGAAGAAAAGTCTAGGCTGGAAATGGACACCTGGGACCTCCCCTGTGGGAGGAGGGACAGTGGGAGCGAGGAGGACTGAGAAGATCAATAAGGAAAAGATCGTTGGAAGAAGAGCTCTCACTCAGCCTTGGGGAACATCTTCATTCAGAGATAGGAGGAACCACCTGGCTGCAGTCAAGGATGGAGAGGTATCTAGGGAGGAATGGGGGTATGGTCAACCATGTCAGTTGCTATAGAAAAGACAAAAATCAATGCCTCTCAATTTGGCAATGAAAACCACTAGGAGGAATGGAAGGCTGGGGATGCGCAGAGATGGACAGGGTGGGTAGAGAGAGTCAAGGAAAAGGAAGAATGTGTAGTGAAGAATTAACCCTACCCAAAGAGAGGTTCAGCTTTGTCCTGGCCCCGAGGGCCACCTCCAAGTCCGTATACTTTCACAAGTGAAAGAAATGCTTTTGTTATTTTTGGTGAGTTCTTGGGATCACTTCTGGCCGTTTATTTGGGGGTAGGTCACACCAGAAAGACCAACCAAGTGGTTAGAATTGGACTTGGAGACACATGCTCTCAGCCCCATCTCCAGGAAAGAAAGGGCGACGGAGACCACCTGGGTGGCACTAGATCAACCATGCCTGCGTAATGAGGCCCCAATAAAACATCGGGCAGTGAGCTTCCGGGCTGGCCACCTGCGCACGCATTACCACACGTCAGTGCTGGGAGAAGAACGCACCCCTGAGAACACAGAAGCTTCGCTTTGGAGTCCTCCCAGTGGATTCCCCGTGTGCCTCTTCCTCTGGCTGGTTCTGATGTGTGTGCTTTTGCTACAACAAAACTAAGCATTGCCCTTTCCTGAGTTCCATGAGTGGGTTTATAAATGATTGAACCCAAGGCAGTCTGAGGGGACCCTGAACTTGTAACTGGCTGGTCTGAAGGGAGGGTGGTCCTGGGGAGCCCCAAACTTGTGGCTAGTGTCAGAAGTCTTGGGTAGACTTGGCAGTCTGGGCACTGTCCTTACCCTTGAGTTCGGTTAACTCTTGGTGAGGAGAGAAGTGGGAGAGGACTTCTAGGGGGAGGTAGAGTCAAGCCTGTATTCACCTTGCAATGGGAGACCCATGCATGACCATGGTGGGGGGGGGGGGGGGGGGTTGGGGGGGGCGGGGGAAGGAGCCTACAAATGGAACCTGACATTACCCAAACAGGGGCAGCCGGGTTATGGTGGTGTTGGCCGGTGAACAGGGACTGGATACATGTCGAGGGCATGAGAAGATTATAGAAGCTGTACTGGACAGGCTGGGCCTGGTGAGTCTGAAGATGTGTGGGTTGGAGTCTAAAACATTCCAGCAAGTCTAACAAACTTAGTAATATCAATAGCCACCAATATGGGTTATTCTCCTTACCTGGAATCTTGTAGGAACAGTTGTTCAAAATCCAGATTGTTTTTCTCATTAGGTCTAATGACCATCCATTCATTCAAATGATTATTTTTTTTAGTAATTAACATCACAAATGGAGCTACTCTTAGCATCCCTCAGGCCTCACAGAACCCTGTCCCCACTGCAGAATAAGAATAGAGCTCCAGTGATAACCCCCAGCCAGTTCAGGACTGTGAGCAGCCAGCTGCCTTCGGGCTGGGAAAATGTGGCACATTCCTGAGTGGGGAGTGGCAGGGAGGGAGGAGGAAACAAAACAATTCCTGAATCCACAGAGAGCAGATAGTCTTACAAAGGTTAACTAATGAAGAAAGTTGTGACAGAGCACGGTGGAGGCAAGAGGCGAAGGAGGCTGTGCACACTTGGGTCCGGAAGGGGACTGGGAAAAAAATGATCCACTTTTTGCTTCAATATCTAGGGTGACATTTGGACTCTGCTCTCACGGTTTGAGGGTCCCTGATGGGAAAGCTGACTTTTGGGGCCCAGTGCTGAGCCAAGGAGGTCTCAGTACCATCGGTGGCCTCTGATGTCACTAGATCTGAAGGCTGACGTTCACCTCACGCTCACAGATGTAGCAGCACCTGGGCTAAAATATTACAACACTCCTAGATTGGTTGGTAAGTAGCTGTTGTTCTGATCCTGTAGGCATCCGCTGCCCTAGGAACTCCCCAGTTTCCTGTGACTCAGCAATTACAGGGCTGCCACCAGCAGGGTCCTCTTGACCCAACCAGCGCTACTGCCCAAGTTCATTCTGATCGGCTGGTGCCCACGCCCAAATGGCTCTTCAATACTTGACCACCGCCCCTGACCAGGTCCGCTTCTAGAATCTGTACAAACTGGGAAGTCTTTGTAGGGTGTCGAGTCCCAAATACCTCTTCTTCGTAGTCCTCTTGGGCCCTGCGGGCATCTGCTCTCCTGGGAGGGCTCGAGTTGTCACCTTCAATGTCTTCAGCAGCGTGTTCTTGAATTATGGATGCCTGCAGCTGTCAGCAAGCAAGGAAATGAAGTGCTCGATTCATCCTTAGAATCAGAATCACAACAATTCTATACAAAACACAGGCTCTCGTGAAATATTAGCTACGTCCCAGCCACTGTTCTAAACCCTCTCTACGTTATCTCATTTAGCCTTCATAACAATCTTTTTACACGAGCAGAGTCACCACCCCATTTTACAGAGAGGTAAACTACAGCACAGAAAGGTTAATAAATGTGCCCAGGATCCCAGCCGGTAAGGCTGGTTAGCAGCAGAGCCAGGATTCAAACCCAGGCAGGGATTCCAGAGCATGTGCTTTTCTCCATGGCGCCAGAAGATGCCAAATGGGTCAGTCTTTAGAGTAAACCAACGCACACACCAGAGTGCCTTTTTTATTTATACTTATATGCACACAGTCATAAAACCATCAGTGACATACTTAGCCTTGTGATCGAAACATGCAGATTTCTATGGGAAAAATTAGGTATTAATGACTGCTATGATCTGAATGTTGGTGTTTCCCTCCAAAATTCCTATGTTGAAATCCTAACCTCCAAAGATGATAGTTTTAGAAGGTGGGGCCTTTGGAAGGTGATTAGGACATGAGGGTGGAGCCCTCAGGAATGGGATTCGTGCCCTTATAAAAGACACCCCAGAGAGCATCCTCACCCCTTCCTCTATGTGAGGACACAAAGAGAAGGTGCCTTCTCACCATGAACCAGGAAGGGGCCTTACCCAGAAGGTGAATGTGCTGGAGCCTTGACCTTGGGCTTCCCAGCCTCCAGGACTGTAAGCAGTGAATTTCTGTTGTTTATACGCCACCCAGTCTGTGGTACTTGTTATAGCAGCCCAAACAGACTAAGACAATCACTTTTCCAACACAAATATACTTTTCTAAATAAAAACATCACTTTATAAAAATAGCTAAGAAAAAAATCCAAGGAGGGGGGAGCGGGGGGACAAAAATCAAGGTGTAGTGACCATTCAGTTTGGCCTGGTTTTATCCCTGAGTTTCAATCAACTATTTCTTCCCAGTCGCTGTGAAACTTAGTGTCCCATGCTGAAAATTGTTCCTAGAATGATTTCACGGGAGGAGTGTTGCAAATTAGGCATGAAAGTATCAGTGCTTTTTTCTCTTCCATGAGTCTGCACCTAGTATTTGCAGGCCCCTGGGCAAAGGTCACAATGGAAGTCCATGTGTCATATGTTTAAATACTGAAAAGTTATAAATTAAGCCAACATATTCCTAAGTAAAATATGTTCTAGCCTCATAAGAACTTGAAAGGCCAGGTTCAAATTCAGAGTCCCAGGAGAGCTGGCCTGCGCGATGACACGCCACTTTCCTTCTCAACTCTGGTGCCCTCCCACAGCTGGAGGGCCGGTGTGCACATGTGTGGATACTACCCCCACACTGTCCATGCTCACCTACACTCTCCACAAACTGCTGCCCAGTGGCCACACCAGGATCTAGCTGTGCCAGTGCTGTGGTTGGACCTTTGTAGAGCCCAGAAGTGGGCTTGAGTCCATATGAACAGGAATTCCGGGGTACCAGGTACCGACGGGGCTCTGGGTTCATGGTTCCCTGCCCCCTGGTGAGGAATGTGACTTAAGCTAACATTACTTTAACATTCCGTCAACTGAAGGGAGAAAATATCACAGAAAAAAGAAAAGATAGTTTCTCCACTTCCATCTCTAACTCTATCTAGCCTTTTCTAGTCCTATGCTGGAATTGGTTAAAATAAACATGAATAGTTTGGTAAAAGCATGATACTGGACTTTGTGAATGTTAGTGACTCTTCACCTCAGTCAAAATACACTTTGTAGTCAGCCCCTTTAGCTAACATCTCATGCTGTTTGACCTGGGTGCTGTCTGAAATAAAATAATCAATTTTAAATTAGTTACTTGCAACTCTCTAAAGACACAGGTGCCAAAGGACGTGCACAGGAAGTTTACAGAAGCACTATTTGTAATTACCAAAATTGGAAACAAGCCAAATAACTATCAGTATCTGAATGGTAACTAAATTGTGGTACATTCATGCAAGGGAGTATTATATAGCAATCACACACACACACACACACACACACACACACACACACACACACACACACACAAGCAAAGTTTGCAAGACGTAAGATTTAAACCTGCTTGGCCTTAATAGAACATTATTCTGGAAAAGTCAAACTCTATAGAAGAGAACATATCTGGGGAAGTCCAGTTACCTACCTTGCCACTGTCTTTCAGGCTTGGTCCACGCAGCATGCTCTCTCAACCCCAGACTTCTATTTCCAAGGAACCCACATGCCTACCCACAGTGAGTGAGCTGAAAGGAATGACTCTTACCTGAGATTTCCGATGATTGGCTCTAAGAATAAATGGCTTAATCAGAAGCATCCACGGTACAGAAATCAAAGCCATAACAACAAAGAAACTTTGGACTTCTTGCTGCAAGACCAGAATGGTAAGATCCTATCACTTTAAGGTGATCACACAGCATACTTTATATGATAAAAACGCTAAGTGTGAGTCATTTCAGTTGCATTTTGTTTTATTTTTTAATATTTTTTATTGATTTCAGAGAGGAAAGGAGAGGGAGAGATAGAAACATATATGATAAGAGAGAATAATCAATCAGCTGCCTCCTGCATGCCTTCTACTGGTGATGGAGTCCATGACCTGGGCATGTGCCCTGACTGGAAATTGAACCCTGACCTTCTGGTTCATAGGTCAAAACTCAACCACTGAGCCATACCAGCCAGGCCCATTTGTCTATTCTAAACCAGGCTTTCCCCCTCGTGTTGTACAAGCAACTGGAGATTTATATTATCTGTTGCTCTTCTTCGATAGTCAAGAACGACAGTAAGACAGCCAGGACAGTGCTGAGAAGGGGCTGTATTTATCAACCTACAATGTCTCTCCCAGCTGCTTGAACCCAAAATGAGGTTATGGAAATGTCAAACTGTGTCAAGATAATTCATCTTCATACTAGGGCTTGGGAAAACCAGTCAACCCCAACGATGTTTTTAATGAGAAAAAGCTGGAAAAGCCATGCTCACTGCATATTCCAGACTAAGTGAGGGCTTCAGTCTTCATGAAAAGGGCTATTAGCACGTGATCTGTTTGGTGAATTTCAGTCCTTTGCCTGAAAGTGAAGACTTGCTTGGAAAATCCAAGTAAATTTTCATTTAGACTCAGGCAATGAGTAAATTAACCTTCCAAATACATTCATTTAATGCTAACAGCTAGGGGTGGTTCAAGGTTACCATTGACGTATAACAAAAAGATAGGATACCACCAGAGAGCTTTCAGAGGTATACGTCTTCTCTGGTTATTATCGAAAACAGTCTCTTATTTTTTCATTTAAAAAAAAAAAAAGCCCCATCACAAGGCATTTTTTCCTTCTTATTTGCTGCTTCTGAAGGGAAGGAGAAAACAAGTAGGAATCAAACTCGTGAGGACGCGCAGGGCCATGGGAGGAGCCTGACTTTCACCAGGGCTCCAGGATGAGACTCACTGTTGGGACAGGTGCACCCCAGGGTCCCCTGGCTTTGGGAAACTCGCCCTAGAACTTGACCTATATCCGTGGGCCTTCCTTTAGTGAAAACTCGACCTTCAAGCAATATTATCAGGTTAATCGCTGGGAGAAGCCAGAGGAAGAGATCTATTTGTGTTACCAAAGAATGACTCACGGAGTGCTATTTATATCCAGCTCCCATGGAACATTTATAGTGTTTAAAAATAAAATATCAAGTTGAGAGTGAAGCTGAAATAAATGGAAGGAATCAGAGTGGCAAAGAAGTCCGACCGTTGGGCAGTGCTGTCCACAGAGGAAGAGCACAGAGGAAAACAAGAGATAAAACCCAAACGAGCCAGCGGAAGCCCCCCGGAGAGCCTGACATGCGAACAGAGGGACTCCTCTTCCTGATCCTATTTCCATTTTCTTTCTTGTAAATCTTAGCTGGAGTTTATTTTTATTTTATTTTTTAAAGTATATTCTTGTTGATTTCATAGAGGAAGGGAGAAGGAGAGAGACATAGAAACATTAATGATGAGAGAGAATCATTGATCAGCTTCCCCTGCATGCCCTCTACTGAGGATCGAGCCCGCAACCCGGGCATGTGCCCTTGACCGGAATCGAACCCGGGATCCTTCAGTCTGCAGGCCAATGCTCTAGCCACTGAGCAAAACTGGTTAGGGCAAGATAGCTCAGTCTTGCAAATAACTAGTCTCTGTGGTACTCAAGAGTATGAGAGAGATCTACCATAATTAGGTGCATAAAAGAAGAAAAAGCCCATAATACCTGATGTTTGTACAGGGGTGCATTCGAGGGGTCGTTATAGTTAAACATAAACATGTTGATGAAGTGGATGAGGATGCTGGGGGCCTTCTGGGACATGTGGACATCGTAGTAGCACCATTTGAAAATGATCATGAAAACCAGGTATCCAAACAGGCACAGCATAAAAATCATCTCCGGAATAAATTGCAGAAGGATGTTGAGCGTTTTTCTGAAGTATCTAGGGGGACACACACACAGAACATTGAGAAAAAATATCAGTAATTATTTTTCCCAAAGCATAAAATGTTAACTGCATTAACTCCCCTGGGAAGCAGCAATCATGCACGGATGGAAAGGAAAGTGCGTTTGCACAAAAGATTTGGAAAGAAGCAAAGTCTAGAGGTCAACTCTGAAGCAAAGATTGAGCCCCCACAGTCAGTTGGTGATTTGGCCAAAGCTTCAAATGCAGGCCCAACTCATGTCAAAACATTGAAAACACACGGGTATATGGGGGTGACTTGAGAGCTTTCCTCCTAAGAATGCCTTAAGATAGGGGGGCAAAGTAGGGCCCTCAGGTTTTGTTTTGTTTTTTAAAATGTATTTCTTTATTGATTTCAGAGAGGAAGGGAGGAAAGAGATAGAAACATCAATGATGAGAGAGATGAGAGAGAATCATTGATCGGCTGCCTCCTGCATGGCCCCCACTGGGGATTGAGCCCGCAACCCAGGCATGTGCCCTTGGCCGGAATCGAACCTGGGACCCTTCAGTCTGGAGGCTGACACTCTATCCACTGAGCCAAGTCGGCCAGGGCCCCCTCAGGTTTTTATAGCCTGCAAGTTAAAAATGGTTTTCATATTTTAAAATGGCGGGGGGGGGGGGGGGAGACTAAGTTGGGGGCACCCAAGTGAAAAATATCAGAAAGAGCCCCATGCCCTTTGTTAATTGCAAGAGCTAGAAAAGGAGATTTAAAAAATGGGATTATCAGAGCTACGTGAGGCCAGCCTGACACTTAATGAAGCTAAATAAGGTCTAGGCAGAAAGTGCCGTCTGGGATTCTTTCTCACTGAATCCGCATGGAACTGCCAGGCAGGCAGGAGCACCAGGGTGCTTGTCATTAGTTTGCACACTACGTACTTCCTACTTTTCAGTAGAATTGTACTTCTTCGGCCTTTCAGATCAGGGGTCACTGTGTGACTGGCTCTGGCCAATGAAATGGGAACGGAAGTGGCAGGTGTCACTTTGGGGTGGAAACTTAAGCGTCAACGGTAATTAATCAGTCTCCTCCCACCGTGGCACTGGCAGCGCTCCACTGGTGGCTGCCCATCAGCCCAGGTCCCAGTGTGAAGATGACAGGCACAGAGCCCCCGGGGGTCCAGCAGTGGACATGTCATGGTCTTTAGCTTAGCAACTGAGATTTGGGGGTTATTTGTTACCTCACAATAACCTAACTCATTCTGACTACTATATTCCCACTCTATAAAAGAAAACAATCTCAGAGACGTTAAGCAACATGTCCATGGTCACACGGATATGAAAAATTGGAAGCAGTACTTAAACTTCTGATTCCAAACCCTATATCACGTGTGTGGCCTCATGCTGCCCTCACTTACTCTCAAACTACTCGGCAGCAACTCCTACCAGCTGCCAGATCCCCACACGGCGCCTCTGAACAGGCACCGTGGACACTGGCTTCAAAGACGTATACCTGCTGCGGAAGTAAGTTGGAGAAGCTTTCCAGAGATGGTTCTTGATTGAAGGAAAGGAATAGGCAGGAGAACATTAAGAGCCAAAGAAGGGAGAGGGTGCTGCCGACAGGAAGAAATGACACCAAAGGGAATTTAGAATCGAAGGGCACTTTGGCAAAAGGCACTATGTCCCCACTGGTGGGAGCTAAGCCTTGATATACACGAACAAGCCTTTCAGGTTGGGGGACACAAGGTGCTGTGGGCTTGCCAGCCTCACTCTGAACCCTCATGGAAATATTACTCACCTCTGAGGAATTCAGCTGAGGGACAGAGGGCCATTCCCAGGCACCAGCTTGTCCTGGCTCACGCCAAGAGACATGGGGAAGGAACCTCACACAGAGGGACACGGGGCACAGTCCGTGGCTCTGTCACTGCTCATCGCCAATGGGGTCAGGCCAACAGGCGGAAAGAGAATCCTAAAACTCACATGTGATTGAAAAGGCTGAGAATGACGCCAAAAGTCATCTGGACGATCCCCAGGATCACCGACATCTTCATTTTATAGGAGTTCAAGAATGTCAGCTTGTTTGAAGCCAAGTTCCAAATCTGGGTGGGAAACGTGAAGAAACACTTGAGGCCAGAATCTGGACGTCCTACCAGGGTTGGGGACAATCGCACAATTTCCCCTGAGAAGTTGCTCTGGGATCCACAGTCTCTAATTTCAGTCCCGTTCCACTCGTGCATTTTAGGTTCAGAGAAGGACCAGCCCCTTATATAAATGCAACTCTGATGACAAAAGTGTCCGAACCATTAGTGCCAGTAAAATAGCAAGTGGCTGGAAGGAAACTGGGGAGGAAAATCCTACATGATTTTTCCCTGACCTAAATGAAAATAAATCATGAAATATTTTGGAGACCCCAAACTTGCCTCAGTTCCCTTAATAAAAGTGTAGATCTCTGACCCATGAATTTATCCAATCCCTTCTTTTTTAAATATAAAAAAAATGATTTCAGAGAGGAAGGGAGAGGGAGAAAGAGATAGAAACATCAATGATGAGAATCATTAGTAAGCCGTCTCCTGCACACCCCACACTGGGGATGTAGCCCGAAATCCAGGCATGTGCCCTGACCGGGAATCAAGTCATGACCTCCTGGTTCATAAATCAATGCTCAACCACTGAGCCACACCAGCTGGGCTATCCAATCCCTTCTTAATAATAAATAGCATGTTTGACTTTGAAATTCTCTAGTCCTTTACATTACAAAGCACCTTCCAGGCCATTCTCAAGAAGCCACTGCGGTAGCCTATATTTATTAGCACCATGGGTAAGGCATGGTCCCTGCCTTCTCTGAAGTTCCTGTTTGTCAACTTGCAGAGTGATGGGCATGTGTGTCTGCCTGCCCCCAGGAGAACAACACAGACAGCAAGCACCCGCAGTGGTCGGGGGCTGATTAGTGACCCCATTCACCAACGTTCTTCTCCCGCACAGAAATCTTAAACTCCCTGTAGTTCCCAATCCCCACCCTCAGGCAAATGATTCAAGTCCTCTCCACTACCTCTGACACCTCTCCAACTTCAGGCACATCCCCAACTGCCTGCTAGGCACATCTTGAGGGCTTGTCGTACTGCATCTCAAAGGTAGCAAAGCCACAAACTTCTCTTCCCTCCTACAGTGACTCGGGGTCAGCATCCACCTAGGCACAGGCTCAATGCATAGTCACCTGCCCTCTCTCCTGTACACACAGGGGCAGGCACCACATCTCACTGCTTCTTTACAATGTCCTGAGTGGCTCCCAGCTGGGCGATCACTAAGGAGGTCGCTGGGCAGGTAAGAGAAGGGACACCAGTGATGATGCCCACACACCAGAGGAGCCTCCCTCCCCTCCCCTCCCCGTGTGCCTCGACCTCTGAGCTGCACCAGGCTTGCCCTCCACAGTCTGCTCCTCCTTTGCCCACCTGGTTAGCCAAACCCACGGGATCTCTCAGCTTGGTGAGGGCAGGGTAACTAGCATGCTGCAGAGCCAGCCAAGCCTGATAAACTAACCATGCTCGTCGGTAAGTACCAGGCACACACTAAGCTCCTTACATGTGTTTATCCTGTTTAATTCTAACAAAAACCCCATGAGATAGAGACATTTGTCTCCCACTTAGCTATGGTTTCATTTTTTGTGGTTTCAGTTGTCCATGGTCAACTGTGGTCTGAAAATATGAAATGGAAAATTCCAGAAGTAAACAATTCATACGTTTGAAATCGTGTGCCATTCTGAGAAGTCTGATGAAATCTCGCACTGTCCCTTTCCATGCCACCTGAGTCACGAGCCATTACGTTGTCCAGCGTCCCCACACTGTACACGCTTCCCGCCCGTTAGTTACCGAGTAGCCTTGGTTATCAGATCAATACTAACATAGTATTGATACTAACGTAGTGCTTGTGTTCAAGTCACCCTTATTTTACTTCATAAGGACCCCAAGGTGATGCTGGCAATTCAGATATGCCAAAGAGGATCTATAAAGTGCTTAAGTAAAAAAGTAAGCACAGTACAATAAGGTATTTTGAGATAGAGACCATATTCATATAACTTTTGTTACAGTATATTGTTATAATTGTTCTATTTTATTATTGTTAATCTCTTATTGTGTCTCATTCATAAATTAACTTTATCATAGGTGTGTATGACAGGAAAAAACATAGTGTACATGGAGTCAGTACTATCCACGGATTCAGGCATCCCCTGGGGGTCTTGGGACGTGTCCCCATGAATAAGGGAGGACAACTCTATATGGATTCCCATTTTACATTCGAGGGAATTTATCTTAATTTTGGGGAAACTGAGTTACTTAAACACCTCGGGAAAAATAATACAAATAGCAAATGGAGCATTTACCCCATTTATGCATTAAACTCTTTCTAGGTGTTTTACATGTGAAAATCATTTAATCTTCTTGTTACGGGAGAAAAACAGGTCTTGTCTTCCCCCATTGCTAGTGGGATGGACTTCTTGGGGTACCACTGAAATAAACACTTCCAGAGGCCCCCATGAGAAGATGCGATATAGTAGAAAGCTTTATTTCCATGGGATTACGCTCCTGGGTTTCCAAAGTCCCATTTCCCTTAGTCCAGCTATAGAAGAAGTGTAGCTGGGGTGTCAGTAGAGCTCAAATCAGAGCCAATGCCCAGAGTTTCAGGCCAGGATTTAAACACGGGCTGCCTGATTCCATAATCATTGTTATGTTCATTTCTTATAAAATATTTACAGACACCTTTTGAAAGACCGCACAGCTCTGATAGCCAAGTATTTCGTGATTTGATTCAAAATAGATGATGCATTCAGTCAATAAATGCAGCTGTAGAAGTTTGCATTATGCAAAAACCAAACCCGTCATTAATTTATGTAAGAGCTAACATAGGCACAAAGATGTTCTGTTTAACAGGTTATCTCTGGGGACTAGGACTGCAGGAACGGAGAGGTGGGAAACACAAGTCTTTCTTTTCATTGTTACAGTATTTTGTATTATATGGATTCTTAATCGTACATATTATTATTTTATGATAAAAAGACCATAAATTTTTAAAAATCTAAGTGCTACCTGGAAGATTATTTTCAACACCCCGCCTCCTCTTTCACTCTCACGTTTTCCTTTCTTTTTTGCCTGGTGGACAGATGACAAAAACTGCACAAAGAGCAGGAACTCTGGAGGGCTCAGTTCTGAGATGTGAATTAACCACCCTCCCTTTGTGGGGAGCAGACCTGGGCACTCAGGATTTGCTGCTGCATTAGATGTGGGCTGTGAGGGCAAGAGAGAGGACAGTGGGAGCAAAACGATTCAAAGCAAGGCCAACCAGACCCTAAAACCACCCCCTCTGTACTCCCCAACCTGTTGCTAATCAGAAAACTCCCAGGACCAAAGAGAAAGCCTTCCAGTCTACAAAAATAACAACTTGCATATCTTTTTTAGCACTTTGCAGCTTGCAAACTAGCTTTCAAGGACTTTACCTCTTTTGATAAAACTTGGAATGCAAGTGTCCCTGGGAAGCAAGCATAAACACATCCTGGGTAATGCTTTCTTTTAAAAAATATATATTTTTATTGATTTCATAGAGGAGGGGAGGAGTGATAATAACATCAATGATGAGAGAGAACCATTGACTGGCTGTTTCCTCCACACCCTCTACTGGGGATCGAGCCCACAACCTGGGTATATGCCCTTGACCGGAATCAAACCCAGGACCCTTCAGTCCGCAGGCTGATGCTCTATCCATTGAGCCAACAGAAAAGCTAGGGCACTTTCTGTTTTTATAAGGGAGGGGAGGAGGGCAGGCAGTGGGAGGACCCAGGAAAACTGAAGAGGAGAGAGATGACCCACAAGATAGGAGAGACCACACAACCAATGTTACTGCCAGTGCTGTTCCCTCTTAACAGTCAGCAACTAAAGCTGAGTTTTTGGGTTCTCTGTCACAAAAAGAGCTTAGAAGATACACTTCTGGACTGCGTCTCCCAAGTTCAGGGCTAGACCACTCATGCTCATTTGGAGCACAAGGCTGCCACCTGGTGGCGATCTGCGCTGGGCTACTACGTGTGCGTATCTTCTGGAAAACTCCTTCAAATCCAGTGTGAGGAATCACCTTGGTTTTGCTCAGCTCAAATCCAATTGAGATAGATATAACAAACAAAAGCTGACCATCTCTTTTTCCACTCGTATCAATTCTAGGCAGTAAAATTAAACAAAAATAAAAGCAAATCCATATTTTTCTAGGAAAAAAAAGTTACCCCACTGCAAGAAAATGCCAAAGGAGGAAACTTGATTAGGATGCTAAATTGGTGATCTAATATGCATACTTTCCAGGCAACCAGGGCCTTTTATTTTTTATTTATTTATTATTTTTTAAAATATATTTTATTGATTTTCCACAGAGAGGAAGGGAGAGGGATAGAGAGTTAGAAACATCAATCAGCTGCCTCCTGCACACCCCCCACTGGGAATGTGCCCACAACCAAGGTACGTGCCCTTGACCGGAATCGAACCTGCAACCCTTGAGTCCGTAGGCCGACACTCTATCCACTGAGCCAAACCGGTTTCAGCAACCAGGGCCTTTTAAAAGAAGCAGTCATTGCCCAGCCGGCGTGGCTCAGTGGTTGAGTGTCAACCTATGAACCAGGAGGTGAGGGTCAATTCCCAGTCAGGGCACATGCCCAGGTTGTGGGCTTGATCCCTTGCAGGGAGTGTGCAGAAGGCAACTGATCAGTGATTCTCTCTCATCACTGATATTTCTATCTCTCTCCCTCTCCTTTCCTCTCTGAAATCAATAAAAAAAAAAATTTTTTTTTAAAGAAGCAGTCATTAACCGCCAAGGCATAAGTGATGGAGAACGAGGCAGAGGTCTGGGGAATTGTATGGAAAACGATCCAGGGGCTGGGTCCGGGATGCAGGCAAAACACTTACTTGAAGTCAGCGCGGTGTCACAAAAACCTCCATGTAATTCTATCTCCACACAAGCTGGTTGGTTTGTCAGGTTCTGGCACTCCCCCCCCCCACCACCACCCCACCCCCGCCCCGATTTCTCCTCAGTCAGTCATGTAACTATTTAATAACTATGTAAGCCCAGAGGCCATCGTTACCGGATCAATCCCAAATGGGTATGGGTTCCCAGAGTACACGCCTGGAATGGCGGGGTTCAGCTGTAAAAGTGGGTTTGTTTCCATCGTTTCCATGCTGCAGAGGGAGAAAGGAAAAACAAAGCCAGTGAGTGACCGAAGGCAGGAAAAGGACCAGGGTGCCCTCTGTCAAGCCAATCACAGCTCACTGCTGGTGCAGCGCAGCCATTCGGCTCATTCGGTTATTCCATGAATGGTACTGAATCCCCACTGTGTGCCAAGTACCGTCCTGTGGCCTGAGCAACAGAAATGACCCACCACCCCCCAAGGAGTATATAGTCTGAGCTTTCAAAGTGCTCCCAGCCTGGTGGGGTACATATAGTATAAAAAATTTTTTTTAAAATTATACTACATCAGAGAAAAGGTAGGGGCAGGGATGAAGGAGCCCACAGAAATAGATTCCAGCCCAGGGACCGGCCAGGCACTCTCTCCCGGGAGCACGTGGTGACCTTGGAGGAGGGAGCTGGCTTTCACACAGGGGCCCTGATCTCTGTGAAACTCAGCCCTCAACAGTTGGGGTCCATGGATGTCTTTAAGTCTATGTGTCATTTTCACCCAGAAGCATAAAACAGCACACATCTATAGAGGGTCCCCAAAATGAGTATGTGAAATGGTGAGAGACAGAGTGCTGGCAACTTTGATAGACTGTCTGCAAATACACCCGCTTCCTCCTGCGGCTGAGGTGCTCGGTAACAGAGAGGAGAATTAGGGAATCTGATCATGCCCCCAGGCCCTCGATGGACAGTGAAGGCAGCTGGCACTAACTGGCCACCCTAGACACACACAGATCCCTGTCTTAACAACACACCTAGATCCCTGTCTTAACAACACACCTCAGGGCAAGTGGTTGGATTTCACTAGCAGAGGCGTGTTGGTGTGTCCACAAACCAGAAAGCCACCCTGACGAGAGCGAACTGGCCGGGTACCCACAGCTAAGCCTGCTGTTGAGCATAAACAGTTTCACAGAACACCAACATCAGACAAGGCCATCCTGTGACCGCGATGGATCGAGACAAAAGCAAGACCAGTCCACCACCATATCTGATATAGAATATGGACACATCAACAGAAGGACATTGTCCAAGTCACAAAAATGACCAGAGATAACCTTTATCCTCTGAGAGGCCAAATCCTCTAAGTCAGTCTTTTTAAAAAAACATATATATTTTTTTATTGATTTCAGATTGGAAGGGAGAGAGAGATAGAAATAACAATGATGAGAGAGAATCATTGATTGGCTGCCTCCTGCATGCCTCATGCTGTGGATCGAGCCATCAACCCAGACATGTGCCCTGACCAGGAATCGAACCATGACCTCCTGGTTCATAGGTCGACACTCAACTCCTGAGCCACGCCAGCCAGGCAGTTGAGCTAAAGTTTTAACAGCTATTTCCATGTGTTACAGTTACCAGCACAGTTACTGAGGAAGTGGCACAAGGTCTCACGCTCAGTTGAGAAAATGGCATCATTTGTTGAATTTGTGGGCACACCTCTGGGCCGAGCCAGGCGTGGATGTGCTCCGCCACAGATGGCCAGGGAACAACCCTCCCCTGTGTGTGAACTTACTTCCACGTGCCATTTCTGAACATGGGCCGGACGCTCCAAGAAGAGCCGAAGATGTTGAAAGCCTTGGAGAAGCAGTCGTTGTAAATGAAGCCCGTGTAAATGGAGAAGATGCCCATGAGGAGGATGAGATAGCGCCCGTGGAAGAAGGTGTTCCAGATCTGGCCTCGGGGAGACAGAGAGGACTGTCAGTGAGCTCTGAGCCGGCCCCGAGGCGTGTGTGATCAGGTCTCTCCATAGCAAGGCACGCAGGCCCCATGCAGAGGGGCCACGCGTGGAGGCAGGCACCAAAGTGACCCAAATAGCAAGAGCACACACATCATGACGACTTAGAAAAGTCCTGGACTGGTCGTTGCTCTTGTGGAAACAAGCATAGAAGCCTCATATTCTTGAATTCAGCCTTGGTTAGAAAATGTGATTAAAGCAGAAACTGAGGCCTCACCTGTGAAAGAAGGGACTTGAAAGTGGGTGGCTGTGTCTCGAGCACTTCCAGGAGGTAAGCACTGAGCTGGCTGCTAAATTTTATGGCAAGTCAAATCTATACTCATTTGGGGCGGGGGTGGGGGGGAGGGTCCCATTAAAAGTTGAGTTTCTAAGTACATCCACTAAGAAGAGAAAGTGCTTTCTCCCAATACTGCAGGATGTGCAACAACCATCAGAACCACTGAGTGGGACTTGGAGACTTCAAATATTTATTACAGGAAACTACATCTATTAAAATGCTTGTCATGAGCCTGGCCGGGTTGCTCAGTTGGTTAGAGCGTCATCCCGATACAACAAGGTTGTGGGTTCAATCCCAGGTCAGGGCACGTACAAGGATCAACCAAAGAATGCATAAATGAGTGGAACAACAAATCAATGTTTCTTTCCCTCTTTCTCTCTCTCCCTTCCTCTCTCTCTAAATAAAATGCTTGTCATGAAAACTGTATTAGTCATAGGTCAATTTATCACTAACCTTGCTTATGATGAACTCACTCTGACATCACTGAACTAGCTCTAGTTAAATCAACCTGTAAAAAATAGATTGCAGATAGTCTTAAAATTCAGAACATAGCTAAAGGCATGTTTGCACTTTGTAAAGTGCAATACCGCTGGCCACAAAGTGACGTCAGCTGATTAACTTTGAAACAATGCAACTCTTGAGTTGTCTCAACCTTCACATCGCTCTGTGAGGGAACTTCATGAAAGGACTCTATGGTGTGAAAGCGAAGACATGGTATTCTGGATGTCTGTGTTTCACAAGAACACTGAGCATGGGCTTGTGGGGAAAGGGCTCTGCCATGAAAAATTATTTGTGCTATTTTAAGTGAAAAAGAGGAGGCTACCAATTAATATGCACTATTTGACCCCAATTTCTAAAATTACATATTTTTGTATAAGCACAGAAAGGAAACTAGAAAAACAATACAGAAACACTCATTGTAATTTTTTTCTAAGCAGATGGCTGTATTTTCCCAATGAACATATATTGCTTTTATAATCAAAGAAAAACATCAATATCAGCAAAAAGAAAAAAAAAGGAAAGATCAATGCCTTGCCAAACAATGTACAAAAAATAACGAAAATGCTAAAAGGAACTGCACCCAACCATCCAAAGGCCTGTGGGCGAAAAGGGACCACGTGCTAACCTGACAAGCTCAGGGAAGGCCTAGTGTTTATGCTGAGTTTGGGCCCTTACTTTTCATAAGAACGTGCTATTCCTACGGCAAAAACAACACACACACTTTAATGTTCTTGAGGAAGTGAGACATTTGATGGGGGCCCACCTCATTATCCGTCTTCTGGGCGAGCAAGCGTCTCTCATTATGGACCATCCAAAGGGCTGCCAGGAGCATCACGGTTCCGTGACCACAGTCTCCAAACATCACGGCAAACAGGAAGGGGAAAGTGATGATGGTATAGGGAGCTGCGGAGGTGAGAACCACCACAGCCTGAGTCTTCCCAACAGTCCTTTGGGCTCCCGACTAAAGGTCTGTCTATCACGCTCCTTGGGAGAGGCTGGCTCCCTTGGGTCTTTCTGATTCTGTCATCTCTCAGTATTCACACCCCTGACACCTGCTTGGCTCCCACCTACATGAGCTCATCGGTGGGTAAACACTATTATTCCCTATGTTATAGATGAGCTGAGTTTGGGAGCGGTTAAGTGACTTGCCCAAGATCACAGAGTTTCATGGGATTTAAAATCCGTTTTCTACGTGCTTTTTATTCTCTTTCCACCACCATCTTCTGCTTGTTTCTCCACCATTCACATGTACCACAGACCTCCAGCAGTTACTCACCTATGGGGCCCTGCATTATGGTTCACAAATTAGATTGGGACACAGGCTAGACAAGGACAGCATCATGCACTGCTTGGCTAACAGGCATCTGGTCTACCCCTTTATTTTACAAACCAGGCCACCAACATCACAGTTTATGTCACTAGGAACCCAGTCTTCTGACTCCAAGTTCTGTGTGTTCCATCTCTCCCATACAACTATGAGAGTGTGAAGATGCCTAGAGAGGACCCTCGTTGAATTGTTAAACAAACAAGAACCGAATTTGGCTGCCTGATAAGGCTACAGTTTAAGGGAGAACAGGTGAAATCTTGACAAGGAACAAATCTTTTACTAATCACCTTTACAGAAGACAATGCAGAGCATTAAAAAAACAAATACGATTTTAGGAAAGTCACAGTTTTAAGTAATTCACCTCCTAGGTTGCCACCTTGGGGGTAAATCTTACCCAGTTTTCATTTTCAAGCTGCTCAGGCATGCAACATATCAGACACCTTACCTGGGTTTATCTCCCGGTAATTGCCTACACCATATGCATCTACAATATTCTGGAAGCCAGCAGTGAATTTATTGGTCCTGTTAAACGTGGGAGGAGCTGTTTTAGATTGCACTGCTGTCAAGATAGGGGCCATGGAGGAGCCACTTAGTTCCTGCAAGAAAGAACATGTGACAAAAATGTAAGGAGAGCCTTGGGCTGGGTACCAGCACATGGATCACAGGGCAACTCTTGCCATCACTTACTGGGTGAACCTGGGATAATCTCTTGACCTCTTTGAGACTCATGATCTCTCCCATAAAAGTGAAAACCTTCCTAATACTTATCTAACTTATCTGACAGAAGGGTTGTCAAGAGTGTAGAATTCCTCCTGCTTCTCTGGCAATTTGCAGTCTCCTGCTCCTGAAATGCATATTTACGCCTCGGTTCTGGCTCTCCTCTTCCTTTCTCTCCACTTACTCCCCCAAGAGCTCATCCACTTTTTGAATTTTGTTCCAATCTTTCAAATGGCCTTGACCTGCTTGAAAATTTCGATTATTTTTTCATTACCTGCAAACTCTCATGTCTCAGCAACCCCACATAATCCAGGAGCCTAGAACTGGAATCATCAGCTTGCCCTAAAGCCAGGCTATTCCTTTGACAGTCTCCATCCTCCAAATTCTTGAAACTTTGGAATCCACAGACTTCTCCCTTCTCCTGATGTAGTCAGCCAGTCTCCAGATCTTGCTAATTGTCCCTTTCCAATCCCTCTCCCTCCCATTCCCACAGCCACCAGCCAAGCCCCAGCCTCCCCATCTTCCTTCATCTCTTTCCCTCCCATTTATCTTACACTCCAGACTGCATAATCCTTCTTTTAATAAAACAAAACAAACAAAAAGCACTACTTTAGTCATGTTACCTTCCTGCTCAAAAATCCTCAAAGGCTTCCTCTTACAGAAAGAATAAAGCCAGAACTCTTTAGCCTTGTAATCAAGACTTCTTTACATTGATGACTTAATCCTCCATTCACACCTCCACCCCCCACTGCTTCTCCGTGGAAATCACCCAACTCCACAGTAGCCACCTCCCTTGTTCACTTACCCAAGTAGGAACCACTCTCCAAGCCCATCCCCCAGGAGCCTTCTGGTCACTCCAAATTCCAACAGCACTTACCGCCTGCACACCCAGTGCGGCTGAGCACCAGCTAAGTGAGTGCTCGTCAGTCCTCCTAACAACGCCCCATTTTAGAGATGAGGAAACTAAGGTATAAAGAGGTTAAGTAACTTTCCCAAGCTTACATGCAAGCAGAGGAGTTCCTTACTCTATGATTATATACAAGAGGCCCAGTGCACAAAATTCATGTAGGGTCCCCAGGCCTGGCTGGCGATCACGGCCAATTGGGGCCTTCTGGCTGCCAGCCAGGGCCTCCCTTCATTCCATATCGCCCCCTGGTGGTTAGCTCACGTCATAGCAAGCGATTGAACTCCCAGTCTCCTGATTGAACTCCCGAGGGGACAATTTGCATGTTAGGCTTTTAGATAGATAGATAGATAGATAGATAGATAGATAGATAGATAGATAGATAGATAGATAGATAGATAGATGTTTTCATGTATGCGATTATGACCTCCTTGAGGTCACGGACTGTGGCTTCCTCCTTTTTTTCTAACATGTCCTCCAGCAGCAGGCGTAACATTAGCGTAACCTAAGTATTTTTTGCTCATTGGTGAGAATAGCTATCCTCCTACACTTGTCTCCTCATCTCCTACCAGCATAGCGCCTTCTACTCCTATCTGGGGAAATACTTTGATTATTTCAGAGGATGAAGAAACTGTAGAAATAGCCATAAGCAGCAGCCTTGTAGAAGTTTGATCCCTTTGTGATTACAGAGCACACTGTTCAGTGAAATCCTTGCACTAGGACAACTCCTCCCTGAAGGCTTGATGGTCTTCTCCACACTACAGCCACGTGTTTCTAAAATGCAAACCGGATCATGTCACCCAGCACGGGAATAAAATCAGCTCACTTACACCGCCATGTGGTCCTTCAGGAACGGCCCTGCAGCCTCTCCCTGACCTTCTTCCCATTCCTTAAGCTGCTGCACCCTCTCTCCAGCCACTGGTCTGCAGGTGGGCCTGCACCACACACTCCTCCCACCTCTCTTCTGACCACACTTCCACAGTCCAGCTCATGCATCACTTCCTCCAGGGAGCCCCCTGCCCTTCCCAGTCTGAGTGAAACACTCTTTGCAAGTGCCCCATTTGGGGAGTTACTGGACCATCATGTGAGGACATTCAAATCCTGCCTCCTGGCTACAGGATCACAGCCAAGTTACTTCCACTCTATCTGCCTCAGTTTCCTCATCTGTATAAAGGGGATAAAGACAGCTCCTATCTGTTAGTCCCACCCCACCTCAAGGCCTTGACCTTCGGATCCCTCAGCCTGAAAGCTCTTTCTCGCACCCACTCCAGTCTTCCCAGGGCATTTAGGGAATTCTGCTCCAGTGCCAGCCTTCAGAGGGGCCCCTGCCCAGAGTAGCCCTATCACAGCTGTAAGACCTCAAAGTTCAAGCGCTGCCTTGACATCGCTGCGTCTCACAGGGCCCCAAAGGTCAAGCCATGAGTTTCTCTGGTCTCACCAGATATGCCACCCACTTAGCAGGCAAGGCCCACCACTGTCCTCTCAGCCAGCCCAGCCCAGTGCCTAGTAGTCAACCTAATGGGTTCCACTTCCCAGAAAATTATTCAAATGAGATAATCACACCCTCCCATGGAAACCAGGGGTCACCCGACCCTGTTGTCACTACAAAGCCTGCCTCCCACAGCCCCTGCTGGCTCACTCTGCTCCCAAGTACCGGTCCCAAGTGCAGCCTCCATGTGGCCCTGTGTGGCACGTGGTGTCCTCCCCGAGCACATGTGACTAGTAAACTGCTGCCAATCTCAGCTGTCCAGTGCCAGGTGTCCTGTGTTTGGCCACCTGGCACTCTTTAGGGCAGAGGGTCCCTTCTTCACCAATAGGGGGACTAGGTGGTAAGAACAAGCCTCCACTCCTCACCCCACCCCTCACCACCCCCTGCCTCACTTCCGCCCACCATGGATCACAGCCTGAAATCACACTAATGATGGACATGCTGACTGCCTGTCTCCCTTTCTCGGAAGTCTATCAGAGTAGGGCCTTGTGACAGCACAGACCTACATCTGCTCCTGTGCACCGTGAACATGAGAGAGATGAATGGCGAGCGCTGTGAGAACCAGCATGTAGGGAGCCTTCTACGCCCGCCGGCTGTTCTTACAGGAGCCTGGTTATTGTCTGTGCAGGGAGACTGTGACCGTTATGAGGTAGAGGATGATATCCACAGTCACACTGAACTGTGAGATCCACAGTCATAATGAGCATGGTGACTGGCACAGTAATGCTCGCTATGCACTTGCTGAAGGTGAAAGACAAGGTCAAACGCTGAGAGGAAAGGCGTTTCTGCTATGTGCCCTGCCACCAGTTACAACTGAAGATACAAAGACGAAAGTGACAATCCTACCAGCAAGTCACTTGTGAGGTTCACGTGACTCAGGAGGCTGACAACCCCTCAGTGCCCGGAGGGGCTGCCGAGGCTGGACGTGACTCACCTTTCCCCTTCCCTGCTCCGCCTGCCACTCACCATGCCTTGCTCCAACGCCTTCTTGATGCGCCCGGTGTCTGCCACCGGGAACCAGATCTCAGCGATGATGCACTGCTGGGTGACATCGATGTTGCACATGTTCAGGATGTGATAGATGGCCTTCATCTTCTGCACCTTGACCACCCAGGAGTGCCAGTTGGCAGCCGCTTCCTGCAGGAGGCTCTGACGGTGAGACTCGGTTTGTGTTATAACCTGGGCAAAAAACAACACAGAAAAACAAGGGACACTCATGAAATGTCTGGCAATGTGGCAGAAATGGGGGTTCATCAGCCACAGTGGCTTCCTTTGCTCTGGACTCCCTCCTCTGGCCGGTGGCTCTCCCCTGGCCTTGAACTCTCATGAGCAGTGTATCTCCCCTACTAGAGGTTAAAACCCTTAGGCAGAATTCTTCCTTTTTGTATAAATTCCGTCCAGTACTATTGTTATTGTTGAATCCTGTCTCCCAAAAAAATATGTTCAAGTCCTAATTCCTGGTAACTGTAAAGGCAATCTTATTTGGAAATAGGTTCTTTGCAGATGCAATCCAGTTAAGATGAGGTCATACCTGAGTAGGGTGGGCCTACTGCCTATGACTGGTGTCCTTGTAAGAAATTTGGACAATGGGGTACACAGAGAAGAGCACCTGTATGATGGAGGCAGAGACTGGGGTGACGCATCGACACACCAAGGAATGTCAAGAGATTTTTCTAGGAGGGCGAAGATGTCTGTTAGCCTGAGAGTTTGGAAATACACAGACACCCAGTGTCTAAGGACAGCACTGATGATCTACAACTGTGCTGGCCAATGCATCAGCCACATGGAGCTACAAGAATTTAAATCACTCGCCATGTTCCAAGAGCTTCAAGGTCCCATTGGTGCTTGGCTCCTGCGGGTTCTATACCGTATATAACATTTCCCCCACCACAGAAGTCCCGTTGGGGCAGCACCGATGCAGAATTTACAATACGCTGTGGGATCAGCTGCTCTTAGTGATAACTTTCAAAGCGTATTAAAGAAAGTATTCTCATCATGTAAGCGCTGAGCGCCACCCTGGGTGACGACAGACTTTACAACAACTGGGCAATTCAGCAGAAGAAGAATTGGTCAGGCTGGCTGTTGGACTTCATTGGCTAGTTGGTTGTATCTTAGATGAGGCTGGGCTGTGGTCAGTTCTAGCTCCAGGCAAAATATTACTGACATGAAGAGTCATCACCTCGAGCCTGTGAAACAGCCTCTTAATGATGAACTCTTCTGCACCAGGAGCTACAAGAGCATAGCACGCACCCCAGCCAGCTTTCCAGCGAGGGCCCCAGAGGACAGGACTCATTCGGCAATGGCAGGGGCAGCCCAGCCGCAGTGCCCCTCAGACCACGTGCCTGAAGCCCTCACTCACGGTGACTAAATCTTCAAGCCTCGTGTTGATGCCAGCCAGCATCTCCTTGCGCTCCGCCGCAGGCTCTGGGCAGGGGTAAATGGTGGCCCGAAACCTGTGTTTAATGCATTCCAAAGGGACACGTGGTTATCGCTCCAAAGCATTCTGCACACCCTCTTCTGCTAAGTCACTGTTTGCTGGCTTTGGTGAAGCAACACCTTTCCCTAGACTAACCCTCTCCGTGGCCGTCTATCAATGAACCCCATTATAAGGGGGTTCCCAACACGTGGCTCATACTATAGGAATGAGCTTCTTTCAAACCATAAAGCCTGTGAGCTGTTACATAAACAAAACTACAAGCTTAACTTGCTCCTTTTCTCCCCCCACCCCCAAATCTATTAATGCATTAATGTCCTTCTTTACTGAATAACTTCTGCTTCTAAGGGGCTGGATATGAGATGATTCTGCAGCGTTAGAAACAGCTTAGCCTGTGGTTTGCCTGTGAGCAGGGGTAAACTGCAGTGGTTAAAAGGTCCACTTTTAGTTACCTTTAAATTTTGCCCCTTTAAGGCCTCTCTGTTCCTATTTCCACAGCTATTAAGGGTCAGTTACATTCTTCACACTCTCTTGTCAAATGTGGGAAAGTTATTCTACATCCCTAAACGGACCTCAGAGGCCCCGATGGTGCATTTCGCACTGCACACCTCTGGCCTCACCCTGCCCCACGTCGCTGGTGAAGGAGCCACTGCCCGTCCCCCTTACCCCTCGCAGATCTTCCTGATCTTCTGCCTGAGCTGCTCTCCTTGATAAAATATGATGAACATGTTCTTTTTCACTTCTTCTCTCTGGAAAATCAGAACGAGGAGAAAAAATTAGCTTTTCTTTCTGGTTACATTATCATAAAAATGTCAAGTTCTGTTTTTAGGTTTTAAAATATATATAAATTAAAAATCGAAAAACTTCCATTTCTCCCAGTTGGTCCAAGTTTATAATTCATTACGGTTGAGGGCAAGGCCACCGAGGCAGGCTGAACGGGGCCAGGAGGGAGGCCAGTGCAGTCTTAAGGGGACAGAGAGTTCCACTATCGGCTACACTAGTTGGATCACAGCTGGGCCTTGTACTCCGCTCTCAGCCATCTCCTTAAAGAGATGTCTGAATAAACAAGGAAACATCCAGAAGAGGGTCGCCAGGATGTTGCAAGGCTTAAAATGAGAAGAGCTGGCCTAGCTCCCCAGGATTAACTCACACACAGACATTTCAGGGGCGAGTGAGGGCTTGACATTTAACAAAGGAAAAGCCGTGTCTCATGTGGGACTCACAGTTACTCACTGTACATCCATAAGAACATTGATTAAAATGCATCTTCTCTTTTGCCTGCCTGCTTGTTTTTATGTGCAGATCAAAGTCTGGGACTGCAACACAGGAAAGTGCATCGAAACCCTGCGGGTAAGGCCCGTGGCGTTAGCATCCAAGGACACAGTGGAAGGCGTACCAGGAAGCCGGGCTTCGGCAGATCTTGCATCCCCAGAGCCCAACGACGTGTTTTTGGCAGGGAGCCCGGATGTGGCCCACGCTTGCACCTTCACCCCAGATGGGCAACGTCAGTGGTGTCTGGAGCTGCTGATTAGGCAAGACGCCAAATCCACTGCATGATCCAACCACCCAGGGCCTCTCCAATATAACATGGCCACACATGGCTCTCAGAACTCAAGTCCCTGCCTCTCCCTGCCCAGGGCGCATGGCGCGGGCAGAAAGGATAGTCAGGGCAGTTCCACGCTGCAGGCCCAAAGTCACCATACCAGAGCACCCCACAGATCCTTGCAGCCAGGACTGCCAGGGACCCACACCAGGCCTGCCCAAATCCATCAGACACCTGCGCCTCACCAGCCCGTCTCTCCAGCAAGGTTAGCTGAAACAACTGCAAACACAGAGCAACCTCAGCCAGTTTGTGCTTTACTGACGCCGCGATGCTCAGGCCTGGACCGCGGGCTTGTGCAGAGGGTACAGCCGCTCCTTCCGCGGCTGCTTCTTGGTCGTCAGGTTCCCTTCATGCTGCTGAGCCGCGGCACATGGTCTATGCTTTCTTGGGCCACAGACACAGGGGCTTGCGCTTCTTGCGCTTGTAGAATTCCCTCAGGTTGTCTTCCTGAGTCTGGTTAATGACGGTAAGAACGCGGGCGACAGATCTGCCAACAACTCGGATCTTAGGAAGCTTGGAAGCAGCGCCGCCTGTCCCTTTGGCTCCGCGCAGCTGGGACAGCTCCGCCTTCAGGCCGTCCAGCTGTTTGAGCAACTTGTCCTTCTTGCCATGAAGGTCTGGAGCCCTAATTTTGGCCATGGCTAAACAAGCCGCAACCGCCTGCCTAAGATGCATCTTAAAAGTCCCAGTTTGACAATTCACAAGAAAGGGAGCATATATATTTCATAAGCTTATAGAAAATGTTACTTTAAGCAAAGAAAGGTGCTCTTTTGCTCTTATTTCATTCGGGGTGGAGGGTAGTCAAGGTAAAATTATGGAGCCCAACTTTTTTGGAAAAGTTGCAATAAATCCAACGAACTTGTCACATACCACTTGGGGCACTGGAATCAGGTACGACCCATCCCCCCCCCCCCCCCCCCCCCGGGGAGAAACCATCTGTCAGGTCCCAGCCAATGTCACAAAAATGCCCACAACCCTTTAAGCCAGCAACCCGTTAAGCCAGCAACCCTATTTCCTTGAATTCCTATCCTGGAAGCAATTCAAAAGAAAATAAAAATCCACATGCATGACGATGTTGGGGGATTAGACCTGCACCCCAGGTACCCACCCTTGACCAGGAATCGAACCTATAACACTTTCATCTGTGAGCTGTCACTCTGACCACTTAGCAACACCAGCCAGGCCTCCAAGTTATTCATTCTTATGCTCATGTGCACACTGATCTAAATCAGTTTAGTTCTTTGTGATTAAGAGACAGCCTGGCTGGGTAGCTCAGTTGGTTAGAGCATCATCCCGATACACCAAGGTTGCAGGTTCTATCTCTGGTCAGGGCACATACAGGAAGCAACCAATGAATGCATAAATAAGTGGACCAACAAATTGATGTTTCTCTCTCTCTCTCTCTCTCTCTCTCTCTCGCTCGCTCGCTCTCCCTTCAGCTCTCTCTAAAACCAATTTTTTAAAATCATGACAACAAAAAAAGACACAGCTGCCTAGTGTGGAAGGAGTAAAGCTAAGTTTCTAGAAACTAGTATAGCTAAGTTTCTTGAAGGAATGCGGTGTTAGTAAGAATCAGTTCTTGACCTTTCAAAGGTAGAAAAAAAGAAAAGAGAAAGCAAGGGAATATTGGCTTCACAGAACCAAAGACTCAGTGTTTGCAGGAACACAAGCCCTCTGGCGAGCGCTACGGGGAATTTGGGAGGAAGTTATCTGCAGCCTGAGATACCCACTGTGACGGGATCCTCCAGAACGGTGTCCATCTCACTGAACTTCAAGTAGATGTTTCCTCGGCAAACTCGCCACAGCAGCCTCTCAAAGGAAGCCATCCTCTCCCTGTTTATCACACCGGCCGTGAACCTGGTGTCAACAGTCAGAAGGGGACACGTTACTGAGGAGCAGGGAGTGGGGTGCAGGGAGAAGACTCCTGGAGACGTGAAGATGTGAAGCCATTGAAGGACCACCTCCCTCCAAGCAGGATGTGATGACACAGCCCTGCCTGGCACTCCGCATCCCTGCCCTAATTTACCTCAAGTCCCTTGTGACCGCCTGTTTTCTTGGACATGGTAAGGCTTCCTTAACCATCCCAATAGTTTGTATTTAATTATTTACAATTAAAAATATGATCGACCACTCATGATAGCATTGTAGATGTTCAAAATGCTCAACAATGGTCTCTGTAATCTTACAAATAATGTACTAAGAGGGAAACATACACATGGATTTGTATACATCTTTATTTTTACCATCATCCAGGCATCTAGATCATTTCTGACCCAAACTTTACACTTTAACCTTAAGATGGTTACGTCTTACACGTCAATTATTTTTAATGTACATTGGTCTGTATTACTTTCAGCTCAAACATTTTCAGTAAATATCTTCTCTTTCTATTTCTAATTCAATGCTTACTACCCAAATAGCAGGCCCTCAGGTATCTATTGAACAAAAAACTAGAATTGTAAAACCCAGCACTTTGATCAATTCATCAATTTTACTTTCCACTGTGTGAAATCCCACCATTTTGATGGCCATAACCACATTGTATCACCACTACTTGTGAATGACTTGATTGTGTAACTATCCCATTTCTAATTATACTTCAAACTTCCAAGTTCAAATCTATTTTATATCAAATCAGTATTTCAAAGTTAAAGGAAAAAACATATATCCTACAAGCCTTGTCCCAAAGCCAGGGAACAGTTAAGAAAACCCATCAAAATTATTATTCCCTAGCCGGGTAGCTCAGTTGGTTAGAGCATCATCCCGATATGCCAAGGTTTCAGGTTCAATCCCTAGTCAGGGCATATACAAGAATCAACCAATGAGACACTGGAGCGGTGGGGGCTTACCCTCGGGGGTGAGAGTGGCGGGGGGGGGGGGTCAATCAGGGGAAAAAGGAGACATATGTAAAACGTTAAACAACAATAAATAAATAAATAAATAAATAAATAAATAAATAAATAAATATGTTCTCTAGGGAAAAAAAGAATCAACCAATGAATGCATAGATATGTGGAACAAAACAGATGTTTCTTTTTCTTTCTCTTTCTCTCAAAATCGATTAAAAAATAAATAAAATAAAAATTTAAAAATGATTATCCCCACATCTTTTCTGTGGGGATAATACAAACATTGTACTCTTTGGACTCATTCCAGTGGCTCTTTGTTTGTTCATTCATTCTTCTATTCATTCATTCAAACACTCGGGGAAACTCATCACACGCTGGGCATTGAGCTACCAACGGAGGACCCATTTCCACATAACTCTCAGAGCAGAGTTACACTAACCCCAGCTTTCCGGCCATGTATGCAGGCATAGCTCTTAACTCCAGGAGACCCGAAGTGTCTTCAGTAAAGAAATCATCAGGTAAGTTGGTTTCCGTCTGAAAGTTAAATGATCAATATATTCATTGAAATGTATTTAAATAACCTTAAAAGCACCCCACGCCTCAAAGTTGATTCTATTTCTAAGGAAGCTTTAATTTTCTACAAATAGTTAACAGAATTCAAAAAGTAGAGTGCTCCATGCCACATCGAAAAGCTTCCCCAATCTCTTCCTACCAAATCCCAAATCTGCTCAAACGAACTGTTCTGCTTTGTTCTGACTTACACTTCTGTCCTGGCCATTTGGGGCACATACTTTGTAATGAGCATCATAGTATGTTGCCATTTAATTCAACCAGCACCACAGTTATTGCACCCAGAACACTCCCTGCTCACCAATGGCCTAGCCTTGGGACAGAAACAGTGCTTTGTTCATGTTCCAAACCAGCCAGCTTTCAAATAGAAATTTGAGGCTGGGGGGAGGGGTGGGAAGGAGGGCTTTAAATAGTCCCCAAATAATGACCTCAAAAAAGTCCTGGGTTTTCTTCAGGAGATACTTGAGTTCAGTCAGTTCTAGGAAGCTTTTCTTCAATGCCTGATGGTTCTGGTTGGCTTCCTGTAACTCTCCTTCGAGTTTTTCTAGAACAGTCTATAAATAATGAGAAAAACTATAGTCCAGGCAGAAAGTACTATGACACTTACTGTACATTAACCACACAGATAAGTAAATAGAAAAGAAATATTCAGGGCACCATAGTGAGCTTGAAGGGGCCTGTGCAGTCGTTAACTCGGTGTGATGGTAGAGCTATAAGCCAGAGCCACAGTCACACTCTCTTGCACTCCATCATCGTGGGGAGGGTTAAAAAACACTCCGGGGGAGTGAAAAGGCAGCTTCATGGAGAAGTCAAGGCATTTTGGCAAATTACATGTCTCTTCCCCATTTAAAACACTAAAGAGGGGCCCTAGCCAGTTTGGCTCAGTGGATAGAGCGTTGGTAGGCGGACTGAAGGGTACTGGGTTCGATTCCAGTCAAGGGCACATACCTCAGTTGTAGGCTCAATTCCCCACCCTGGTCGGGGCAAATGTGGGAGGCAACCAATTGATGAGTCTCTCTCACATAGATGTTTCTCTCTCTTTCTGTCTCTCCCTCTCCCTTCCATTCTCTCCAAAAATCATTGGAAAAGTATCCTCAGAATAATAATAATAAAACACTAAAGAGGGAAGCTGAGGTGAATTTACATGTTGAGAATTCCTTCTGCCCAAACACAATGTAATAATAACAAAATATAAAAAGAGAAACCTAGTGTCATCCCCCCACCACCAACAACAACCAACAAATACCAGTTATGGGCTGGAGTCTAGAAAGCCAGGGATAAGCAAGTGTAATAAGGGGACAGAGAAGCATAGGCATGGAAGGTGAAAAGACAAAAAAACAAAGAAAAGAACAATCTCCCTTCCAAAATGAGCATCCAAAGGACAAACTTCTGCCAAAACTCAGACACAAGATCGGGGCAAAAGCATCAGCCATGATGACATCTCACAGTTCCCCAGATCAGGTGTAGGTGAAAGAGAAGGTGAAGGGGAGGGTGGTGGCGGGGGAGCTGTTAATGAACAGGGCTGGTCTGAGGAGACTAGTGATAACACTGAACTTGGAGATGATTTTACGGAGACCCTATTCATAGCTTTTTGATTAAAAGCTATTTCCCCAGAATATCCAGATTTTAATATGACAACACCTAAAATATTTTCTAGGGGAGTTGCCAGTCTCATATTTCTGTTAGAGTATATAGATGTATACTACCGAGGATTACAAAAATGTCAAGACTTTTAAGTTATCTTCAAAGAAAATAAAGACAAATCGAGCCAGAGATAAAGCTAAGCTCAGTGAAACCTCACCTACCTGCCCGCCTCCCTTAGTGAGTCCTTCTTCCTCTGAGGATTCAAAACTGCACTTTTTTTTATTTTTTATTTTCTCAACAGGGTCTTCCATGATCTGGCTCTGCCATCCTTTGACATCTTCTCCCACCGCCTTCCCCCTGCTTCCCCCTCCATCTGCGCTAGAAGCTCCTAGAGGGCTTATTTTTTTAAATATATATCTTTATTAATTTGAGAGAGGAAAGGAGAGGGAGAGAGAGAAACATCAATGATGAGAGAGAATACAGCATATGCCCTGACCGGGAATTGAACCATGACCTCCTGGTTCATAGGTCAACGCTCAATCACTGAGCCACCGAGGCCAGTTGGGACTCAGTGTTTTATAAAGGAAGCAGAGAGGGGGGAGAAAGAGGGAGGGCCCCCCAGCCATAACGTCCCTGACTAAAGAAAACTGCCATCCTCTCACACAATCTCAGAAACCAGTCTGAGAGGCCTCAGCCCAGACTGAACTCAATGCATCAGCTGCTTCCCACCACATGATGAGGAAATATCCCCCTGCATCCAGGAATTCCACTTCTGGGTTATTTGTTGACAGTAAATGAAGTCATTATTGAAATATGGTAGCAACTATACTTAGGTAAAAACTGCTGTTTAAATTTTAACCCTGCTATTCTGGCTTCTGCACTCACTTACTTGCTTAAACAATAGGGCAGTTACCTCAGCTCCAGACTGAGACCTGGAAACTCACAAAGGTCACTTTCCTGTGCCTGTGGACCACAACCACAGGAGATTGATGCCCACTGACTCAGTGGCTCCAGGAGTTGACTACCTTTAGAGATTATTAACCCTGCTCAGTCCAGCTTTTGTACAATCTGCTTTTGCAAGATAGATCCACATTCCAATGTATTTAGAATTTAGAACAAAGGGAAATTCTTGTGGTTTAGACCTTTAAAAGGACTGCCTACACCTGGGATGGCACGGTCGTGAGGATGGCCACCTGCGTGTGGTGCCCTCGCGGCCGTCCTGGCCAGTTTTCAATAAATCCTTGCCTGCTTTTTTTAATCAATTAGCAGCCTCCGGTGGTCTTATTTTTGACTCCAGGGTTCGACCCCACAACAATTATCTCAAAAAAAAATCTGCATCCCCATGTTAACTGCAGAATTGCTTTCAATAGCCAAGACATGGAAACAGCATAAGGCCTGTTTAGTGGCACCCTATAGATAAGACTTTGCTGCCTACAAGAATCGTTTGCCCACAAAGGAAACCATTCTCCAAAGTGGGGTGAGCTTCCGTAGGGCTTCTCTGGAAGAGGAAAAAAGCTCTTTCCTGGATGGGGAACAGGGACTCTAAAAATGGCACAATGGAATTTTCCTGGGGAAGTAACACTGATAAGTGGGAAACCACATACATATATCCACCCCACGCCTTCAGCAACTGGGTAATGGATCCACGAGTGGCTCTCCGAGCTCCCGGCTGTCCTCGGCAAAGTCGGGGAGAACCTACCTCCAGAGTAATCATATCCCGAGGGAGCGGGGTCAGTGGGGACTTCTCCAGCAACTGAACCTCAATCTCATTTTTTATCTCATCTTCCAGAAAACCTGAATGAAGAAACCCCAAGAGAAAGTCCAAGGTGATGATATATTCTCATATCTAAGAAATGGGATCAAGCAGGACAATGGCTTTAGGCTAGCTCAGTCACCTGAATTGCCCCGGCAGCATCTCTCACCTCCCCCACCCTGCCTCCAGATCACCTTGGAAAGTACTACAAATAGGACACGTTTGTTAATCAAGGCCTGCACGCCTTTTACCTCCCCGCCACTTCAGCTAGATAGTAGGCAGAAAATTGGCTTACGGAGGATCCTCTCCATTGACTCACACCTTCTGACTTCATTCACAAATTTCCTTTGGAAGCTGTTCACATCCACATTTAACTAGAAAAGGGAAAACACCACACGGCACGCATTAGTAGCAACAGATGCCATCATACTCCCTTTGGCTATTTTATTATATTTTTTTAAATGCTGGAGGATGTCACTAAAATTGTCTTAGAAATATATATTTCCATACACAGGACAGATATTACAGGCAAGCCCTAACCGGTTTGGCTCAGTGGATAGAGCGTCAGCCTGTGGACTGAAGGGTCCCAGGTTCGATTCTGGTCAAGGGCATGTATCTTGGTTGTGGGCTCTCATTGATGTTTCTAACTCTCTATCCTTCTCCCTTCCTCTCTGTAAAAAATAAATAAAATATTTTTTAAAAAAAGATATTATAGGCAAAACACACCCTCTGTTCCTACACTCAATCCCCAAATGCCTCAGCTCTGGCCTTCTTACTCTTCTAAGAGAAGCAAAGTCCTCCCACAGTTAAGGTTTCCTTATTTTAGATACAATTATCCAAACGAGCCTTCAAATCCTCAGTGGAGTCGTGAATATGATTGGACCTTGAAAACTGCATAGCCCCAGGCTATGTATCTTGGGCATCCAAGGCCTTGGGCTGGTGACCCTCAGCTCAGCCAAAAAAAAAATGTTAGTGAGGAAGTGGCTCATGTGCTAGAGACTAGGGACGCAAACAAGCCAATCCTTTCATGCAGGAGCTTAGCATTGATCTTGACCTTGGTGAGGAAGTAAAGAAGAATAGAGACCAGTATTCTAAATTGGATTCAAAATGGCATGAGGAGGATCTAAACTGCCTCTTGGAAATAATACCCAACATCACACTCCAGGCAGTAGTCCTAGAATGTCACTCTAGGAGACGGTAGACTCCAGGATACTTTGTCCTGGGACAGACAAGTCAGGAAGAATTCTCCTTGGAACAAGGCTTGGCAATCCACCTGCAATTGGATATATCCAATGCTCTGAAGTTGCTACACATAAAATAGAATATGATGCATCTAACATGTAGTGATTGCATTAGAGCTCCAACACATTCCTGTAGCGGAAATACACGTGGAAGAAGAGAGGTCATGTTAGCAAGTCACCTGCCCAATGTTATCGCAAATCCTGGACGGAGGACTAAAACCACGGAATCCCATCTATTCCAGCTCGGGGCGCTGCTTCCTGAACTTTGTTCACTACCAAGAAGTGGCATGAAAGAGTTGTCAACACCCACTCCACCTTCCTCTGGCCTCCAAAGAATGCAGTGCTTACATCTTCGTTTGTTTGTTTATGTTGTTGTTGTTGTTTTAATTTTTATTTATTTCAGAGAGGGAGCAGGAGAAAGAGATAGAAACATCAATGTTGAGAGAAAAATCATTGATCGGCTGCCTGTTGCACACCCAGCACTGGGGATTGAGCCCACAACCTGGGCATGTGCCCTTGACCAGAATCAAACCCGGGACCCTTCAGTCTGCAGGCTGATGCTCTATCCACTGAGCCAAACCAGCGAGGGCAGTACTTACATCTTTAAACTGAACCAATCCAAGCTCTCCAAGCTCCGCAACACAGCAATATGCAGCCTCTACCTGGAGAAATAGTTGTGACAAACACATCTCCTCACTTCGAAACACAGACGCCATCTTGACCCAGCCTGGTCTGCAGGAGACAAAGATACCGGAGGTAGCAAATGCGTGGAAACCTCACGATGAGAACTTTTCTGTTGAGCTAATGAAACCCAACAGGGGGAAAAAATCCAACGGGAACTACTCCTGATTTAAAAACTAGAAATCGGGGTGGTGCACACACAGTACCATGTATAGATGAGGTATTATGAAATTGTACACCTGAAACCAATACAATTTTATTAACCAATGTCACCCCAATACATTCAATTAAAAATTTTATATTCCTCACATTCATGACCCAAGATTTCCACAAGGAAGTTTCAATAACATTGTATATAATAATTATAACCAGTGGATCTAACCTAGATATCCATCAACAGGGGGATGATCACACTGATACAGCAGAACCCTGTACAGTCAGTAGAAACGAAATAAATCTGTATGATCTCTATATGGAATAAGGATATTTATCTAGCATCCATTTCCATCAAAGACCTTCTAGACTGCCCTACTGCTGCCAAACCACATTGTTTTCCCCAAAGTCCAACCTTCTGGAAGAACTGTCTCACTTCCCGAGTCAGCCCCTTTCCTCACGTCATTTTGTGACATGTGGAGTATCTACTGTTTGGAGACACTGGGCCCATCCCTCCTGTTCGAATCCTCCCATTGTTCCATTTTCTCACGGGAGAAAGTCTAAATCCCTTGACCTGGCCAACAAAGGGAGCATAATCTGGCCTCTGCCTCCCCTCTGGCTTCATCGCTCCTCACACTGCTCTGCTGACACGTGGACTTTCTCCCGCTTCCCCCCCCCCCCCCCGAGCCCCCTCCTACCTCAGGACCTTTGTCCATGCTTCCCCCTGGATTTAGAAACTCAACCCTTTCTCCCCATCTCATATCCCCTGCATCCCAGCTCATCCTGTAACTCCTCTCGACTCAGTGTATGGAACCGATTCTTCCATACACCTTTCCTGACCGCCACCAACACCCCCTGTGGGCTAAGCCCCCTCCTATATGCCCCCACAAAACCAATCCTCTACAGTGACTTGTACTGTCTGCATTGTCCAATAGCCAGAAAGATCCATGAGGTTAGAAATTTGTATGTTTTTCACTCTCACCAGTCTGGTTCAACCATAAAGCTGGTGCTCAAAATATGTTTCCCGATTTATTGACTAAAAGCTAAATATGCTTCCCTCCCTCCAGAATGCATAGTCTGGTCCCCTATTTTTGCCTTTGGACACCAAAATGAATCAACATTTCACACTGCTCTTTCTGATAAATAAAGCAGTGTTTTTATAGAAAGAGAAGACACTGGCTTCGTGCAGACCCAAAAAGCACAGCTCTTACCCCAGCTTCTCCCGAGCAGGTCCTGGACGGGGGGCTGGAGCTGGCAGGGGTATAGCTCTCCGGTACTTCCTTCCTTTACCGACCCCTGAGCTGGGAGCTTCGGCTGCAGTGGCCGCTGGGCCTCGCCTGGCTGAGGAATCCACAGGTGGCCTCCCTGCAGAGGCACAGGGAGTGACTCAGTGCTTCTCCTTCCCAGACTCCCGCAGTGCCCTGAGGCAGCTCTTGTTATATCAACACCGCCCTGGGTGAGGACAAACCTGCCCCGCAGGCCTGCTCAAACCCCTCCCGGACGCCCTCCCCCCACCTGTGTCCTCTGTTGACCAGGAAGCAGTAACTGTCTTCACCATGGAAAGGGATGTACCCTTTCCCCCACTGTGAGGACAGGGTTTGGGAAGAGGGTTCTTGAGGCCTCAGGAGGGCCCTGAGACAGCCCAATGTATGGACTAAGCACACCAAGCACTCCTTTTCCTGGCAACAATAAAATAACAAAAAATCGTTTGGGGAAAAGGGGGACATAGGTAATACTTTCAACAATAAAAGTTTATTTAAAAAATAATTTGGAAAGGAAAAAAAATCACACTCATCATCCTATCAACAATTATTTTCCAAAACACGTTACTTTGAAGGGAGAATAGACAGACAATTCTTCATAAATTCCCAGGGCCCAAAATCCTGTTTCCGTGTGAGCCAGGTGAAAAGAGACAGGGTCCCACGGGAGGTTTACGCTGACCTTACTGGAGAGCCTGTCTTTCTCACTTGTCTGGTGGAGGGGTAAAGAGCGGACGAGTGAGCCAATTTGATGCATTTCTCCTGGTCCAGGGACTGCTCTGTGGGACCACCTGAGTTCACAGGAACCAGCTTTGCAGAGCAGTTTCTCCAGGTGGAGCGGACAGACCCCCACACGCACCCACCTGGGGCACCTGCACAGCGTAGCCCAGACTGAGGGGTGCTTCCTAGTTTGGGGGCTTTTTTTTTTCTTTTTACTTTTTATTACGGAGAAATTAAAGCCTCTGCAAAAGTACAGGGAACAGTATGAGGAACCCCATGTGCAGACCAATTAGCACCAATAGTTGTTCAATTTTATATCATCTATATGCTTCTACCCGTCCCAGATTATTTTAAGGCAAATCCCATACATCATAGTATTTCTTTCAAAATATTTTAGTATGTATCTCTAAAAGATAAGGATTAATTCACTTATGTATGTGCTTAGACACCCACAACTCAGGGGTTAGGGTGCTAACCCCTCTTTTCTTCCCCTCCCCCTACTCTCCTCTTTTCTTCTCCTCCCCGTCCCCTGCAATTGAAATTTGTATACAATTTTAGACTGCCCCAGAACTGTTGATCTGAAGCTTTATCAATAACACAAACAGTTGATTAACACATATTTTGTGTTATATGTATCATACATTATAATCTTACAATAAAGTAAGTTAGAGAAAAGAAAATGTTTTATCTAACTGTTTTGCTGTACACCTGAAACTAATACAAAATAATACTGAATGTAAAAAGAAAATAAATATACTTTCATTATGTAAAAAAAATAAAATGTTATTTCCTCTCTCTAAAATCAATAAATAATTTTTGTTGTTGTTGCTAATCCTCACCTGAGGATATTTTTCCATAGATTTTGAGGGAGAGTGGGAGAGAGAGGGAAAGACAGAGAGAAACATTGATGTGAGAGAAATATATCGATTGGTTGCCTCCTTCATGAGCCCTGACCAGGGCCCGGGCTGGGGAGGAGCCTGTAATCAAGATATGTGCCCTTGACTGGAATCGAACCCAGGACCCTTTGATCTGCAGGCCAACTGAGCCAAACCGACTAGGGCTAAAATCAATAGTTTTGAAAAAAGAAAAAGAAAATCAGCCCTGGCCTCTTTTGCTCAGTGGTTAGAGTGTCGGCCCACAGACTGAAGGGTCGAGTGTTCGATTCCAGTCAAGGACAGATATCTTGGTTGCAGGTTCCCCAGTTCCAATAGGGATGCATGCAGGAAGCAACCAATTGATGTGTCTCTCTCACATTGATTTTTTTTTTTCTCTCTCTCCCCCTCCTACCTCCCTTCCACTCTTTCTGGAAATCAATGGAAAAAATATCCTCAGGAAAAAATCATAAGGAAGGGAAAATACATTTACAGTACTGTACATATTTACTGAAAAAGTCTATGTATAAATGGACCCATGTAGTTCAAACCCATGTTGCTCAAGGGACAACTATATATATAATACCAGGGTCATGTCTTATTCTACAATAAGTCCTTAATATCAAATATCCCATAGGTGTTCAAATTTCCCAGCTTCTCTGAGATTTGCCTTTTCAGTAAGCCCCTGAGTGATCCTTATGTGTGAACAAATTAGAATCATTGCTTTGGAAACACAGGGTAAGAAATCAAACTTGAGCCTCGAGACAGCAGGGAAGAGCAGGGTGTAGGCATTTGGGAACCATTAGCTCAAATGCAGGATTTTGAACCTGGGGCAGGGGAGGCCGGGACCTCTGAGGGAGCAGGTGGCCTATAACCATGCCTTGCAAGAAAAGTCCTGCTTGGGTTTCTTAAGAAGCAGATCTTGCCCTGGCTGGATAGTTCAATTGGTTAGAGCATCGTCCCCTTATGTCAAGATTGCAGTTCCGTCCCCAGTCAGGGCACATACAAGAATCAACCAATGAATGCATAACAAATAGAACAACAAATCGATGTTCGTCTCTCTCTCTCTCTCTCTCTCTCTCTCTCTCTCTCTCTCTCAAAGAAAAAAATCAATTAAAAAAAAGAAAAAGCAGCAGCAGCAGAGCTTGTTGGCACCCACCCATCCCCGCAGAGCAGATCCACTCAAAAGTTCACACTCACCTGGGCAAAGTTCCAGAGACTGAACCAGGATGGCAGAGCAGAGCAGGGCGGTTAGAACTGGAAATGCAGAAGGAAACACAATGGCAGCTGAGCTCTGGGGCAGGAGCCCCGGCCCCAGCCAGTGCCGCCCTCTTCTTGACCCCCCCCCCTGCCCACCTCTCTTGCAGCTCTTCACCCAGGGGGGTTTGCTGTGTCTTCCTTCAGCCTGGGTGCATTCGTTCTCAAATGCCCCGTGCCCAGGAATCACTGAGGAACATACAAGAGAAAAAAGTACATCTTGACAGGCAAGAGCAGAGTCCAGGGCCAAACTGCCTGAGTCAGGATCCCAACTCTGCTGTTGACCACAGGCGACCTTGGCGAAGCTACTTAACCACCAAGCCTCAGTGTCCTTATCGCAAAATATATAAGATCTTAGATGTTTGTTTAGGAGGTGGAAGCATAAAGGAGAGGTTATTTTATTTTTTATAAAATCAAGGGTCTTAAAAAAAATGCTTTTATTGATTTCAGAAAGAGGAAGGGAAAGGGAGGGAGAGATAGAAACATCAATGATGAGAATCATCCATTGACTGCCTCCTGCATGCCCCCTCCTGGGGATCGAGCCCACAAACTGGGCATGTGCCCTGACCAAGAATTGAACCCATGGCCTCCTGGTTCATGGGTCGACGCCCAACCACTGAGCTACACAGCTGGGCGGGAGAGGTTAAAGTTTGCTTTTTTCTCTCCTAAAGCCCCAAGTTGAAGGTGCAAACGGCCAGCACACTCCAGGGACCCTGGCAGGACTATAAATGAGCACACCTCTCTGAAAGGCAACTTGCATTTCCATTTGAGAAAGTTCATCCTAAAAAAATAAAAGCATGTAGCCCTAACTGGTTTGGCTCAGTGGATAGAGCGTTGGCCTGTGGACTGAAAGGTCCCAGGTTCGATTCCGGTCAAGGGCATGTACCTTGGTTGCGGGCACATCCCCAGTAGGGGGCGTGCAGGAGGCAGCTGATGGATGTTTCTTTCTCATCGATGTTTCTAACTCTCTCTCCCTCTCCCTTCCTCTCTGTAAAAAAAAAAAAAAAAAAAAAAAAAAAATTTGTTTGGAAAACTTTTTTCTGCCACCATGAACATGGCACCAAAATTTTTTCTGATGAAGATATTTCTGTAGGAATATTTATCAATGTGATTTTTAAAATGTGTTGTATAATGAAATGTGACAACATTGGGAAGGTCTGCATAACTCAATGAACTAATATTTTCCAAATGACCTATGCATGACGGGCAAGTGATTCATCAAAAGAGCACATGACTAGCCAAAGGATTTAAATGAAAAGGTCACTGATTTGGTTTCAGATTCCACATTGCAACTATGCTTTTAAAAATTACTACTTGTTACCCCATTGGAGATACAGAAGCCAGTGAACCTAGTGGTTAGTGTGAGACACAGACTTCAACTCCTCACATCCACAAGTGACACATTCGGGAGGCGGACTCAGAGAACACCAAAGCCCCACTGAAACAAATCCTGCACCAGAAGCGTGTCTCCAGCGCAGCAGTTATAAACACAGCAGGTCCCTGCAGCCAATTGGCCTGGAGGACAATTCCTCCCAGTGTACCAACAGCAATCAAGACTTAACTACACTAAGACTTTGCACTCAGCCCACAAAGGGGTGTACTAAGAGTGACCACCTTGGGTGATTGGGGAAGCTGAGCTACTGGCCCCTATAAGTCACCTACCACACCAAGCCACTCCATCAACACAGGGAGGCAGCCAAAATGCAAAGACACAGAAGCATGTCACGAATGGGAGACATGGAGGAAAGTAAACTACTGGATGACACAGTGTTCAGAACCACATTTATAAAGTTACTCAAGAATCTTCTAAAAACCTTTGAGAAACTTGAAGAGACCTCTGAGGAACTTAGTGAGACCTTCAAGGACCTTAATGAGAATGCCAAAAAAAAAAAAAAAATGGAAAAGGACCAGTCAGAAATTATGCATACACTGTCTGAAATAAAGAATATACAGAAACTCAACTGTAGATCAACGTACCCCAAGAGTCAAACCAAAGATCTGAAATATGAGGAATCAAAAAACATCCAACCAGAGAGACAGAAAGAAAGAAGAATCCAAAAGTGTGAGGATAGTGTAAGGAGCCTCTGGGACGGCTTTAAGGGTAGCAACATCCGAATTTTGGGGGTGCCAGAAGAAGAGAGAGAGCAGGATATTGAAGGCCTATTGGAAGAAATAATGTCAGAAAACTTTCCCTACCTGGTGAAAGAAATAGACTTACAAGTTCAGGAAGCGCACAGAACCCCAAACAAGAGGAATCCAAAGAGGACCACACCAAAACACATCATTATTAAAATGCCAAGGGCAAAAGACAAAGAGAGAATCTTGAAAGCAGCAGGAGAAAAACAGTTAATTACCTACTAGGGAGTACCCAGATGACTGTCAGCTGATTTCTCAACAGAAACTATGCAGGCCAGACGGGAGTGGCAAGAAGTATTCAAAGTGATGAACAGCAAGAACCTACAACCAAGATTACTCTACCCAGCAAAGCTATCATTCAGAATTGAAGGTCAGACAAAGAGCTTCACAGACAAGAAAAAGCTAAAGGAGTTCATCACCACCAAACCAGGATTACATGAAATGCTGAAGGGTATTCTTTAAGAAAAGGAAGAAGAAGAAAAAAGTAAAGGTAAAAATTATGAACAACAAAAAGACATCAAATACATACCTACCAACGAGTAAATCTAAAAATCAAGTGAATAAAAAATCTGAAGAACAGAATGGACTGGTGAATATAATAGAATCAGGGACATAGAAAGTGAGTGGGACTGACAATTCTCAGGGGGAAGGGGCTCTGAGGGGTGTGGGAAGAGATTGGACAAAAATCTTACACCTATGGATGAAGACAGTGGCAGGGGGTAAGGGCATGGAGTAGGGTGGGGAATCAGGTGGAGGGGAGCTATGGGGAGGGGGAAAAAAGAGGAACACCTGTAATAATCTGAACAATAAAGATTTATTTAAAAAAATTACTACTTGTTAAGTTCTGGTGTGGTAGCAAAGAAAAATATATACAACCATCTGAAAAAGCTAGTAGAACATTTTCCCCTTGTTAAAACTACATACCTACATGAGGCCTGATTTTCTTCTTATACTCAACAAAAACATCATATAGCAACAGATAGAAAGCAAAAGTAGGTATGCAAAGACAATCAGCAGGAAATCCAAGTCAGACATTAAAGAGATCTGCAGAATAAAACAATGCCGCTCTTCTTACTAAATTGTTGTTTGTTTTATTTTATTTTTGGAAAAATATATTTTATTGATTTTTTTACAGAGAGGAAGAGAGAGGAATAGAGAGTTAGAAACATCGATGAGAGAGAAACATCGATCAGCTGCTTCCTGCACACCTCCTATTGGGGATGTGCCCACAACCAAGGTACATGCCCTTGACCAGAATCGAACCTGGGACCTTTCACTCCGCAGGCCGACACTCTATCCACTGAGCCAAACCGGTTAGGGCAAAATTGTTGTTTGTTTTAGAAAATAAAGTTATTTTCATAAAAATATGTATTTATATCAATATATAATTGGTTTAGTTATATTTTAAATGAGCTAATATATAAGTATTTTTAAATTTTCTGAATTTTAATTTCTAGTGTGGTAAATATTGGTAGGTAGACTCCACATAAAACCAAAGCTCTTTGGAGGGGGGGGGTCTCAATAATTTTTAAGAGTATAAAGGGGTCCCTAGGCCAAAACATTGGCACAGCACTGGCCGGGGGAGAGCAGAGAGGAGTGTATTAGCTTGCTAGGGCTGCCTTAACAAAGGACCACAAGCTGGGTAGTTGAAACAACAGAATTTATCGTCTAATGATTCTGGAGGCTGAAAGTCTGAGATCAAGGCGTGGGCAGGGTTGGTTCTTTCTGGGGGCTCTGAGAGGAATCTATTCCAGGCCTCCCCCTGAGCTGCTGCTGTCTGCTGGCCATCTTTGGGGTTCCTTGGCTTGTAGAAGTACCACCCGATCTCTGCCTTCATGTTTGCACATGTGTGTCTGTGCCCAAATCTTCCCTTTTTATAAGACGCCACTCATACTGGATTAGGGATCCAGCCTACTCCAGTATGCAGGTGCCCTCACTTACACTACTTCCTGCTGCAAAAACCCGATTTCCAAATAAGATCTATTTTCTGAGGTCTTGGGATTCGAACAAAATCTGAATGTAGGGGGAGGGAAGATACATAGTTCAGTGCATAACCAAGGGAAGCCATAAAGTGGGGTCTGAGCATGGGAGGACGCACTGGTTTTAGGACAGGACAGAGGAGTGAACAGGAAAGGAAAGGGAGGGTAATCAGAAGGAGAATTCAGGAGAAGAAAGTGCCTCAAGAATCGTGGCGTGGTCACGTGAGAGGAGGACCTAGAAGTGGCTGGAGGGGATTGGTGACTCCAAGGACCGACTCCAGAGAAATGAAAGGGGCAGCATTCCAAGCAAGGGCTGGAACTGGGATGTCAGTGGCTGGTGGAGAGGAGATTGGGAAGGAGGGAGCAGGGCAGCAGCCGGTGAGAAAATGAAGCATCACAGGAGGGTGTTATTTATTTTTTCAAAGGAAGAGACAGTGCACAGCACATCTAGAAAATGATGGCCATTTCCTTCCCGTGAGGGACATTTAAGACAATCCCCTTGAACAATACAAAGATATCTTTCCAATTTCTCTGGAAGTTTCCTGAGAATTTTATATGCAACATTTTATAGCAATGACTTACCAAAGCGAGATAGTACACTCACATTTCTTTAATTATTGTGTCCCTGGCTTTTTTTTTAAAGCAAGTAATTCTCCTATTAATCATTAAATACATATATTTGTAGACTCTCAAAAATCCACAGCTCACTGCTTTGTAGGGAATAACACAAATCTGGCATTAGGTCTTGAGAGAAACTACCTACTTAGAGCAGAATCAATCCCCTATATTACCCAAGAGAACACTGTTTTTGACATTTAGTGTTTAACACCACTCTTCCCATTCTTTAGGTAAGTCTGGGGCACAGTGCCAGTGGCAGCCACCACACAGGCCCGTGCACATCTCCGGGGAGGCACTTGTGTGGCTCGAGGACTTACTATAATACGGCTCCTGTGGACTGAAGAGATAAGCACTCCACTTACACCCCTTCAAACTGGGCATTCCTGTGAACAAAAGGCCTCCTTTGTCCTCCTACCCCTGTACCTGAGATTAAGACAATACTGTGCATAACAGGTCCAGCTGTACAAGATCAATTTACAGGAGATCAGCATAACTTAAAAAATTAAAGGGGCTAAGTGGAGAGCAAGCCAAAATGCCTGCAAGGAATGTAATCCAAAAGTAATAATCTAACCGCAGAAGTAACAACCAGATATTCTAAAAAGAGAGTCTAGTTTTTCTGAACTGAATTCCAACCAGATCGCCTTCATTCAAATAACTGATTTTACTACCCACTTACCCAGCCACTCCCCACCACTGGCCAGGCACGGAGCCCCTCATCCACGATCCTTCCCCTTGTTCGCTAATAGAGAAAGTGCTGCAGGCAGAAAGAATGGTTTGAGATTGCTAAAAATGAGGCGGAACTGTCTAATCAACTTCACACACACACACACACACACACACACACACACAATTAGATGCAATTCGTCAGCAGTAACGGCCAAGAGTTCACGTTATCAGCACACTGAGAGTTCACGTTATCAGCACACTGAGGTCAATAATCAATATCACCACGCTGGAACCAGCATCATCCCCTGCCGTGTCCATCCCCACTCCCTCCTGGCCGCTGGCCTTCTCCAGTGAGGACTCTCAGTGCATTCTGGTGCCATTGGACATCAGCTTGGTCCTCACTGTGGCTCTACAACTTCCTGTCCTCTAGATGGTGCGCCGAGAGAAACCTTCCCGTGGCTCTCCCTGACAGCCGCATCCTCCTCTAGTCTCCATCCGTCCCACCATCTCCTGCCCAGCACATGGCCACCTCATTCCTTAGGAGAAGACCCCCCAAGGCGGAGCCCTGCAGCTTCCCTCTTCCCCACCTCCGCATGTCTTGGTCTTGTCTCTCCGTTTCTCTTCTCTCCAGAGCAGAGACACTTTATGTCCCTTTCATTCCTGTCGTCATTGGCCAAGTCACAGACCGACCGGGAGCGAGATTGAGGAAAATAAAGTTTCCCTGTGAAGACAACAGGATGTCTCCCAGTTTCTCACCGTTGTTCACTTGGGAGCATCTCCCAGTTCGTTGCCTTTTCTATAAGAATATTTATTCCAGACTCTACTAGGGAATTCCTTTTTAGCACAATTTCTGCTCCTACTTCCTATATGTAAGGAAATACTTTATTTGTATGTATCTCTTCTTTCTCATTTTAACATAATGTACTGAGCACAGAGGCATAGAATTCTACCATTAGAAGAAAACTTTGAGATCATCTAATCCAACCCCTTTATTGATTTATTTTTAATTTTATTGATTGATTTTAAAGTGAGAGAGGAAGGGAGAGAGAGAAACATTGATTTGTTGTTCCAGTTCTTTATGCACTCACTGGTTGCTTCTTGTATGTGCCCTGACCAGGCATCAAACCCACATTCTTGGTATATCGGACAATGCTCTAACCAACTGAGCTACCCGGCCAGGGCCCAATCCCTTTACTGTAGAGATGCAGAAACAACTCCAGGGAGGTGAAGGGATTTATCTTTGGTGATACAGCCAATTAGTTCAGAGCTGGAAACAGAACAAAGGGTTCCTGGCTCTGAGGGTCTTTTCATGGTTTCTCGGAGGACTTAACATCCCTTTCTGTGGGAGTCCCGAGGTCCCCAGACAAAGGTCTTCCCCAAAGAATTGAAGGTAGATTTCTGTGTCTGTGTCAGCTTGTGTAATGGCTCCTGGGAGCTTGGCCTCCAGTGACACCTTGATCTCCTCGGCTTCACTAACCTCCATGAACCTCCACCTCTGGATGGTCTGGGTCTCTAAAGCCAGGCCCGCACCATCATGCTGTCCCACCACCACGCCACAACCCACCCATGCGGAGCATGGTGCTGGAGGCACTGCAGGCAGGGGAGCAGCGCCAGGGCACCTTGGTGATGGCCATCAAGGTGTTCATCCTGCAAAAGTACCCTATGGTGGACGCCATCTGGCTCAAGTACCTGCTGAAGTGGGCCCTGGATACTGGCATGCAGTGCCGTCTCCTCATCAGGCCCATCAACTCCAGGGCTAGGGAGGCCACTGGCAGCTTCAAATTAGTTCCCCCCACCCCCCCAAAAAAAAATCCAGCCCAGGAAGACAGCCACTGGGTCGGCCCCCTGGATACCGGGTGAGGTCAAGGAGGAAGCCCCCAAGAATGATGGCCAGACCAAGGGCAAAGAGGCAAGAGTGGGCAAGGCCAGGAAGGCCCCCCAACAGCCAGACAAGGCCACATGGGAAGTCAAAGGTTAAAGGCAAAAAGGACAGCCCAGATGCCAATGCCCACAGGAAAACCAAAGCTGGGACTCAGAGTTCAAAACCCACAGTCACCAAGGGTGAAAATGGTGTGACTTCCCCAGCCAAAAAGAAGGCAGGGAACAAGGTCCTGAAAGAGGCCACTGCCCAGGGTGCCAGGAAAGGGTCGAAAGCCAAAGCTGCTGCTGCTCCTAAGGACAGTGAGTCCAAGATGGTACCTGGACCACTGCCCAGGAAGACAGAGGTCCCCAAGGGCCCAAGGGCTGGCATGTCCACCAAGGCCTCATTATCCAAAGACACTAGTATGAAGGCAGAAGCCAAGAGCCAGAGGCAGGGTGGACAGACACTAACACTCAGAGTTTTTATTCCCCCCAAAACCATCACTTTATTTATTTTACTGTAGCCTATCTATACTAATAAAAGAGTAATATGCTAATTAGACTGGGTCAACTGGCCATCTTCTGGATGTCTGACTTCCTTACGGACAAAGCCATGGTGGTGGGGGCAGGGGCAGAGGCAGTTAGGGGAAATCAGGCCTGCATGGGAGGGCTGTTGGGGGCGAGATCAGGCTGGCAGAGGAGGGCAGTTAGGAGTGATCAGGCTGGCAGGGGAGAGCAGTTAAGGGTGATCAGGCAGGCAGGCAGGTGAGTGGTTAGGAGCCAGTGGTCCCAGATTGTGAGAGGGATGTCCCCCAAGGGCTCCCTGATTGGAGAGGGTGCAGGCTGGGCTGAGGGAAACCCCCCATCACCCTGTGCACAAATTTTGTGCACTGGGGCACTAGTTTATCAATAAGGAATTTTCCCCCTCAAAAAAAGAGAAGAATTGAAGGCAGCATCTCCCTAGATTTTGCCCCTTGTGTCCCCCTCCCAGAGAGCCCCTGCCATCTCTCTCAGCTGGCATCATCACCAAGGTTATGTGACTTCCCCCAAGGTCACACAGGAAGTGACAACAGAAAACTAGAATCCAGAACTCCTGACTCAGGGTGAGTGTGTTGACCCCCACTGGGCTACGGGCAGCCTGGACATGAGAGATGAGGGAAAGAGAGACAGAGGGTGAAGGAAAGTTAAAGAAGTGACCAGAAAGGCACCGTGAGAAAGAAGCTGGTGTTGGGAAGAGAGGACCAACCATCTCTGACTTGGCTCCCCGGTCCTTTTTCGTTTCATGTGGACAAAACTGGAAAAATAATTGGCTGAGTGTTGACCACAAGCATGCAGCTCATTTCCCAAAAACCTTAGCTTAAAATTACTCTTTTGAGAATACACATCTCTGTTTATCAAACAAAAAATAAATCTGACCACAAGCACTGTTGTGCCAACAGAAATATTTTGCACAAATAGTAAGAGTGGACATTGAAAGGAGCCAGAAATTGCCAATCACAGAGTCGTGGAGCTGAACAGATCCTCCCCTCCCATTGTTTATTAACTTCACCTTAAAATGCCCTTACCTGTTTGATGCTAGTAACTAACTTCTCTAACAGCTAGAGCTACCCCACAGTGGATCTGGCTGCCTTAAGGCAGGAAGACTTGAGGTCTTTTAGCAGAATCCAAGCAACAACCTTGAGAGGCGGAGAGGTCAAATGCAGCCATACCAAACTCTTTAACATATTACTTTCTGTGCAGAAGAGCATTCTTACTAGCTTAAGGATTGGGGCAGATGGCCTCTAGGTCACATTCCAACACTGCGATGCTATGTGTTTTTTCTGTGTCATATTTCTAGTCTTCTCTATGTCTTGAACATTCCTGGGTGTGTCTGTACATTCTATTGTACATCTTGGACACCCCAAAGCAAAGCTTCTCAATAGTAGTTCTCTGTACGATATACAACTTACACTTAATTAAGATTTCTTTTTAATAGAAAAGAAGATTCCCTGACATTGAAATGTTTCTCCAACCAGACAGATTCTGTAAAATGTAATTTATCTACTCTATTGTGGCTATATTGTTTTCCTGTGAAATATTCTTTTTAAAAAATGTGTTAACTTCATTTTATTTCCTGATTTTAAGAGTAATATAGATTCATTATAGATAATTTAAAAGGCATAAAAAAGTATAAAGAAGAAAATGAAAATCATCTCAGATTGTATATTCTAGATATGACTACTACTAACATTGGGTAGGATGCTTTTCAAACTTTTCTCTTTGTATATGTGTGTGTATCATAAAACTGGAACCATACTGAGTACATAGTTTTATATACTGCTATTTATGTTTGTATTATGTGGCAAATGTTTTTCTAAATAATTAAATGTTATTCTAAAATTAGAGGCCTGGTGCATGAAATTCGTCCCCTGAGGGTTCCCGGGCTGTGCCTGCCCCCTCTCACAGTCCAGGAACCCTCAGGGGATGTCCTACTGATGGCTTAGGCCCGCTCCCCGTCTGGCCTCCCTCTTTGGGAGGCAACCAGGCTGATCAGGGGAAGGTGTCATCCCCATCACCCCGCTGCTGCTGCCACTGCTGGCCACCGCAGCTGCCAAGGTGTTTTCATCAACATGGACTTCAGTCCCTTCTCCACGAAAAAAATGATAACTTTCTTTAGGCATTTTCAAGATGTCTCTTTCATAGGATATGACCTTTCTTTCTTTCTTTCTTTCTTTCTTTCTTTCTTTCTTTCTTTCTTTCTTTCATCCTCACCTGAGGATATTTTTCCATTGATTTTTAGAGAGCGTGGAAGAGAGAGGGAAAGACAGAGAGAAACAGCAATGTGAGAGGCACACTTCGATTGGTTGCCTCCTGCATGAGCCCTGACCTGGGTCCTGGCCAGGGATGAGCCTGCAACCTAGGTACACGCCCTTGATCAGAATCAAACCCGGACCCTGCAGTTCGCAGGCCGAGGCTCTATCCACTGAGCCAAACCAGCTAGAGCAGGATATGACATTTCTTAGTCCCTCCAACAGCAGACCTTCATTTTTTCCTCCAGGAGTAAGGTGGAAAAATCCTAGATCACCTTCTTGGATTCTTATTACCCAAGCAAGTGGCGTACTGCAAGCTTAGCCAATGAGTGGTCAGAAAAGGTGTTTCCTCTGCAGCTCCCCCGCAGAGGCAGGACTGGTGGCACGCCGTGGCCGCGGGGCAGCTGGGGGCCGGGCCCCCCTGCGTGTTGTTCTCTCCGGCTCCGGGGTCCCACCTGGCCCCTCCTCCTGAGCTGGTTGTGACCATTACAGCATCCTGGCCTAATTTGCATATTAACTATATATATATATATATATATATATATATATATATATATATGTGTGTGTGTGTATACATATACATATATATATGTATATATATATATATATATATATATATATATATATACACACACACATATACATATATATATAGACACTATTTTATTAACTATCTTTTATTCCATTACAAAACTTTCGTTTTTACAAATACTGTAATGTTGAAATAGAGAATCTTGGATATACATTTTTGTACTCATCTCTGATTATTTCCTTGAGAAAATTTTTAAAAATATTTTAATTTTTTTTTTAGAGAGAGTGGAAGGGAGAGAGGGAGAGAGAAACATAAATGAAAGAGTGAAACATTGATCAGCTGCCTCCTACACACCCCTACTTGGGATCAAGCCCACAACCCAGGCATATCCCCTGACCAAGAATCGAACTGGTAACCTTTCAGTGCCCAAGACTATGCCCAACCAACTGTGCCACACCAGCCAGTGCAGGAAAACATTTTTTAAAGGGCTACACTGTATAAGGGAAGGTGACCAAAATAAACTTACCTTTAATAAATCTACAACTTAGCTATACATCATCTCAATTCCTAAAACTGGTCTGATATGATGGAAGATTATTGTTGCCCTCAAGCACTTGATTAAAACAACTAAAAAAATATCATGTCTAGAGGAAGATAATATCCTAGGTCTCAAGTAATTTCTATATACAATTGTGTGTAATTATAAATTTGCACACAATAAAAAATAGCCCAGTACACAAGGAAACACAATGACATGAATGAAAACCAGCAGAAATGGTAGACAATAGAAAGAGACTGATGCAGATGGACAAATACTGACATTATCAGACACAGATTTTAAAATAATTATGTTCACTCTGTTCATGAAGTCATCCAATCCCCAAACCAACACTGGGCCTTTTCATCTCAAACAAGGTTGACTGTCACCCCAGCCAATCAGGTATTTGTCTCTTCCTTATTCTTTATCCTGTAACAGCTTCTTTCCACTATTTTTTACCGTTCTTCAAAAGGAGACTGTTGACCTCATGAAGTGTTAAAGTTTGTTCATATCACCTAAATTGTCTTCTTGAATCATTTTTTCTTAGGCACGGATGTCAAGAGATTTAATAAAGATAAGGCAGAAGAAAGTATACAGAACAAAGCACATTAAAACAAAAAGATGGATAATAAAGAAGAGGGCAGGGAATCAGAAGATACAGTGGAAAAGTCTTAACTTATGTGTAATTGGAGTCCCAGGAGAGAAAAGAATGGGACAGAAGTAGTATTTGATGGCTGAGATCTTTTCAAAACTGATGGAAGACATTAAACTCCACATTCAATTGCCTACAAACCCCAAGCAAGACAAATCAAAAGAAATCCATACCTGAGCACATCAGAATAAAAGTGCTGAAAACTAAAGACAAAGCAGAACTCTTAGAAACAACCAAACAAAAAAAGAGGCAAGTTACCTACAAAGCAGTACCAGTTAGATGGACAGAAACAATAGAAATAAAAAGATATTGAATTAGCCTGTTGCTCAGTGGTTAGAACATCAGCCTACAGACTGAAGGCTCGGGGGTTTGATTCCTGGTAACGGCATGTACCTCGGTTGCAGGCTTGATCCCCAGCTCCAGTCAAAGTACGTGCAGGAGGCAACCAATCGATGTGTCTCTCTCACATCAATGTTTTTCTCTCTCTCCTCCTTACTTCCACTTTCTCTAAAAATCAATGAAAAAAATATCCTCGGGTGAGGATTAACAAACAAACAGAAAGAAATAGAATGATATTTTTAGCACTGAAAGAAACTGTCAACCTAGAATTCTACACCCAATGAAAATGTCTTTCAAGAATAAAGAATAAAAACATGTCCAGACAAAACCTGAAAGCATTCATCATTTCATTTACTGAGGGAATACTAAAAAGGAGAAAGAAATTATTTCAAATGGAAAAACATACATGCAGAAAAAAAATAAAGAACAATAAATTTGTATATATGTGGTTAAATTTAAACAGTCACTGTGTAAAATAATAATAATGACTTATTGAGTTAAAAAGTATGTAGATAGTTTGAATATATGACTATAATAGTATAAAAATCAGGAGTGGATAAGTAGAGTTAAAGTTCCAAACCCTTCACATTATCTATGAAGACAATAAGAGCATCAATTATTAGCCTTTGATACGATAGGAATGCATGCTGAAATCCCTTAAAAAAAAAAAAGGAATAAAAAACTCAATCCAAATGCAATGAGAAAAAAATAAAAGGAACAACAGAGAGATTGGAAAACCAGAGAGTACTTGGTTAGATGGAGATTCAAACATAAATCCATCAGTAAATATATTCCATGTAAAAAGATTCAGTGGCCAAATCAAAGACAAAGATAGTCAGACTGAGTTTTTTTTAAATATCCTCCACTATATTTTTACATGGTACACATCTAAAACATAATAAGGATTTAGAAAAGTTAAAAGAAATGATGGGACAAGATATAGCATGCAAAACTAAGCAAAAGAAAGGTTGTATCACTACGGTAATAATATCAAGCAAAGTAAATGTTGTGGCAAAAAGCATTAATAGAGATAGAGGGTGAAAAGAGTTCCTGGATCCAATTCCAACATGTGTGTGGAGGAGGCGAAGCTTTCTCTTACCAACATGTAATCCCAGATGCCAGGAGGGTGTCTGAGAACTCAGCTCAATTCTGACACTATCTTCCTGGAGATAGAATCAGATTCCACAGGTAAAGGGCTCAGTTCCACAGGACTGTCCTCCACTTCAGATGCCAGTAACAAGCCAAGTTATCTGTGCTTCTGACCAACTGGCTACAAATTAGAGGTTCCAACAATCCCCTCCAACTCAGGATGCCAATCACAAGTTCAGGCTGTTACCTCTACTTCTGACCAGCTGGCTATAAATCAGACATTCCCACAACCGCTTCCTTGGTTTTGCTTAATCTGCTAGAAAGATTCATAAAAGTCAGGAAACCCGATTACTAACTAGATTACCAATCCTATCTAATAAAGGGGGAATATGCTAATTGACCCTCACTCCATTGCAAAGATGGTGGCGCCCACAGCCAATAAGGAGGGCATATGCTAATTGACTGCCCCGCCCTCAAGATGGCAGCACCCACAGCCACAAGATGGTGGCACCCAGTCCTCTCAGCCCCACTGGGGCAGCAGGCATGGCAAGGTACTCCGTGCACCTGCCTCCGGAGTCCCCATTCCCCTCAGCCCCCCAGCCACCCAGGGCCAGCCCAAGGCACAGGTAAGCCTCAGATGGCAGCTGCCCAGCCACCCAGGGCTGCCCAAGGCTCAAGGTAACCAGGGCCAGCCAAGGCTTGCGCTGCCAGCAGTGGCAGCAGCAGAGGTGTGATGGGGCGTCACCTTGCCCTGATCGCCAGGTCGCCTCCCACCCCTGAGGACTCCTGGACTGTGAGATGGGGCAGGCTGGGCTGAGGAACCCCCCCCCCCCTCCAGTGCATGAATTTTCATGCACCGGGCCTCTAGTTTATTATAAAAGTAAATAACTCAGGAACAGCCAGGTGCAAGTGCTGCATAGGGCAAGGTATGGGGAGGGGCCACACAGGTGCCATGCCTTCTCCAGGCTTGCTGCTCTCCCACCACCTTCCTGTGCTCACCAACTCAGATGCTCTCTGAACCCCACCCATCCTTTTAGGTTTTTATGGAGATTTCATTACACAGGCATGATTGATTAAATCATTGGCCATTGGTGATTGATTCCACCTCCAGCCCCACTCCTCTTCTCTCCTCTCCACAGAGGTCAGGGGATGGGACTGAAAGTTCCAATGATGTGGTTGGTTTCCCTGGCAACCAGTCCCCATCCTTAGGTGCAGTCTAAAAGTCACCTCATTAACATAACAAAAGACACCTTTGTCAGCTCTCAACACTTTGGAAATTCTAAGGGTTTTAGGAGCTCTGTGCCAGAAACAGGGCAAAGACCAAATACATAGTTCTTATCTGTATATCTATATATATAAAAGCCCAGTGACCAGAACGGCGAACTATCAGAAAACCAGAACAACTGGTGGCTATGTAGCACACTGCAACAGCCAACCAACCTGATCCGGCTCCTGATCAGCCCCCAACACCCTGATTGGGAGCGGGGCTGGCCAGCCAACCGCCGTGGTCCCCCCTCCCCACCGGTCCAGCCCAATGGGCCCCCATGGGGGTGCGCTGGCCGGACCCCACCCCTGTGTGAATTCATGCACCGGGCCTCTGCTTATTAATAAGTCAACAGCACAATGACTTTTAAAAGAAGGTTCAATGCACCGGGAAGGCATTGAATCTTCTATATATTCCTGTTTGCTTGTCCTTAAATTTGGTTCACTTATTCTATTGACTACTAACTAGAAAACATCCATATATTTGGAAATTAAGAAATACACCTCTGAGAAGATGGGAGGGGATGAGATCCAGGGCCCAAGTAGAAGATGGCCTCAGCCATGAGGAAGTCCCATTCTTCTTGTTAACCCACCTCAATCCAGGCAGTGGTCCCAGCACCCCCTAGTGCAATTGTGGGTTAAGTGCAAGCTGAACGAATCACTCTAGAACCTGTTCAGAAATGGTTCCAAATGGCGGGCTCCAAGCCTTGTTCACTTCATTACCTTCATCAACCCTATGATATGGTCCCAAAGTTGGACTGTGTAGCTTTCCATTTGTCTTACAGGGGTGATCCTCATCCTCTCCAAATTATAGACCCATAACTGCGTGGCAACGAGTGAGGTTAACCTCCGCCACCAACTAACTGAGGCTCAGGTGAAGGTCTAGATGTTTCAGTCCCATAGTAACTAGAGACTGACATTATTTTGTGAAGTAAAAGCCGCGTGCAGGAAGAGCCAGGGACCCCCATCTCTGCGTGAAAGTTAGGAAATAGCAGGCACAGTGTGGTGAGGGCCATGATTCTCCTCAGAGTGGCTTAACTGGAAATGCAAGCTCCAAGTTCAAGGCCAGTGGTCTCTTCCCAAAGATGGAGAGGCAGGAGAAGGGCCTATCAGAATCACAAGGGAGGTGTCCTCAACATAAAATATCCTTCCCATTGACAGAGGCCATTCCAGGCCACAGGTTGCTGGCTTTCAATCTTTTAGCCCAGCAAACACTCGGGCCCCTCCTCTTCCTTCTCACATGAAACCATAGCAGGCAAAAATGGATAAAATTGGAACCAGTGAAGGTCCTGAATCCCCATGCTCTTGGCCAACCCCAACCATCACCATGGAGCCTGGCCACAGACATGTTAGCCTGAACTTTTTAAAAGTATGTGTAACCAAACACCTATCTCAACCATTAAAAAAAAAAAAATGTCTTAAGAAAGTTCCTGCAGAATGTCTGGCTCAGAGCAAGGCAACTTCCTGGTACACCTTCCAAAGCAAACCTGATATACAATGTATCGAGAGTTCCTGGGTGGGGTAACCTGCTGCATGGAGCTATTAACTATAGATATTTTAAAATAGGGAATAATGGTGACACTTTAAAATAGTTACCATTGCTTTGGGAATTCATGAGTTGCCAGAGACCAGGCAAGTCCATACTGTTGTAGGATAATAAAATCCTTTGATCTGTAAAGAAAATGCTTAGCTTTTTTTAAAATCCTCACTCAAGGGTATGTTTTTATTGATTTTAGAGGGAGAGGAAGAGAGAGAGAGAGAAAGAAAGGAGAGAAAAGACAGACTATTATCTTTGCCCTCTACATGAACCATATCCAGAATTTTTCCCACTGGTATGATTTAACATGATGCTGTCAACTTAGATAGGTGAATGCTATTCAAACCATCATCATAACAACCCTGGGCAGGACCATTTTAAATCTTTTTTTTTAAAATATGTTTTTATTGATTTCAGAGAGGAAGGGAGAGGGAGAGAGAGAGAGAGAAACACCAATGATGAGAGAGAATAATTGATCGGCTGCCTCCTGCACGCCCCACACTGGGGATTGAGCCCACAACCTGGAAATGTGCCCTGACCTGTGATTGAACCGTGACCTCCTGGTTCATAGGTCAATACTCAACCACTGAGCCACGTCGGCCGGGCCTTGTTAAATCTTTGTGTGTCCCAGGCTCTTATCACTTCAGAGGGACACTCTCTGCTCACATCAAACATATTCAAATGCACCCAACAGCCTACATGAAAACTGTTTCTGTTTAAATGACTTATGTAGCTTTGATTGCACAGTTTTGTTCATATTTTGGATCTGAGAACATTTTTTCAGGGCTCAAACATTTTTGACTCTTGAAAATCTCAGAGAACCCACACACTGCTGTGATCTCCAGAGCCTACTGGATAAATCAGCCCCAGTCTACGGAGCTTCCTGCGGGGGTTGCTGGGAGGAAAATGTCAAGAAGCATGTTCATCCTATTAAGTAATGCCATCTCTGGGGGTTCTGGGGGGAACTGCCCCTCTGACTTTGGTATCAAGGGCACTGTGCTTCTCCTGTTGTTTCTGTCTTGTGAGCCCATGAATCACAGACGTGATTGTGTGATCCTCTTCCCCCCCGGCCACCAGAAAGCTCAGAAAACAAGCCTGCCATTTTGTGCCCTAAACGTGCTCATGGATCCTCCTCATAGCTCCTGTCCTAACTTTCTCTTTGCCTCATTTCTTCTCGTTTATTTTAAATTTATTTCACCTAGCTTCATTAATGATATGCAGGCGCCCTTAAACCCTTTTTGGACCAAGACAGGATATAAACAACTCAACACATAAATAGCATTATTTCCCCCCTAAAAGTGGCTTTCTTGCACAGTTTCTATTTGTGATGACCCTTCTATTAAAGTGGGCGTGAACATTGACTGCGCGCTTACCGTCGGCTAGCACTACGGGAAGCACTTGACATGGACAACAGCTCCTGAGATGGGTGCTTCTTCCTACTGAGACAGGATAGTAAGAAGCTAGGAAAACTCCGTGGCAAGCGGAAAGGGAACACTGAGATAGATCGCTGAGCAAACTGGCCGAGCAACTTACAGCCAGGCACAGCAAGTCACCAGGGCAGAAAGTCCCGGATGCCTAGCAACAGGCACAGCTAGTGCTGGACCTTCCTCCCCTGGCAGATCGCTGGTCATGCAGTTCAGACCCCCTGCCCTTTCCTCCGTAGAGATAACATCTAGGCCTCAGTTGTAGTTCAGCTCCAGGCCAAGAAAAGCAGCAACACCAGGCAGGAGGCACCAGGACCACCTGCAATGACTAATGACCCCCTGACCTGGCACTGCCCGGTCAGTAGAGACCATGACCCTGAAAGGACACACCTGGAAGAGCTGATGACGATTCTGTTGAGATCCCCCCTTAAGCCCGCCTCTAAACTCCCAGCCTTTAAACACCCTCAAACCGAAGGTCCCAGCGCCCTTTCTCCCTCCCTGGAGCACACCCCCACCTTCCCCTCCCCCCTTGGTTCCCCCACAGGCGTGCATCTCCTAAACTCTAAGGGACCCCAGGAGGCTTGCCCCCAGGGGAGCAATGGGCAGCGGCAGCTTGTCCCAGGCGAACCCCCTGAACCCGTCCCCAAGGCCCCTTTTCTCTGACTCCCCAGTGAGCTGACAGCAGCCCCACCTTGGCTCGCTTCTTCCCCACCTTTTTAGAGTCAAAGCAGCTCCGCCCAGTCTCTCTCCTGTTGCTTCTTCTATCCCAGGCCCTTCCTTGTTTCACTGTCCCCGGTTTTAACAAACGTGCTCTCAAAATCACCTGCACTCCTACCGTGAAATCTGTCCTGCACCAAGTCAAGAAGCCACACTCTACCCGCGGGCCTTAGGCAGACCTGCTCTGGGCCTGGTCCCCTTTCCCGTAACACTGTTACTTTTCAGATAAAGAACCCAAGGCTTGGATGTATGATGTCACTTCCCAGGGCCACTCGGACAGTCAGAGGCAGGGCTGGAATTCCACCGCCGCGGGCCTCAGGGCCACCGCCTCACCCCAGCCAGAAACCTTGCTTGCATCCTGACGGCCTTATCCTGGATTCCCTTCTGTTGATGTAGCCTCCAAAGTGCCTCCTGATTCTGTTCCCCGCTGCTCTATCCTCAGTCCAGCCTCTTATTTCAGGGCCCTTTTTTGTTGTTGTTAATCCTCACCCCAGGATATTTTTCCCATTGATATTTAGAGAGAATGGGAGGAAGGGAGGGAGGGAGAGAGAAACATTGATGCGAGAGAGACACATTTATCAGTTGCTCCCACATGTGCCCCAACCAGGGCTGGGGATGAAACCTGCAACCCAGGTACACGTTCTTGACTGGGAATCGAGCCCGAGACCCTTCAGTGCCCGGGATGACACTCTAACCACTGAGCAACACTGGCCAGGGCAGGGCCCTTTATGATCTGCTGGGATTTTTGCAATAGCTTCTTAGAATATCTCTCTGGATCCAGGCCTGGCCTCTGTGAATCTATTATCTGTGCATCAATACAAAGGTGTCCACAAGATCCTGATAAGGTGTCCGAGGTGTAAGGCAGAGTCCAGTTTCCTTTGTCTACCATGCAGGACCATTACAATCTGTCCCTGGTCTAACCAGACACACCACGACAAACCCCATGCTCCCAGGACAGTCATTACTTCCCAGCAAGGGTCTCATGTGCACTCCTCGGAGACCTGGTACAAAGTTCCCTCCTTCCTGGCCTGGTAAACTACACATCTCTCCCATTTCAAGTCAAAATCTCATCTCCATTGTGACACATTCTCTGAGTCCCCTGGTCTCCAGCCCTCCTCCATAAATTCCCCATCTGCAGAGACCGCCTCGCCATTTATTATTTATGTCCTTGTTTATTTGTCCATGTCCCTTACTGGGCCCTGAGCTCCTGGAGGACAGAGATTGTGTTGCCTTACCCACTTTGGAGCCCCCCTCCCCCATCCCAAGGGCCCAGCACGCAACAGTTACTCAATAATTGTTGAATGTTCAACCAAGCAGTAGGTCTAAACTGGATTTCTGTGCACTGCCAGGAAATTAGCCTCCCTACAGCATTTCTGCCCCCAACCCCTAAAGCCAAAAATATAGAGCCACCACTAATCTGCAGCTTTAGGCAAATTTTTAAAAAGTGCCTCCTCTAGGATACCCAGCCCAAATGTCACTTCCCTGTGCCTCTCACGCATTTAGCGCCTTGCTGCTTCCTAGCCCCCTGCCTGTGGAAGGCGCCCGTATTTGAGTCTTACCGTATTACAGCTCAGTTCTTCCTTCACTGCTTGGTCTCACTGCAGTGAAAGCAGGGATCCTGTCTTAGCCACCATGGAGCCTCAGATGCCTAGGATGATGCTTTTCAAAGCCACGGTGGGTTTTCAGGACACGTTTTAGACTGAAGGCAGAGCGCCAATCCAGTTACTCCTCAGTTCAAATCTTCACAGAGCCTCCCATCTGCCTCATGATTGTTTCAACCCCCCAGGCAGGCACACCAGACACTCAGCCTCACAGCTCTCCAGTCACCCTCCCCCCCCCCCCACTTCCTCCTCCTCAGGTCACCTGTGCTGTGGGCAGAGTGGGCTTCTGAGCATCTCTTTGCTCACCTGTCCCTCTGCCTACAGTGCCCTCTTTGCTTGTCAAAATTCTATCCATCCTTCAAGACCAACTCAAATGCCATCTTCTCCATGAGGCATCCCACCCGAGATGTGGCCTCTTGCTGCTGAGAGCAGAAGTACTTTGTCCTTCCCGAGTCATTCCCGAAGCAGTGCTCCGTGTTTGAATGACGTGTGGGTACTTAAAGCGTTTTGAGGGTTGTTACTCCCAGACTTTAGTTCAGTGCACACAGTAAGAGCTCAGGAAATACCGGGCTAAACAGAATAGGGAATCCAGCACTACACCTGCACATGGACGAGGCAGCAAACCCATGCCCCAGGACCCAGCAGGACACAGACCTCCTCCTCTCCTCTTTTTTCCCAGTACCAGCGAAGCAAGAGCTCAGGGAAGAACTGCATACATCGCCCCTCCCTCCTGGCCCCAGCCAACAGAGTTTGGCTTCCCTTCCAGAGAGGTAAGAGAAAGGTGTGACAGCTGAACTTCCTTTGCTCCACCCTCTTTCTTTCCCCAAAAACAGAGTAGAAATTCACCTCTGACGGCCTCGTTTTCAAGCTCCTGCCGGACAGGACCCACACAGGCACATGCCCCCGGCGCTCAGCACACCTCCACGGCGCGGGCGCCCACAGAAGCCTCTCTCTCCAGCATGAAGTCTGCGCCCCCAGCTGCCCTGGTCCTCAGCCTGGTCTTCGCCTCCTTCCAATCGGCTTGCTTGGCAGGTGGGACTGTGAGCTTTATTCTTGGCCACGCTGGGAAGGGGAAGGGAGGGGGAGGGGGAGGGAAAGGAAGGAGGAGTATTCCTTGGCCAGGGCTGGTCCTGCACAAAGAGGAAACAATCCTTTCTCATCTGAAGGACTGACTGGGCAGAGGTGGGGTGGGGGTGTCTTAAATTTACGCCTGTCCTCAGCCAGGACAGGAGCAGCCACCTCTGTTGACCTTTACCACAAAGAAAAGAGGAAAAGGCAATGCACAGAGCCTCTCCCAGCAGGGGACCAAATTAGCCTAAAATGGCATCTTTTGGGTGCAGTTTCTCAGTGGCTCCTTCTCAGAGCCCGGGGCTGCTGAGCTTTTCAATGCTCCCTTTGCGCTGACCCCCCCCCCCCGCCCCCTCCCCACCCGCCGCTCCCCTAAGGCCCTCTGACCCTCTCCTGACCCTGTGCTTTCTTTGCAACTTTCACAAAACCTTAATGCATAAAAGCTGCCAAACTCAGTCTACCGTTCTCCCATCTCCCTGGGACACAGGAGGTGTTGGGTTAGTGCCTGTGGAGGCTGGAGGGGCTGAGGCCACCCCGTCAGGATGTCCCAGGCTGGGCTCTGAGCCTCAGGCAGAGGCCTCCCTGACACTCCCACGCTCCTGACTTTTGTCCCTGGCTTTGATCTTGCTCCTCAACTCCCCAGAACACAGTCTGTCCTGTTCCCTGAGTCTGTCTCTGTCTATTAGTCTGTCTCAAAACCAATCCTCACCACCCCCACACCTACCACCACCCCCACCTTCACCCCACCCCCCTATATCCTTCCTCCCCTTCAGCCTGTATCTGCCTCTCTCATCCTCACAGACTCTCCTGTGGAGGTCCAGAGAGTGTGGGCTCTCAAAGCCTGTGAGCCTCAATGCTGCTTTGTACCTACCAGCTGTATGACCTTGAGCAAATTACTTAACCCTTTCTGTGCCCCAGTTTCTTTATTTATAACATGGGGATACTCCTAGTGCTTACATATAGGGTTGTTGTAAAGATGAAATGAGGTGACTGTAGGTAAATACCTTTGAACAAATTAACTCATGGTAAACACGTGATGGATGTTAGCACATTCATTGTCCAGTATAGCGCCTCCCCTAATAAAAGTGTTTTATGTCTTTCTTTCTGTTTATCCTCAAAGTGCCTTGTTTAGGATAGGGCCTCAAAAACACTTGACAAATTTAACTGCACTGAAGAGTTGGGTCTTCCCAGCAGCCTTTACTTTTGAAGTGGCCCCAACTGCGACCAGTCCCTGGTTGGCTCTGCTTATGAGGGTGATATTTAAATTCTTAGCGGGGAGAGGGAGGCAGGAGAGGATAAAGGGGGGATAAATGATGATAGAAAGAGACATGACTTGGGATGGGGAACACACAGTACAATATACAGATGATGTATTATAGAATTGTATGTTTGAAACCTATATAATTTTATTAACCAATGTAACCCCAATACATTGAATAAAAAATAAATGGAAGCCCTGGCCGGTTTGGCTCAGTGGATAGAGCATCGGCCTGCGGACTGAGGGGTCCCAGGTTCGATTCCGGTCAAGGGCATGTACCTTGGTTGTAGGCACATCCCCAGTAGGAGGTGTGCAGGAGGCAGCTGATCGATGTTTCTCTCTCATTGATGTTTCTAACTATCCCTCTCCCTTCCTCTCTGTAAAAAAATCAATAAAATATATTTTAAAAAATAAATGAAAAACATTCTTAGGAACTTCTAACTAGGCTAACCAGTTTGAGCCATATAAAATTGCTGAGCAGTTCTTGACCTACATAAATGGCAATTTCATATGGTTTCACCTAATACTAGCATCCAATTTACTAGGTTTTTTCCACTCACATGTTCTAGACAGGGACCACTTCCATTCAAGGGTAGAGGGGAGGTGAAGGTCAGGGCCAAGGAATTTATTTCGGTTATAAGGGACATTAAAATGTTGAGGAATCAATTTCTCCAAAACAAATAAAGACCAAGCTCTAAGCCATTTAGCTGTAAATAATTTACAGTAACAATCAGATTGCATCAAGGTAATTACTATACTTTGGGCAGGACACTGGAGCGGCTTGGGGGTAGGTGGCATAAAATTAGTCTGAGCAGCAATTCCGTGGCTTTGGCTAGTCAAGAAGTTTCCTCCTAACTTCTGCTATGTGATACCAAGCGCCTTTGAAGGACATGCTGACCTGGTGGGGGCCTTGAGCGCTTCCAAACCAGTTTTATGTTTTTGCATTCCCAAGAAGCAGACTGAACAGCAATATAGTTCCCAGAGTCTTCAAAACTGGTTTCATGGTCTTGTTCTACCTAGATTAGCACTAACAGAACTATTTTTATTTTATTTATTATTATTTTTTTTGCTGATGGAAATTCTGCATATTTGTGCTGTGCTTCCATTATGTTAGCCACTAGCCACATATGGGGATTGAGCACTTGAAATGTAGTTAATCTGACTAAGAAGCTGAATTTTTAATTTTCCAGCGTATAAGATGACTTTTTAACCCAGGAAAATCTTCTCAGAAGTCGGGGGTCGTCTTATACGCCGGGTGTCATCTTATAGGGCGGGTATATCCCAAACTCTATATTTTAACGGGAAAAGTTGGGGGCCGTCTTATACGCCCAGTTGTCTTATACGCCGGAAAATACGGTAATTGTTTAAACATTTAAATAGTCACCAGTGGTGGCCGTGTGGGACCAAACAATGGAGATCCTCTCCTCTTATGCTGTTGTAAGAGGGAGCATGGGCAATGGGTTTTCTTCCTTGGAGACTCTTATGTTCATCTCCATAACCCCAGCTCACCCCCCAAACTCTGATACAACTGTAAGAATTCCTGCTGAAGTTCCTTTTATCTTGGGCTCTCTGCTTCTTAATCAAGGGACAATTTGAAGTGCTACATATTCTAGCAACCTCTAGATTTGCTTACCATACTTTCTGGCGTATAAGACGACTGGGCGTATAAGATTTTCCTGGGTTAAAAAGTCATTTTATACGCCGGAAAATACGGTATATTGGACTATATTGATGGGATTAGATATAATGGATTAGATATATTGGACTACCATATTTTCCAGCGTATAAGACGACTTTTTAACCCAGGAAAATCTTATACGCCCAGTCGTCTTATACACCGGAAAATACGGTATATGGTGTTTAATTTTTTTTTTCTGATAACCACTTCCATATCTTGCTGAGTAATACCAGTATCTTTGTCAGAAATCAAGGTCAGATTTCAATGTCTATTTGTTCAAGAGTTTTGTTTTTCATATATTTTGCTTGATTTCAGAGAGAGGAAGGGAGAGGGAGAGAGAGATAGAAACATCAATGGTGAGATAATCACTGATTGCCTACTGCATGCCCCCCAGTGGATATCGAGCCCACAACTTGGGCATGTGCCCTGACCACAAATCAAACCATGACTCTTGGTTCATAGGTCAACGCTCAACCACTGTACCACACAGGCCAGGCTATTCAAAGTTTTGGAGGGACTTAAAGATAGTTATGGAAAGATGCTTCAGATTTTTAAATAAGTGTGTTACTATATACTAGAAAAATCATTTTCTATGTATCTATTTGCATAGAAAGCAGCTAATTAGGTAATTAGAGTGTTTGGGAAGCTGTAGATAGCAGGCCCTGGGTAAGGGACAATGCGAGATGGAAATAAAGCATCTCTGAATGAGAATAGACCACAATAGGAAAAGGGGAGTATTTGTTTGCTAGGGCTGCCATAACAAAGAAGTCCACAATCAAGGTGTCTGCAGGGTTGGTTTCTCCTGAGGCCTCCCTCCTGTGTCCTCACGTGGTTTTCCTTTGCTTGTACATCCCTGTGTTTCTCCTCTTCTTATAAGGACCCCAGTCATATTGGATTAGGGCCCACACATATGGCCCCATTTCATGTTAGACCTCTTTAAATGTTTTATTTCCAGATGCATTCATTACTGGGGGATTAGGACTTCAACATCTGAATTGGGGCGTGGGGGGGGGGGGCACAATTTAGTCCATAACAAGGGGTTAGCTTTGCTGCATGAAGTCTAGACTGGAACGTCTATAATACTTTCATAGTACTCACTACTATTTACTCAGACTGTCTTTTTTCCCAGAAGCAACCAGTGGCAACAATTCAACCTTGACCAACCACCACCCAGATCCTGAGACTCTGGAACAGTGCCACAGTAAGCTTCTGCCAACTGCCCCAGCCAGAGCTGGCCCTGGGTCTGGGAGGGAAACGTAAGCCTCCTGGCTTTCTGTTAATTGGCGTGGGGTGGCTGCGTGCTGGCCTGGCCTCGCTGGGTGCTGGTGTGGTTTACAGAGTCCGTCCAAAAGCAATCTTGGCCTTGACCCCCATCTAAGCTCACAACCTTTGGTACAGAGGGCTTTAATGACCCATCCCCAAGACAGGAGCCAAAGATGCCCTGAGTTCAAAGACTTGTAGATGTTTGCCAGTGGAGAGACCACAAAACTTGGCTAGTCCTACTTCTGCCTGAGGCAGGAGCTTCATTTTCATACCCTTTGCATATTTCTGTTCTTCTCTACTTGAATACCTCCAGCCACAAGGAGGGCAGTACTTCATAAAGCAACCACTATTACAGATGTCTAATGAACAGAAAGTCTTGCAATATATTCTAAGTCTGGCTTCCTTTAATCTGCCCTCATTGAATGACCAAATGTGTTCACTTCTGGACACTTACAGAGAAGAATAATAGGCAAGAACGTGTAGAGGTTAAGAACACAGCTTTGGAGTCCTGCAGACTTGGGTTTGAGTTCTAGTTCTGCCAACCCATGACCTTGGGCAAGTTATAGCCTGAGATTCTTCATGTAAAATGGGAATAACAACCACACCTATCACTTTACGAGGAATAAATAAGGTAACGTGTGTAGAGCATTTAGCATAGCACGTGGCATGCTTTCATGAAGGTCAACTATTGTATGACTATTGTCTTGTTGTTATGACTATTAGAGACAGGGCGGGCTAGTGTGATGCTCTCTCTTCCCCCAGATGTGGACTTCTGCCCACAAGCATCCCAGTGTTGCCACGCTGGAGTGGATGAGTACGGCTGGATCGCGGCCGCTGTTGGCTGGAGCCTCTGGTTTCTCACCCTCATCCTGCTCTGTGTGGATAAATTGATGAAGTTAACTCCAGATGAGCCCAAGGACTTGCAAGCATGAGATGCAGAATCAGAGCCCCAAAGAATGCCAGCCACCACCCAGCTGTGGCTAATCGCAGGCATGGAGGAGCGCCAATGTGGTTTCTTGTCAAGTCATTTTCACCTTTAAACTTCAGTTACTTCTTTAACGGGAAGGAAGACAGAAAGGGGCTCCAAATAAGGGAATGCCAGTGCTGCTAATTCCAAGAGGCAGGTGGGCCTCGGAGCTCTCCTAACCTCCTTTCTCCAGAGAGTCTCTATGGGATTTCCTTCTGTTTTAACCATGGCTTTCTTCTGGGCTCCAAGGTGGAGCACAAGAAACCTAAGACTTGATCTTTCAGTCAACACATTTGAAATCAAACGTATAACCTTCTCACCGAACAGAGGTCGCGGTCATCTGTCCTCATTTCAGTCAAGGGCATCACTGTCACTTCAAAATGTAAGGCTCACCATCGACACCCCCAAAGTCCTCACCCCCATGTGCAGTGCTTCCCCAGCTCTGCTCTCACCCCCATGACTATACCTCCCATGGCCAGCCTGTCCCATCCTCCCTGCCAGCAGCCTGCTTCTGGCCCCACTACATTGTCCCTGCATTATTCCAGCGATATTTCCTTTGGTTCTCACTGCTTTCAGGATCTTTCTCCCCACAGGCAGCTGTCACACAGCCTGGCATTGAGCTCTTCCCATGAGTCCAACCATCCAACTTCCGGCCCAGGGCTGAGGGGTTCTGGTTGGCCCACTCCTCAACTGGATGGATGTCTTTCCCGCCTCCACTGCTCTTCACCGCCACCTCCCAACTCCATCTCCAGAATGAAGGCCATTGCTCTGCCCGGAAACTTTCTGATCCTCTTGGGGAACCTGGAGCTGGTGCTCTTAGCTACTGGGCCTTGAGGTGCAGCCATCACGCAGGGACCTGCTCACAATGAGTTTATACTTCTGGGGCGCAGGGAGCTTCTGGGGATGTTTGTCTGATGAATGAATGAACCAATGAGTCCTTGCCCCAGATGAACTTATGACCATCATTTTGCATTCAGAGCCTCCATTTTTCTATAAGTGGTTAAAACCATCAAACTTTCAAAGAAGCCAGTTGGTTTGACTCCTGTTCTCTCAGTGACTCACTTAGCACGAGGATGTGGCCTGAGGCTATGAAGTCTGCCAGAGGGTCTGGAGGAGAGGAGGGTGGCTCATCAGTAGGCAGGAAGGACTAAGCGGCTCTTTCTTTATGGAACAATGGCTGCCCTTTGTCAGGGACCATGTATTTAAATGGGATCTAATCTAAATAATCAAAATACAAAAAATAAAAAGAAAAATGCAAGGCCCCTGAAGTAGGAAGAAATGTGTTGCAAAGGTGGCAAATGACTCAAAGCTGCCCAACGCTCTTGCAGAAAATTGAGATCCATTTCCCTGACAATGGAAACTAAAGGGATCTCGTGGCTCACTCTCAAGAGCCAGATAGTTTTAGGATCTCGGTTGTTAAATCAGTAAAATGGGATGGGTTTATTGTGCCTAAGTATTAAATAATCATGTGAACAAAAGTGTCTGCATTGCCCAGCCGGCATGGCTCAGTGATTGAGCGGTGCCCTATGAACCAGGAGGTCACAGTTTGATTCCGGGTCAGGGCACATGCCGGGGTTGTGGGCTAGATCCCCAAAAGGGGGTGTGCAGGAGGCAGCCGATCAATGATTCTCTCTCACCATTGATGTTTCTCTCTCTCTCTACCTCTCCCTTCCTCTCTGAAGTCAATAAAAATATATAAAAATGTCTGCACGATGCCTGGTGTGTTGGGGACATATAAACAGTCTATGTTCCACTTTTTTAGAGATTCACAGAGTTTCCATAATACGCGATTGCTTACTTCCTTAGAGATCCAAAGATCCATTGATGAGCACACTTGGATTTTATACCTGAAACATTTTTGAAACAAAACAGTATGACACAGTGGGAAGAGCACTAGCTCCAAAAAGAAACAAAAGAAGGGAAATTAAGATCTATTTCTGGCGGGGGTGGTGGGAAGAGATCAATCAAAGAATGTGTATGCATGTATATGCATAACCCAGGGACATAGGCAACAGGGTGTTGGAAGCCCGGGGCAGCGGGTAGGGGCGGACTAGAAGGGGTCAATGGAAGAAAAAAGGAGACATATGTAATACTTTCAACAATAAAGATTTTTAAAAATTAAAAAACTAAAGAAGATCTATTTCCGGCCAATGCGAACAGAAACAAATCACCGCCTTTTTTGTCGCGGTTGTTAATTCTCACCCGAGGCTATTTTTCCATTGACTTTTTAGAGTGTAAGAGTCACTCACTGCCTTGCTGAGCATCCATCTTCTAAGTGAAAAAGGTAAGCCTTGGACCAATCAGTGGTTGCAAACTCAGCAGAGCTCTCCGAGGCGCTGTGCGGAGAAGTGAGCACGAGGCCCCTCTCTGCAACCAGGGCCCGGGGCTCTGGTCTCTTTCACATATCCGCCTCCCCCCCCCCCCCCCCACCCAAGAGTTAAATTGCTGCTTTAAAAAGCAGCGTCAGAGCACCAGCCGGTGTCTGAGATCTCCTCCAGGAGGGGCGACGGGAAGATTCTTAGACTCCATGGAAGTGAACTGTGTGTGGATGCTCTGCCTCTGTCACACGAACATCTAGGTATTCTGTGACTCGCTTTTCTTTCATCTGCCCAAGAGGATGGCAGAACGAATCTAAACAATCACTCTTATCTTTGAGACAGGAAAGAAAGATGGTTATATATCTCGACGGCTATGCTTCCCACATGGGGGATCTCAGATTTGTTCTCAGCGGGGAATCTATTCTAGCACAGCAAAGATCTGTCAACAAATTTAAAAGGAAAACCAAGTGTCAACTTCCAGGGGTCTAAGAGCTTCCTGGTGTAAAGCAACAGGACCTGCCTAATGGTAGATGTACTTTCATTTAAAAATGTTGCCTGCAGCTCTAACCGGTTTGGCTCAGTGGATAGAGCGTCGGCCTGCAGAGTGAAAGGTTCCAGGTTCGATTCCGGTCAAGGGCATGTACCTTGGTTGTGGGCACATCCCCAGTAGGAGGTGTGCAGGAGGCAGCTGATTGATGTTTCTAACTTTCCATCTCTCTCCCTTCCTCTCTGTAAAAAATCAATAAAATATATGTTTTTAAAACAACTTTATCTAAAGACACAGAAATTTCCATCTCTATGCTTTTAAAATAAATAAATAAATAAAAAATGTTGCCTGTAGCAGTCAGTGCTGCCCTCAGCACAGTGACAGACTGTATGACACAAAGCTCGTGAAGTTCCAGACATTTCGGTATCAAAATGTCCTGTGCAGAAATAGAATAATGGACTTTAAAGTGTGGCATAAGTATCTGACTTTAAAAATAATCATTTTAAAATCTATTCCTTTTTATGTGCATGATACCCAGGGACAAATAGACCAAAAATGAATTTTCTATTAAGAATGAAATGTTGGCCCGGCCAGTGTGGCTCAGTGGTTGAGCGCCGACTCATGAACCAGATGGTCACGGTTCGATTTCCAGTGTGGGGTGTGCAGGAGGCAGCCAGTCAATGATTCTCTCTCGTCATTGATGTTTCTATCCCTCTCTCCCTCTCCCTGAAATCAATAAAAACATTTTTTTTAAAGTATGAAATGTTGTACCATGCAATATTAATCAAAAAGAATTCGCTAGCTTGGGCCTCTTTTCCACCAAATTAAATGTAAGTATATTTTTAAACTTAGAAAAATACCAATCTAGAAATGTTTTTGATGAGGAACAGCTCTCTCTGAGGCGCTGGCATCTGTTTTGAGATCATAGATGTGATCCCACGGTCTTCATTGATGAGTGGTCTTCACTGAGGAGTGCGCTGGCCTACCTGGTGCCTCCAACCAGCTTCCTGGGCTCCAGCCCATGCACACTTCCTCCCAGTGATCTTTTTATTATGTGGGTAAATCATCGAGCCACTCCTCCACCTAAAATCCCGCAGTGACTCCTCATGGTGGGCAGAGTAAAATCCATAGTCCTAGGACAGTGGTCGGCAAACCGCGGCTCGCGAGCCACATGCCTCAATCAGATTGAGGATGTTTTTAGCAAAGGCCAGCTTAGGAGTACGCTAATTAAGTTAATAACCATGTACCTCCTATATAGTTTAAGTTTAAAAAATTTGGCTCTCAAAAGAAATTTCAATCGTTGTACTGTTGATATTTGGCTCTGTTGACTAATGAGTTTGCCGACCACTGTCCTAGGATGACTGAGATATCCTTCTATAACTAGATCCTCAACATTTCTTCAGCGTTACCTCTTGTGTATCCTGCACTGAAACCCAGTTTTGGGTTATTTCAGTTCCCTAAACATGCCAGGCCGTCTCTATCCCCCATGCCCTCCTTCCTGCTGTTCACACAGCCTGGAGCATACCTTCCCAAGAGGTCAATTTGCCATGACCCTAGAGGAGCTTACATTTTGGGTCCCCTTACTTACATGCCCCAGCCACACCTACCCAGAGGCCCTCTACCTAAATTTGTAATTTGTTTTTTTTTAAAGGAAGGCCCTCTAATGGTATGTGTTTTAGGCCCCATAAACCTGGACCTGCCCTCTCTCTTACCCTTCCCCACTCCCTCTCCTAAATGGATTCGTTTGGTTTACTGGGATTGACCTAAGTCAAGCTACCCGCTCCTCCCTACACACACACACACACACACACACGCACACACACGCACACACACGCACACACATGTGCACACACACCTCAGTGGCCTGTGCTCACCTCCAGGACAGCATTGTGACAAGGACTCTGTGTTTGACCAAACTCTAGACAGGCTCCTCTGAGCCCACTTATCTACTAGATTTCAACTTTGGCCAATAAAAACTACAGACTCTCAACACAAATGATTTCGCCCACCCCATCCCCTCACATTAAAAGGATTAAATATTTAACATGGTTTCCAACAACTCAAGACCATATCTCTAGGCTGACCCCAGGCCCCCTTAAACTGCCTGAGACAGCTCAGGCTGCCAAAAGAATTCCCTGTTTGTTCTAACCAATGTCTGACAATTGGGCCTCTGACCATCCTGTCTTACAGCATTTACTCAAAAGTACTCACAGTAATGAATCCTTCCTCTGTCCATTTGAGATGTCTGTATCTATCTATCTATCTGTCCATGCATCCATCCATCCCTCCATCCATCCATCCTACAACTCAGGACCTGAAAGCCACTCCTTTAAACTGTCATCGGGACAGATAGGGCCTCTGTCTCCCAGTCTCTGTGGGAGGACAGAATCCTAACTTCAAGGGTTGCCAACTAGCAGCCCCAGCTGGCCTCCTCAGCATTTACACTGGCCAACTCTGTAATTTCTCACTTCCCTGACTCTACTGAGCCCTCACTCACACCCACCCCACTCCTTCCCTGTCCTTGTAAAACTCCCTGTCTTTCTCTATACAAAGCGAAGTCTGAGTTCAGTTCACACTGGTCCCTCTTCCCATCGCAATAGTAGATTACTGACTAAAATCTGTCCTTACCAATTTAGTGCCCAGCTTTGTTTATCTTTGACAACTGAGCTCTTTGGACCGTTGCATCTGCCTGCTTGTGTTTCTCACTGATCTCTCAGAGGGCAGGGACTGTGTCTTTAACTTCTAATCCCTTCCCCCAGTGCCTGGGCATGCAGCAAAAATCAGTAAATGTTTGATGAATTTGTGAATCAGAGGAGACCCAGGAGCGCGGCCTGTGCAAATAACCACAGCGAAGCAACAGAGCTCTGAGGACAAAGGAGGAGGCTCCTGGGAAAACCTGGGGTATCAAGGTTGGAAAAAATTTAAATTATTGTTTCTATAAGTTTATAATTATACATTAAGTCCTTGGTGGAAACAAGTAACTTGCAAGTCTACCCAACAAGTTAATTCTATGATGGGAGCCTAAATATACAAATGGACAAGGGCCAGACCAGATCTAAAAATAGACCTTTGACCCACAATCTGTAGCAACCAGTCCAGGAAGCCAGTCACCACCCACAGCAACTTGTCTAGGAAGCAGAACTACTGTCTGCAGCATCCAGGCCAGGAGCCAAGCAACCACCTCCACAGCAGTCGGCCCAGACTGCAGGATTTGGTTAATAACTGACAACTTCAGTTCACTTAATTTCTGTGCCCATTTCCAACGTAGGACCAACTGAGAAAGCCAACCATGTACCTCTAGCCCAGCGGTCGCCAACCTTTCGGACCTCACGGACCACAGTGGTCTGTGAACCACCAGTTGGCGACCGCTGCTCTAACCCATCATATAGTGCCCACCCACTCCGAGTGCCTGCCCACAGCTGCTCCATGCCAGTAGCCTCCAGGCAGGGGCCCCCTGAAGACCGGAGGCCTACCCCTTTTCCACTAAAAGGCTTTCCCACTGCCCTGCCTGCCTGGGTCTCTGCCAAGTATAAATGGTGGTGGCTGACTCCTTTACTACAGCACGCTCTGAAAGAATAGCTTTCACTTGTTCTCACTTGGGTGGTCTTAGTTTATTTCCACAGTGACTATTGGTTGAACTTTTTTTTTAAGACCTTCTATTGATTTTTAGAGAGAGGAAGGGAGAGAGAAAGAGAGAAACATTGATGTGAGAGCAATACACCAATTGGCCGCCGGCAATCCACCCCGACTGAGAATCGAACCGACAGCCCTTTGGCGCACCAGACGATGCCCAACCAACTGAGGAGTCACACTGATCAGGGCTATTTGTTGAACTTTGTTGAAACATTTGTCCTGTTCCTTTGTACCTTGAAAAATATTATTTTTTTATTTTTTTTACTTTGGAGATTCCAGTTACCAGCTCAAAATGAGGGAAACTGCTGAGAGGGGAGTGTTGTGGTATGAACTGTGCACCCCCACAAATTCCTATGTTGAAGCCCTAACCACAGTACCTAAGAAGGGACTTTATTTGGAAATAGGGTCGTTGCAGATATAGTTAAGATGAGGTCACCCTGAACCTGCCCGTACACAGGAAGACTGCCATGTGAACATGAAGGCAAATCGGGAGAGGAACCCCAAAGATGGCCAGCAGCTCAGGGAGAGGCCAGGAACAGATTCTCCTCAGAGCCCCCAGAAAGAACCAACCCTACCGACACCTGGATCTCAGACTTCCAGCCCCCAGCACTGGGAGACAATACCTTTCTATGGTCTCAGCCCCCAGTTTGTGGACATTGTTACAGCAACCCCAGAAAGTTCACACAAGGGGTATTTTGAAAACCAAGTGTACCAGCCTCGTGCTCAAGAGCTTACAATGTATGCATCACAGACATGGAAGCAGCTAGACAAATAGGCAGATTACAGTTCCAGCCACGAGAGTGTGGAGACACCCTCAGTGACAGGACGTGACGGGGAGCCTGGCTGCACCTCCTATGACACGTCATGGCTCTCCTCTCCCATCACACACACCTGCCCAAGAGGAGGTCAGGCGGTGGAGACCCTGCCTTAGGAGATGCGACTAGAGGTGATGATGCCAGTCCCACGGTAACACGTCCTGTGCATCATGCACGCATACCAGCACCCAGTCCCCACCACCTGGGGTCCCTGATCTCACTCCCCACATCCACTCCCGACTGCCAAGGAGGATCCTGGCCCTGCCTGACTCTGGGTGGCCGGAAGAGAAAAGAGGCCAACGCAGGGTACCCCGGAACCACAGGCACACTTGAGAGTGGGTCAGGGATTGGGAAAGCCCTTATAGAGTAGTTCAGGTTGTTCATAACTCACTTACTCAGTTTTCCTTGAGGACTGGACACATTTTTAAATTTGTACAGAGGTGCCCTAAGGGCTGCTAAAGCCTAAGAAAAAAGAAGTGACACCTAAGATGTAACAATTGGCTTCAATTACAGGCTTGCCTGGTATAAAACACACTTGCTATGTAACTTATTTGCAAATGTGTTGTTTAAAAAAATAAGTTGGCCTGGCTAATGTGGCTTAGTGGTTAAGTGTTGACCTATGAACCAGGAGGTCACAGTTCAATTCCTGGTCAGGGCACATGCCTGGGTTGTGGGCTTGTTCCCCAGTAGGGGTGTGAAGGAGGCAGCCAATCAGTGATTCTCTCTCATCATTGATGTTTCTATCTCTCTCTCCCTTCCCCTTCCTCTCTGAAATCAATAAAAAATATATTTTAAAAAACTACATCAGTTTAAAATCCTATATAATAAAAGCCTAACATGCTAAGTGTCTGATCGTCTGGTGACTGGTGAAACTGTTCAACCAATCAAATAGTAATCCAATATAATAAAGAGCCAATATGCTAATTAGACCAGACAGCAGAATGACCTTCTGGGATGACCAGTGGGTGGGGCCGTGGGGCTGTGGGGCCACAAGGCAGCCGGGGCTGTGAGGCAGTTGGGGCTGCGAGGGCTGAGCCCCTTGCATGATTTCGTGCATCAGGCCTCTAGTACGCTAATGATATGCTAAGGCCGCTCAACCGCTCACTATGATGACCATCAAGGGGCAGACAGTCAACAGGTCAACCAGTCACTATGATGTGCACTGACCACCAGGGGGGCAGATGCCCTGACCAGTAGGTTAGCTTGCTGCAGGGTCCGGCCAATTGGGACTGAGCAAGATGGGCCGGACACACCCTGGAGCCCTACAGCGGTCCCTCTCCAGCCCCAATCATGCACCAGTAGGGTCCCTCAGCCTGGCCTGCGCCCTCTCGAAATCCGGGACCCCTCGGGGGATGTCGGAGGGCCAGTTTCAGCCTGATCCTGCAGGCCACTCCCCTCGGGAGGGCGCCAGATGCAGGGCTCATAGCTAGTGAGCCTCTACTGATTGGGACTGATTGGGCATGAGCCCGCAGCCGGCGCAGTGGGGCCGGGATGAGCAGAAGTGGTAGGTAGGAGCTGTAGGCAGCGTTGGACTGCGGGTTTGGGCCCGATCCCCTAGGTCACCCCAAGCGACCCCACCCATGCACGAATTCATGCACTGGGCCTCTAGTAAATAAATACTAAGTAAGTTGTACAGAAAAGGGTTAAAGTTAAAGAATAAAAACTTGATTACAAACAATAATCCATCATGGCAAGACTGATAAAGTGCCACTGATGGAGTACAGCGTGGCTGGCAATACCACCCATGGATTTCCCTTCCCCACTAAAGACAGAACTAAAATTTCTTCTATGACATGTTCATTTCTATCAACAAGAAATAGGAGCCAAAACGGTTCTACAAAGGTAAGCAAATATCTATTTTCATTGGTCAAGAAGCCTCTTTCCCAAATTTTGTATTGTTATACAAAGGCAATATATGGCCCTGGCCGGTGTGGCTCAGTTGGTTGAGTGGTGTCCTGCACACTAAAAAGGTTGCGGGTTTGATTCCCAGTCAGGGCACATACCCAGGTTGCAGTTTCCATCCCTGATATTGGCGTACATACAGGAGGCAACCAATCGATGTTTCTCTCTCACAATGATGTTTCTTTCTCTCTTTCTCTCTTTCTCTCTCCTCTCTCTCTCTCTCTCTCTCTCTCTCTCTCTCTCTCTCTCTCTCTTTTTCTCTCTCTCTCTCATCTCTCCCCCGCTTCTACTCTTTAAAATCAAATTTTAAAAAATAATATACATATAAGCAATATATGAAGTACAAAGAATAATTAAATTATATTTTGGAGATGCTCGAATCAAATATTCTTTTTTTAAAATATATTTTTATTGATTTCAGAAAGGAAGGGAAAGGGAGAGAGAGACAGAAACATCAATGATGAGAAAGAATCATTAATTGGCTGCCTCCTGCATGCCCTCTACTGGGGATCGAGCCCGCAACCCAGGCACATGCTCTTGACCAGAATTGAATCTAGGCCGACACTCTATCCACTGAGCCAAACCCGCTAGGGCCCAAATATTTTTTTGAAAAATGATTTACAAGCTATCAAGCCATGAAAAGACACAGAGGAAACTTAAATGCATATTACCAAGTAAAGGAAGCCAATCTTAAAAGACTACATACTGTCTGATTCTGACCATCTGTCATTCCGGAAAAGGTAAAACTATGCAGACAGTAAAAAGATCAATGGTTGTGGGGAGGGAGGGATGAACAGTGGAGCACAGGATTTTTAGGGCAGTAAAACATCTGTGTGACACAATAATGGTGGACACACGTCATTATACATTTGTCAAAAACCACAGCCAGAACTTTCCCCCACTTTTCTGGACACCTATGCAAAGGGTTCTTGTCACTCTGTCATCACTGGTCTGTCAGGTTCCTCTCCTTTTACTCCTTATTCGCTTTTACCCCTATTCCTATCTCTCATTCTCCCGCTCTCATCCCCTAAGGTAGTGGTGGGAAAACTCAGTCAACAGAGCCAAATATCAACAGTACAACGATTGAAATTTCTTTTGAGAGCCAAATTTTTTAAACTTAAACTTCTTCTAACGCCATTTCTTCAAAATAGACTCGCCCAGGCTGTGGTATTTTGTGGAAGAGCCACACTCAAGGGGCCAAAGAGCCGTATGTGGCTCACGAGCCACAGTTTGCCGACCACGGCCCTAAGGCAACCATATGGGCCCCTATATGTGCACTGACCACCAGGGGGGCAGATGCCCTGACAGATGCTCTTGTAAGTGAAGAATTATGATAAGTTCAGGTGTTTTAAATTTACATAAACCGGATCTCATCCTGCCTCTTCTTTATTCAATAGTAATGTTTTAATCTATTTACCCTGTTATGTCCATGTATCTGAGCTTCTAGCTGCTGCACAGAATTCCACTGTGTGAGCCACAATGGTTTACTTCTCCATTACCTGGGCGCATCCCTAGACTGGCACCAAGCCCCAATTCCAGGTCACACAGCCCCAAAAGCCCTCCTATGCTCTCTTTGTGGGTCTGTGAACATATTTTCCTGGGAAAGATGGCCAGGTGGAGTAATGCTGGGTCACAGAAGAAACACATTCTTAATTAAACAAAGTATTGTGGAGTAACCTGCTTTTTAAATCAGAGCATGGAGATTTCATTCAGTTGTCCCAGAAATTGAAATGGACGTTTCATTGTCTCTATCTCCCTGTTCCAAGAGAGACATCAATCATGTCCATGCCTCACCCAAGCATAATATACACAGCATCCCACTGTTAGAGATTGAATTTGATTTACTGAATTCAATTTTATTTTGAATCTGAAGGCAACATTGCTATTGATTTGTATCAGAGTGACCATTTTTCTTTCAATGTCATTTCTTAAAAGGTTGGCTACAAATAAAATAGGCCAGTGTGCATTTTAGCAGAATTAAAAAAATAAAATTAACTGTCCTGTTACTGTATTCCTGGCTCCAGGGCAGATTTTTCACCTTCAGATATGCCAGGGTCATGCCCGGTTTGGAGAAATGTGGAGAATCTGTTTTGTTCAAGAGATTAACTCTGCCACTGACATTTTTGAAACTATGAGTGAGACTGCAGTGTGTTTTTCCTAGAAATGAACCAAAATGTAGATGCTACCGGTCAGTTCTGCAAGTCTGTCCTAGCAGTGAGAACATACAATTGAGTGGGTTATGAGGCTGGGTGACAGGCATGCTCCATGCTGAGCTTCTGAGAAAACCACGGGCATCATGACCCACCTCAGACTACCGTTATTCTATAAAACACTAGGATGTAGATGCCAGGGAAGCAGAGGTTTTTAATAATTTTAAAAATTATTCTTAACATCTTCACGGACTTTATATACCACTGTCAGAGCTCAATTTTCCCAGACAAATGGAACCTCCCATAGTCTCCCAGCATCTCCAACTGGCATTCAGGGTTGGCAGCTTTCCACCCCATCTCTGGACACAGCGTGGAAGGCGGCCAGCTCAACAGGAGCAAACAAACCTCTTACCCCCCGCCTTCCCAAGGGCAATTCCCTTGGAAGAGCCCTGGGTTGGGTGGGGGTAAGATCTGTGGGATGGGGGAATTGGTTTGTAAGGCCAATCAGATCGCCTTGATGGTCTAAGGGGGGGTAACATTTAATTTTTTTTATCCCAAGATACTTAAGCTTAACATTTAATGTGATTTACATAAATTATTTTTACATGCATCTATGGGGGGGGGCGTTTCAAAGAAATACAAGGAGATAATGTGAATTGGCCAATCATGTCAGTCTAAACAGCTCAGCTTAGATTAATATATATATTATATATATATAATGATTCTCTCCAAGCTTGGGATTCTCTGCTTTAAATCCTTATCTGAAAGACTGCCTGGGTTACTGGGACAATAGTGACTCACAGAATCCAAGTTGGAAGGGACCTTCGAGGCCAATGGGTTCCATGTCCTTTTTCCTTCTCTCTCTCTCTCTCTCTCTCTCTCTCTCTCTCTCTCTCTCTCTCTCTCTCATATGCGCGCGCGCACACACACACACACACACACACACACACTTAACCACACCTCACAGAGAGATGACCTGTCCTTGTCTGGTGACTTGCAGTAAATGATGTTGACCACTCTATGAGAGAGCCCTTAAAGTCCATATAAGATGGGGATATACAGAAAATATCCCCATCTTATGGCCTATTGCTGATAATTTGTCTAATAGAAAAATAACTCAAAGAAAAATAATCTAGGAAATAGTCTGGAAAAATAATAGTTGTTTACAATACTTGGCTATTCTAGATAATGTAACATAATTGGGAAAAGAACCCTAAGTATCAAAAGGCAAGGTAAAGGTAAGATACTATTGCTGTGGATTTTATATAGGTGTAAAATGATAATTATGAAAATTATATGCAAACTTTTTTTCACATTATAAAATATATATATTTCTATTATTCAGTGCTGTTGAGGGTACAATGACAATGAAATGTATTCTAAAAATGGATACTGGAGATATAAGTTGGCCCAAATTTCTGAAAAGTCATTGATAATCCTATATAATGAGAGGAATATACTAATTATCCATTACGCCCTGAGGCGTAACGACCAGATCACAGATCTGCAGGAGGCTGGGGCAGCGAACTACAAGCGGGCGGTGGAGAGCTACAGGAGGGGCAGGGCAGCAAGCTGTGAGGGAGGGTGGGGGGAGCTACAGGAGGGCGGGGCAGCGGGCGGAGAGCTACAGGAGGGTGGCAGCGACCTACTGACGCACGGATTCGTGCGCAGGGCTACTAGTATGAAATAAGACCCTTTAAATTTATTCAGATCATTTACCTCGATAACTTCAACTCTAGAAATTATTCTAAGGAAATAATCTGAAAACCAGATAATTTACACACAAAGGTATTTAGACACCATTATTTATCATAGCAAAACATTAGAAACAACTAAATGTTTAACATTAGAGTAATGGTTAAATTATACAGAAAAAATATACAGCCCCTCCCTCCATGTGAGGATACAGTGAGAAATCTCCAACTTCCACCTCAAGACTGATCACACACTTCACATTCAGAAAGGAGTGGTGAAGGAACCAGCCATTCCTTTGTTGAAATGTTAAAGAAACTGGTAGTACCAACCATATTAAGAGAGAGAAATATAATCAAGTTGCTAAAGGAAAAATATTTTTAATAAAGAAATAAACTCAGATGCAGGGGAGCTATAAGATAAATAATAAATTTCACAAGAATTTAGAAAAAAATGTAAATATAGACATAAAATCATGATAAAAATGAGTCTTTAATGACATAAGAAAATATTTATGACAATGCTAGTGAAGAAAGAGAGGATAGAAAAGTGTATGTATGTCCCTCAACGAAGTAAAATAAAATACATACATTAGGAAAACATCCGGCAGGAATTTGAGGGCTGTTTAAGTCAGATGCACAGTAACCTTAGGCAACACTATGGGGGACTGTGTATGTCTGAGTGGCACACGTGTATGTGTGTTTAATTGTGAATTAAAAACCACTATATTCCGGGGTTCAGTCTAACATATAAAGAGCTTGGAACTTTAAAGCATTTGTACTACTTGTGAAGCAGTATAGTGTTATTTGCAAGTGGATTTGGATTAGTCATACATGTCTATTGCAAACTCCAGGGCAAATGCTTAAAAAATAAAAATTGAAGTAAAATTGATATAGTAAGAGAAGAGAGAAAACGGAAGTATATAAAATTCTCACAAAACCAGAGAAGGCAGAAAAAGAGTGGAAGACAAAACATACATACAAACAAAAAAACCAGAAACAAAGAAAAGGTCCATGAATGAAAATAGTAACAAAGATGCCAGACACTAATCCAACCATATCAATAATTACTTTAAATGTGAATGGTCTAAATGCACCAATTAAAAGACAGAGACTATCAAATGGACTAAAAAAATAAATAAATAAAATAAAAGGCAAGACCCAACGATATATTGTCTACAAGAAACCCGCTTGAAATATAAAGGCAAAGAAAGACTTAAGGTGAAGGGATGCTAAAAAATATACCATACTAACATTAATCAATAGAAAGGCGAAGTAGCCATATGAATTTTACAGCAGACTTCAGAGCAAGGAAATATATCAGAGATAAAGTGAAGCATCACAAAGCGATAAGGGGCCAGATTTCCAAGAAGACCTAACAACCTTCAATGTGTATACTCTTAACAACAAAGCCACAAAAATGTGAGGCAAATACTGATAGCACCTGCAAGGAGAAACAGATGAATCTACTATTACGGTTTGAGACTTCAACACCCCTCCATCAGTCACTGACAGACCCAGCTAGCAGAAAATCAGTGAGGACATAGCTGAATTAAACAGCATCATCAATCAACCTGATCTAATTGACATTTATAGATCACGATATCCAACAATAGCAGATTACACATTCTTCTCATGCTCACATGAAATATTCACCAAGAAAGACCACATTCCGGCTCAGAAAGCATACAAATTTAAAAATGTCAATACCACTGTGTTACTCAGTCATCATGTTACCCTAAATTACAGACACTGTTAACCTGAGTTATGTACTGACCTGACTCTGAATGTATCTTACGAGGCATGGAAAATGAAGCAGAGTTCATCTTTAAACAAGCACAAAATTAGACAATTTACTGCGAATTAATGTTCTGCTTCCTACCTAAAAAATCCCTGAGTTTGTAAATCTAAAGAAATAGTAGCATGTTCACTTGAAATTATTTTTTAAAATGTCTTTATTGACTTTTATTTTTTTATTTTTTTAAAATATATTTTATTGATTTTTTACAGAGAGGAAGAGAGAGGGATAGAGAGTTAGAAACATCGATGATAGAGAAACATCGATCAGCTGCCTCCTGCACAACCCCCACTGGGGATGTGCCCGCAACCAAGGTACATGCCCTTGACCGGAATCGAACCTGGGACCTTTCAGTCTGCAGGCCGAAGCTCTATCCACTGAGCCAAACCGGTTTCGGCAAAATGTCTTTATTGACTTTTAGAGAGAGAGGAAGGGAGAGGGAGAAAGAAAGAGAAACATCGATGTGAGAAACAGGTTTCAGGCTTGGTCCCCAGTAAGGGGAATGCAGGAGGCAGCCGATCAATCATTCTCTCTCCTCATTGATGTTTCTCTCCCTTCCTCCCTGAAATCAATAAAAATATATTTGATTGCAGTACCTCTGATGATGGAGTTATAGTGGTTTTTATTTCCTTCTTTTTTGCTAATCTGCATTTTGACCAGGAAAGGCAGAGCAAAAAAGGTTAGGGTTAATTGGCTACATGTAGTAATATATGATGTTTTGACTTAAATTTGGCTAGATTTTTTTTTTTTTTTTGTCTCACAAGGCATCCAAACAGAACAGTATCAAGGAACTACAAAACAGGTACCTAAACACATACTGGCTCTTGGGCTCCAAATGCAGGCAGTGATTACCCTCGTCTCTCACTTGAAGTTTTAGGAGGATCTGAGGGGAATTCTGAGCTCTGCCAAAAATCCTGGCTGCTCATCAAAGGCAGCCACAGTGCAGAATGACTGGTGGGGGGCAGGGGGATTAACATCCATTTGTACTGAAACGCAGCAACCCCATTTTAGCATTTAAGCCATTAAAAAAATATATTATCATTATTTTTTTAATCCTTAACCGAGGATTTTTTTCCACTGATTTTTAGAGAGAGTGGAAGAGAGAGGGAAAGACAGAGAGAAATATCGATGTGAGAGAGATACATTGATTGGTTGCCTCCTGCACGCACCCCAAGCAGGGCCCAGGCAGGGGAGGAGCCTGCAACCGAGGTACATTCCCTTGACCAGAATCAAACCTGGGACCCTTCGGTCTGCAGGCCAATGTTCTATCCACCGAGCCAAACCGGCTAGGGCTTTAAGCCATTAAAAAAAAAAAAGATTCTTTGTACTAATATTTCCTTGAGAACAATCTCAGGATTTAAAAATTTGAAATAAAATGCTGAGAGAAACCACTTATTTTCGGCATATCATCACATAATAGAATCAAGAACTAAGTACTTACGCTAATGCGTGTGCAACCATCCATGACCCAGACACTCCAAAACAACCTTACAATATGAGTTTTCCAGAGAAGTTGTTTTAGGCTTCTGTAATGCTATCCTTTGGCACAAGTATGACAAATAATAGTTTAACTACACAAATGTGGAAAGCCTAGACTTGGGGCCATAATTTTTCAAGTCCCCAACACCAGAGAAAGCAAACACACACACCTCATTAACTCCCCAGAAGGGTGTAACAAGGAAAATGTGGGTGCAAGCTGTTAAATAGAGCATGATCCAACAACAATCAAAACGCTTCATTAATTTAATTATCTAATTCCAGCACTGGAGCAAAAATGATTGATCTTCCTATTTTCTATTGTTTATTGTTTACTTACCTTAAGCTGTGCTTGGCAGGTGCAACGATGAAGACGTGAAAGAGGGCTGTCCAATCAGGCCAATTATGGTTTAAACTCATATTCACGTCAACTCTATTCAGGCTCTGGACATGGGACCAGCCTGACCTTTCTTCTCAGCCACAGCTGCTGCTAGTAACATCTTGTTCTTCCACCATTTTAAGCCTATTTACATTTAAGACATGGGAGATCTCTCAGGGGACCGGGTGTACGTTAGTCTACACTCTGTTGTTTCTTGTTTTCAATCTAAAGCTGTATTTATTAAAACATAATATAAAGGTGCATTAAAACGGTCACGATCACCTGTCTTCAGCTTTGTCTAAAATACTGGAGAATCCGACCATCGTGTGTGCATATGTTGTTTTAAAATTCCTTTATTTTCCCTTCAATGATTAATATTTGGTTTTGTCAAATGTGCTTAAACTTTCGTAATAGCCTATTCTTCTTCTGTTTACTAGTTTTCTTTTTAAATCTCCTGAACACTTGAAACATACTTTCTTTAAGGTCTCTTTCACAGTGGTCTGTTTTCTCTAATTATCAGGTTCAAATTCTCCTTTTGGTTGATCCTTGGCCCTGAAGTCTCCTTCATGAAGGTTTACTTTCTGCCAAGACTTACAACTGTTAACTGTGGTTTCACCGTCAGTGGGAGCTGGCTGCCCTGAGAAGTACGGAAGGTTCTAGGTTATGGATGCTCAGGGCAGGCTCCTATTAGCCTCTGCAGGGGGTTGGGGGATGGGGAGGGCACATGGGCTGTATCTGTTCCAGATTAATTTGTTTCCCAAGTTTTAAATAATTTTAGATTTAGAGAAAAGCTGCAAAAATAATGCAGTGTTTCTGTATGCCTTTTACATTGCTTCCCCTAATATTAAAGTCCTGGCAGCCACGCCAAAGTTAACAAAAGCAATAAATTAACCTTTGCATAAACTGTTAACTACACCATAGACTTCATTTGGATTTCACCATTTTCCACTGATTACCTTTTTGGTGGTTGTTTCAGGATCCTATCCAGGTGTCCACGTTTCATTTCGTGGGTTTCCACTGCGTTTCACAGATCCTTTGCTTCTGTCAGTCTCAATGGGTTATTTTCTTGGGTCTCATCAACAACTCCAGGTTTATGCTATTGCCTTTCCAGATGGTACCGACTTTGCTCCTCTCGTTTATCTGTCTAGACTGGAGCGTCCTAAGCTTTGAATTCCAAAATGAATCTGCTCTAAGTGGAAGCATCGATTTGATTAGTGGGTGATGGAGGGGGTAGCACCAGCCAACATGAGTGAAAACAATTCTGCAAATTCCACACACTGAACAGACGACTTTCAACTTAACTACTTGGAAAATGGAAGCCCTAGCGGTTCTCACCAGGGACACAAAAATTAGAGAACAAAAAAAGTCCTCTCATTCCACCTTCACACGTTACAAACGAGAAAACTATCACGGTTGCAAAGGAAATAAACAGAAAATATCACTTGACACCAATTCATAGCATTTATTGACAGTTCCATTTAAAATGCTAGGAAAAGCCGTATAAATTGTAAACATGGAAACCAAACACTTGCATAAATTATTTCAAAAACTACAGCACATTAGAAAACACTGCAGCTAATTGAAGGGTAGAAACGTTAACTGACAAATAGAGGGAGGATTCGATTACTAAAATCATACACCTATGCCAAAATTTAAGTGCCAGCAAACCATGATTGTCGAGTTCAAGTTGCAGGACTGAGGCCACGAGTGGCCTCAATTTACTCTGTGTATTTTCGTACATTAACACTCATGATCTCGGAATGAGAGTGCAGGAAGAGTCAGAAGAATATGGACCTCGCCAGAGGAGGAGGAGACAAGTGGGCATCCCAGGGCAGCTCTACGAAGCAACCTTTCCTGTAAGGGGAAGGCCAGCCACCCCTCCATGCTCCCTATGCTGCTCTGGAGGGAAGCAAAGCTGAGCCTACTCCCCTTTTCTGCAATGAGCCCTCTGAGCTTAGAGCAACCGAGTTCACTGGTGGAGCTTCTGTCCCTCTAGCACCTCCTTCTTTCCCCACATCTGTAGGAAAGTACAGGGGGTCTGTCTTGAACTTGGCCCTGTACTATTCCTGACTTGTACACTTAAGAGTCAAGTTATGAGTGCATGAAATCTGGTGGGCACGATGCTCCAAATTCTCCAGAATGGTCCCACAGAATCATGGACGACAAGACCCAAATTGCTTACATCTTGACCTCTGTCCCTTCACCCTTTCGTTAAATTCAAAGTGGCCCCAGAGCAGAAAAACCTGGGAGGAGGGAAAGCAAGCCACCTGCATAATTATCTACCCTGTGGGAGACTAATCCGGGCCCGAGTTCCTCAGCTTCAGACATGCATTCCTTCTCACTTGCTCGCCGGGCTCCTAACGTTGTTTCATGTTTCCAGGGGGCATTGAAATGTTCTTTTCCTAAATGTCAATGCTGCTGCACGTTCTTAAGATAAATTCTCAAGTGTACCATTACACCCATGAGCACGGAATTAGAATCGTACCGTGAGGTTTCGGTTTTCAAGTCTTTTTAATACAAAGGAGTCCTCATTTAAACACTGAAAATCACCTCCAAAAAATATCAAAAGACACCTGAAATGTACAGTCTTTGTTCACGACGTATTAAGTGAACCTATTAAATTTTATGTTATAGCAGCTGCTCATAGAAACCCCTCTCACCTGGTACAAGAATATCTGTTAATGTGTGGGATTAAATGTAAAAATGAAGTTCAAGTTACCATCCCATAAAAATGGGTTTTGTGACCAGTGGTCTGTTTGCGGGTATAGAAGTGGCCTTTCTTGTGCTCCTGTCTGGGATAAATGTGGAGGCTGGCTTTGGAGACTTGCTCTGGAGGTAGAAATGAAATGGCTGAAACTCAACTAGAGCTGAAGTTGGTGTGGTAGTTAAGACTGGAGGCCCCCATCCCGCTGCCCAGAACCTTAACCAGCTTTCCTTCCAACCAACAAACTCATTCATGTCTACTGGTAAGAATCTAGTATGAAGGGGACAAAGAAGTTTATTTAATGATTAACTGGTGAGTTACTGCAAATGCCCATCAGTGTCCGAGTGACTGGTTTGGTCACTGGAGCACGAAGAGGCTGTGCAATGCAGTCAGTGCTGACCCTGTCCACGGGTAAACGGAGGCTCGTAAAGCACAGAGTACTTGGTTCCGCCCAAAGCCTTCAGGCAGACCTTCGCTGCGCTTTGCACCACAGGCCTCCTGCCCTGAAAAGTCTGGTTGGCAAAAGACCCACGTAGCCTGCTGCTCAAAAGCCACGTGCCACCAAAATAAAACACACTCTGAGATTAAATAGCATTTGGAGAAAAACATGTAGGTGGCTGTCAAAAAGTCAAATATATGTATTTATAACCCACCACGCTTCACAAAGGATTGAATGTGGCCCAGCGGCTGGCCAGTGAGATCTGCCCCAAACAGGGGAGCAGATGGTGGAATTCTTACCACTACTTCCGTGCTTGACCTTGGGTCCCTTCGGCAGATATTGGTGTGCTCCCTCCTCTCCAGAATGGATCTCGTCCTCTGTAGACCTTCTTCCCAGGCCTGATCATTTCCTCATTGTATTTCTCCAAGCATGTACTCACACCACTTCCTCCTCTTACAAAACTCCCTGGACAGTGAGGTTAGGAATTTTGTCCCTGTATTGTAGCAGATCAAGTTCATTTTCAATGACAGCTTCACCCACTTTTTCCATCGTTCCCCTGGCCCACTCTCGGCTTCCCTGTGCCTCCTCACCCTTTCCCTGGGCAGCTCCCCTGTCTTCACTCAGGTAGCTGTTAAAGTTGACTTCTCCCCAAGATCCTCATTCCAAATATGCAACTTCCATTTCTTCTACTGAGTACCTAATGCACTTGTGCACTCTCAACGAACGTTACTGATGCCTAAACCATGTTATGTATGTGTATCTTCCATCTTTTAAACCTGTATGTGTTATCCGACTTAGATTCTAAGACCTCAGAAGGCAGGGTCCATGTTCGACAGAAAGTCAGGAGCATGAAAGATGTGTAGTAAATGCTGTTTAAAAGTTAATGACGAAGGAAGTGATTGAAAGCAAAACAAGAGAGAGGAAGAGAGTCACACGAGGCCTTTAGTTGTACTCTGGGTACCTCCATGTGAACGCATTCACGGGTCGGTCCCGGCACATCAGATCATCCATCCCAGCATCATCATACAGACAACGTTTTCCATCTCACAGTGCTTTGTGCTTCCTTCTCAAGGGACACTTGCACACATGATCACATCTGATTCTCACAGTGAGAAATTCTACGACGTGGGCAAAGGAGGTCTGTCCTTGTTGGGCTGAGGGGGAGAATGAGGCTCAGAAAAGGGACCCAACAGAGAATTCAATGATCATTTCTCCAAACAGTATTCTCTAAAATAGACTCAAATTTATAGTTCGTTTTATTACCACTGGAACTTTGAAAATAGGGGAAAAGGAGAGACATACATGTTAACTTTTCATTTTAGAGTGCTTCAAATAAATGCACTCCACAGCACACGTGAGGGACACGAGGACCTTCCTTTTCGGCAGATCACATTGGCCGAGTGACTGCAGACCCACGTGGGTGTGGTGCTCCCCACCACAGCTAGTCTGTCCTGAGTCTGGGGGTTGGTAAACCTTCTGTGGCAGCTGTTCAGAGAAAACAGGGGCAACCTGGGCGTGCTTCACAGCCAACACCAGAGTGCTGCGATCTCACCGGCCTGCTCACACCACTCCCCACCACGCCACTCCACACACCCCCACTCCACTCCACACACCCCCACTCCACTCCACACACCCCCAATACCCCCCGGTAATTCTATGTCCTCTTTGGTCTTGACATGGGTTTAAAAGTGTATCAGTTCTAAGAAGAACAATACAGGTCGAATCCTCTTATGCTAGTTTGAAAGGCATCACAATCGCCATCGCAGCCCCCCTTAAAACAGGGGCCCGTTTCTTCAACGTCCAAAGGAGGTAACCACTTTAATGCCGACCACACCGGGAGAAGGGGAGAAGAGGGGCCTGCATTTAGTCCACTTGCTGCCACACGACTTGACTTCACTGTAAGGTGTCCGTAACACAACTCTGCTGGGAAGTCTGACATTCTTAGCAACGCATTCAGGAAACCTGGTATGTCTCAGTGACACACACAGAGATCCCTCCACTGAGTATTAACCCAAGACCGAGGGTCAGAAGTCAAGCCCAGAAGGAGGCCTTCTCTCCCACGCTCTTGGAGCTTGTGAGGGCTGCCTGTAAAGGAGTCCCTTTCCTTAACATCCTTGAGAGACTTACTCTCCAGCCCTCCTCTTTGGGAAGCACACAGATAGAGTGGCTGCCCTGCACTGTGAGGCTGAGGGCAGGCGTCACGCAGTGCTGAAACGCGGCTCTGGAGTAACGGTTACGCTGCGGAAACCCACGTTAGCTGGGTCGGGGTTCTTACGGTGTGACACGGGTTTTGATTAGAGCCCCCAATTCTGCCTGTTTATCTGCTGTTTAAAGTATTAGCTGATCTAGTAAAAAAAGGACTCATAGTAGCAATGTGTTACCTGTTTTTCTTCTGAGCTTCACTCAGGTACCAGAAAACCAAACAGCCCTTGTTATTCCAGTCCTCACTTTAATTGGGGGGTGGGGGGGGAGAGGGGAGAGGAATGGTGACTTCAGGAGTCAACCTCAAAGGAGATGACACCCTCTGTCAGGCCCACAGCACACAGACGCCTTCAGCAGTCACTCAGCAGAGTCACGCACAATGAAATCAGACGTTAGGAGCGGCCCTCTCCCTGCCCTTGTTCCCAAAGCTCCTCTTCACGTTTCCCAATTCAGAGGCTGGCGAGAACTCAGCTTCATTTCTAGGTCTTGAACATACAGAGAATGTGATCACTAGGAACGTAGTCACAAATCGCTATGTGGCGGCCCTAGGAATGCTTAAACATCATTGTTGCTTATGTACCGTTTCTCATTCAAACATAATTGGTGAGCAATTCATCGGCAAAGCGCCAGGACCGGTTAGGGCCTCCTGAAAGCCTCATTCCGTAGGACTGGCCTTGAAGAGGACATGTGCTGACGTGGGATGCTCTCGCGAGTCCCACCTGCCCAATTAAAAACCAGCAAATACAATTAAGAATGTAAATCTAAACTCTGATATGTATTTTTGAATAACCAAATAAATATTTAGCTTTCCCCCCTCTTTTGGGAGTGGTCCCCCCCCCCCTTCTAGAACAAAATGAAGCCTTCAACATATTCTTCCATTGGAAAAGCCAAAGTTGCATTTCACAGACATAAAGGGGGAGGGCGCTTGGAGCGGTAGCACCAGAAGTAGAAGGGAAAATGCAGGTGATGGCTTCGTGTGGAATCATCAGGCTCTACATCTATCATTTGGTTTCTCACTAGTAGCTTTTTAAATCCCCGAACAGTCTTAGTATCCTTGTTGTTAATATTACTAGTAAAACAAGTTCCTATGGAGAAAAAGAGGAAAATAAGCTGTTAATAAAATGTCTTCAAATCTCTTTTCTCAGAAAACAAAGCAGCAGGTTCACCGTACAAACCAGCCTCAAACACGTCTTCGCACGGAAATGCTGGACTCCTTTCGGCCCTGTACGTTCTATACATTTTCATCTTTTGCCTTGAAAAAGGGGACTAACTAAGAAACTCCGTTAGCTTAGGTTTGCGGTTTGTCTTTCGTGAAGTGCTGCTGGCTTTTGGCCAGGAGTCCAGAAATCTCGACCGAACCCAAATGGTCACAACATTGCCAACTCAGTAAAAGCCTCGCGCGCTGTCACGTGACTTATGGCATCTGGCATCTTCTCAGATTGCAACTTGCTCCCTTCCGCGGCCCCCAGCCCCGGAGGCGCTGGCCCTCTTCCTGACATCCCTTAGGCCAGTTTCCTTTGAGTCTTGCTTCCACGGGAAGCGGATACTTGGCAAAATGCAAGGCGAGGCCCATCAGCTGTGGAAGTTGTGCACGGCGGTCTGTTTTTGGGAGAGCCGCAGGAGCTCCTCACGGATGGCCTTGATGAGCGAAGTGGAGGAGTGGCCGGGCTGGAGGTCCTCCGTGGAGCTGGTGGCATAGGCCAGCCCGGCGCCCTGCAGCCCCCTGTGCGGAGCATTCCCGGGAGGAGCCGAGGGCTCCCTGCCCGAAGTCCTTGGCACCTGGAACAGCGGTGAAGAGTACTCCTGATGTCCGAGCATGTGTGTCTGAAAAACACAGCAGATGGCGCTGTACTTCCCACGTGGGAACAGGAGGGAAAACCAAATTCACTCTCCCAGGACTTCCTCCTCCCATCTCCCAGCCAACAGCTCAGCCCTCCGACAGGACACCCTGGGGCTGGGATGGAGAGTAATAACTGTGGCAAAATTGTTTAGGGGAGAGCAGTGCAATCAAGACACCTTTGAACTTGAAAGAAACCTTTGAACTTGAACTTAACAGGTGCCTCACAAATGCTTAGTGGTAGAAAGGATAAGCCGGTCAGCCATGTCTCTGTGCCTGTGTGCGTGGAGGTGAGTGGCCGCTGGGAGCAGAGGGAGGAGGGGACCCAGGGGGCTGGGAAGGGAGGGAGGCTGGAGCACCCCGTGGAGGTGAAAGGTCAGATGAGGACACCTGAGAGTTGGGAGCGTTAAGCAGGTACTGGCAGAGGGACTAACAAAAAGCACAAGCGCCTTTGTCCTGGAACTGGAGCCCAGGGACCACGCATTAAAGATCACAAAATCACTTTCCCTTTTATCTGCCTGTCTGTCTGTCCAGCACTCTGTAGAGCCTTTCCTTTAAAAAGTTATCTGCACTGAAACGTGAGAGTTTTCCTTATATTCCCATAATACAGTGTGGAGCAAAAGTAGATTTACAGTTGCTCCTGCAGAAAACAATACAATAATTAAAAAACAGTAACACACGAATAAACTCTGTTTCTTGTACTCACAACTGTGAACCTACTTTTGCCCCACCCTATAAAATGGGGTATTCATTTGACAAGAATTATTATACATTTCAGTGAAAAATCTCTCTTTGCATAACATGAGTTCTAAATTCATGGTTTCACCTATGCTAAGAGTAAGCTATTAGCTGGTGAACATGACATGCAAGCCCTAGACCCGTGGTCAGCAAACTGCGGCTCTTGGGCCCCATGAGTGTGGCTCTTCCACAAAATACCATGGCCTGGGTGAGTCTATTTTGAAGAAGTGGCATTAGAAGAAATTTAAGTTTAAAAAATTTGTCTCTCAAAAGAAATTTCAATCGTTGTACTATTAATATTTGGCTCTGTTGACTAATGAGTTTGCCGACCACTGCCCTAGACTGTTCCTACATTTCACTTTTCCAAACAGGGACAGGGAGGCACTCTAAGGGACCATTGTATTGGGCAGGCAAACCCAAACACCTAATGAAATCAAGTTGGCACAATGAAGGCAAAAAAAAAGAAAGATGTCAGCAAATACCTGAGATTTGTAACAATGTATCTTTTAGGAAAAATTATATCCTACCACTAATTTCCTTTCATTAAGTAAAAGCATCCTGTCATTAAAGGAAGTTAGTGTATTTGCTAAAAAGACACATGAATGCAATGAAAGCTGTGGCATATGATGAGAATAAACAAAAAGTATTATTTTGGTTTGTATTTTCAAATTCATATATTTATCCCCCATGGATGTAAAATGCTTGAGAGAAAAAACAAAGGAAAGCATCTGTAGACATCACCTGTGTCCCATACTGATTGTGCTTATGAAGGAGTGACCAGAGTGATGAGAAGCCTCCAAATACACCCTGTGCCTTGGAAGGCGTGGTTATGGCCAAAGCATCTACTCCTGGAGCGCACCATGGAAATGATGTTACTAAACCCACAATAAAGCACAAGCAGTGAGCCAGGAGGTTCGTAAGGTCAAGAAAACTTATATAGCGATCACACCAAAGACCAAGTCCAGATTTTAGTCACCTACAGGTTCAGAGGCACTACTTAAAAGTCAAAATCATGCCCTGGCCAGAGTGGCTGAGTTGGGTATCGCCCCATGCACCAAAAGGTTGCTGGTTTAATTCTCGGTCAGGGCACATGCCTGGGTTTCGGGCTTAACCTTTTGCACTTGGATGTCGAGTGTGACTCGACACGGTTAGCATTAGAATAAAGGAATCGAGAAAAAAGCAAGCGAGTGCAAAGGGTTAATCCACAGTGGGCATCGATGTTTCTCTTTCTCCCTCCCTCTCCCTTCCTCTCTCTAAAAATCAATAAAAACACATTTTTTAAAGAAGTCAAAATCACAGAGACATTAAGTAGAATGGTGATTGCCTAGAGCTGGGGAGAGGGACAAATGGGAAGTTCGTGTTTAATGAGGATTGAGTTTCAGTTTTACAAGATGAGAAAAGCTTTGGAGATGGAGGTGGTGATGGCTGCCTACCAGTAGGAATGTCTTGAAAACCAATGAACTGTACACTTAAAGTGGTTAAGATGGTAAACTTTGTGTATTTACCACAATAAAAAATTGAAAAAAGATTTTTAAATAACTGCTACTTAGTCTCTGTCCAGATTTTCTGTAATGAACATTGCTTTTATCATTTCTAAAAGGTTATTAAAAATAATGACTCCAAGCCTAAAATCTGCCTCAAGAAAAATTATATACTTTTCTAAAATTCAATGCCAATACTCTCCCACTCTGGGTCAGAGGAAATCTACCATCTAAAAACTGCAAGCAGAAATACACTCAAGGGGAAAAACTGAGGGAGGTTAACACTGTTACTCTTGTAGGTTTTTCAAAGGGATCCCCAATGCGGAGGCAGCTGAAGTACGCGGTTGTGTCCGAATTCTCAGTGGTGACCCGAACGCCAGATACTCACGGCCTCTCTCCGGCCCGCCTCGTCCTCCCCGTATGAAGGCCAGCCTGGTCCCCCGCACTGGCCGCCTCTGCTTGGTGGGACCTCCGCCGGCTGAGCTCCGATCCTGCTGGCAAGCCCCACCTGGGTCAGGTGCTGAATCTGGGAGCCTGAGGAACAGCATGGAACAGCCTGGTCAGCACAGGCAGAGCAAGGCTGCCCGGCACGGCCCTTTGGTTGTGACCACCACGCTCCCTCAGGGACAGGAATATGAGCACCGTTCAAACATGGAACCAATTCTACCTCCTGGGAACGACATTTCCTAAGAAAACCAGACCCTGAGCTTCTTGGTTCACGGGCTTTTACTTCCTTTTAATAGAGCGGCTGATAGTGATAGTCTTATTTTCCTGGCTAGACATCAAAGGACTGGGAATGAAGGGTATAGACAGCTCTTCCATTCATTTCTGCAGAGGTTACGAATAAGGATGATCTTATTCATTCGGAAGAAAGGACTGAAAGGTTTAGGAGCCATAAAGAAGCTGAATGTAATACCTTAATAAAAAAAAAAAAAAGGAAAAGAAAAAAAAAGAAGAAGCTGAAACCTGGCTCCTCCTGGCTCGTGGCTTCGAGACTCGCAAGGAGCTAGAGTGACAAGATTTTTATTTTTCTTAAACGGCAGGGTGCATATTTGTTTGAATTCAGAATGTTAAAGTACATTTTCATTATATTCACGTTTAAAACTTTAAAGCCACCCACCCAGCCTCACGGGTGAGGTAACCTGCTGGCACAGCCAGGAAGTGCTGTGTGTGTGTATGTGTGTGTGTGTGTGGGGGCGGGGGGGGCCTCGTGTGGCTAGAAGACCAGGCTTTAACCAACATTATTTTTCTCCCCCATCAACTTTTGGCATACGGAAGTATCCCTATCTGCAGATTAAGGGAGGGGGAAAGGTGGTCTTTAAGCACGGTGGAATGAAACTACTTATTTCCAAGTGCCCTGGGACCATCGAATTCACCTGTGATGCTCAGACCAGTCCTACAACGGTTCAGAGATTTCACAGAGGTAAGGGAGGGGCCCGCTCCATCTTCAAGTCTCCTCCTCTAATTGTCTAATTAACAGCCTCCCTTAATCAAATACATTACAAACAAACCAAAAAAAGAAAAAACAACAACAAAAAAACTCCTTCACGGTTTTATCGGGATAGACAAAAACTAAAAACCGAAGGTCACAAAAAATTTCCAGGTTCCCATGAGAACAATATACTCTACAGGCTCACTTGCCAGTTACTGAAGATTCCTAACAGTATTAAAGGAATTGGGGCTATCAGTTCTGTTTGCCCAACAGACATCGTTTGAGGGAATCTTGCAAAGAACATAAATGTAGCAGTGTTCTCCATCATTTACGAAGATTCAGACAACTGCACAGGGAGACAAGAATACTTTTGTGTTAATACTGTGATGGTAGTTGATATATTATAGACATATTATGTATCTTTCTCTGTCCACTTAACACACAACACAGCTTCCCCTATGATTCAGCATGGGGCACCACACCCAGCAAGCCCGGGCTTGCATTCCAGCCCAGCCCCAGATAACCTGAGACCTTGGGCACCCGGTTATCACTCCTGCTGAGCCTCAATGCCTCACCTCTCAACAGGGATAAAAAGAAATCTACCTCATGGTGTTATTTCAAGAATTAAAAGAGATAAAGTAGGTCAAGAACCAAACACATAGGAGGCAACCCGGAAATCTTACATTCTATTTTTCTGGCTCTTTCTGAGTTCTTCATCTTAAACAGCTAGACAATTCGCTCACTGATGCCCTTATTACAGGGTATTTAGGGAGCTCACAATTGTTTGCTATTATGAATAATACTCTGATACACATCTTTTGCACATGTGGGTTTTTTCCCCCAGTATTTTGGATTTCTTTATGGAGGGGGAACCTAGATTCCCAGAAGTAGAATTACCAAATCAAAAATTCATTAAGTCATTGCCAAGCTGTTTTCCAAAAGTTTAATGATTTACACGAACAGCAGAAATAATGTAATACTGTTTTCCATATGTTTACCTTCATAAGGCACACACACATTTTTTGTATGCATTTGCTTCCTGTACTTTGACCATTTATCATTCCTACCCTTTGAGGTTTGTCCATTTATCAATTTACATGAGCCATCCTCTATAATAAAAATACCTCTTGGTCATATCTGCTGTATATCTTCCCTAGGTACTATTATCCTTTTGGTTTTGGTAATTTTGAGACATACATATACATATATATATACTTGAGGCCCAGAGAACGAAAATTGTGCACTCATGGGGGTCCCTCAGTCCGCCTGCGCCCTCTTGCAGTCCAGGAGCCCTTGGGGGATGTCCGACTGCTGCTGAGGTGGGAGAGGCTTCTGCCACCACCACTGCACTCACCAGCCATGAGCCCGGCTTCTGGCTGAGTGGCTCTCCCCCTGTGGGAGGGCACTGACCACCAGGGGACAGCTCCCGTGTTGAACGTCTGCTCCCTGGTGGTCAGTGCGCATCATAGTGACTGGTCGTCCTGCCATTCAGTTGATTTGCATATTAGCCTTTTATTATATATCCTATACTAGAGGCCCGGTGCATGAAATTCGTGCACGTGTGTGTGTGTGTGTGTGTGTGTGTGTGTGTGTGTGTGTGTCTCAGCCCAACCTGCACCCTCTCCAATCTGGGACTCCTTTGGGGGATGTCCGACTGCCTGTTTAGGCAGTCAGACATCCCTTTCACAATCTAGGACTGCTGGCTCCCAACTACTCGCCTGCCTGCCTTCCTGATTGCCCCTAACCGCTATGCCTGACAGCCTGATCACCCCCTAACCACTTCCCTGCCAGCCCCTGATACCCCGGTCACCCCCAAATGCCCTCCCTTGCATATTCCCTCTTTATTAGATAGGGTTTTTTCTTTAGCATATTGGACAGTCCTAACTGTTTTGGCTCAGCGGATGAAGCATTGGCCTGCAGAATCAAGGGTCCCAGGTTTGATTCTGGTCAAGGGCATGTACCTTGGTTGGGGGCACATACCCAGTGGGGAGTGTGCAGGAGGCAGCAGATCAATGTTTCTTTATCATAGATGTTTCTAGCTCTCTATCCCTTTCCCTTCCTCTCTGTAAAAAATCAATAAAATATATATTATAAAAAAAAGAAACATTTAAGATTCCTCCATATCTGCCTGGCTGGTGTGACTCAATGGTTGGGACCCCAGGCTGCCACCGCTGGCAGGGGATGGGGCCCTGGCCAGGCTGAGACCCCAGCCCAGGCTGCTGCCTCAGCCCAGCCAAGCTGAGACCCCTGCCCAGGCTGCCATCTCAGCCTGGCTGTGGATAGCCCGGTGGGGGTGTGCGTCTCCAGCCCAGGCTGCCTTCACTGGCCTGAAGATAGCTTGGTGGGGGTGCACCACCCTGCCGCTGCTGCTGGCTGGGTGATCATGCAGTTGGGTGCCCGGCCCTACAGGAATGAGACCCCAGCTCAGGCAGCCGCCTCGGCCAGGGATCATGCAGCTTGGGTACCAGGCCCAAGCAGCTCGGCTTGGGGGCGAGGTCCTGGCGGCCTGAGACCCCCCAGCCCAAGCCGGCGTGGCTTGCGAGCCATCGCGCGGCTTGGGGGCAAGGCCTGGCTGCCTGAGACCCCAGCCCAAGCCTGTGCAGCTTGCCAGGAATCACTCGCAGGGATAGGGGGCGAGGCCTGGCGGCCTGAGTTCCCCCAGCCCAAGCCGGTGCGGCTTGCCAGGGATCACTCGCGCGACTTGGGGACGTGGCCCTGGCGGCCTGAGACCCCAGCCCAAACCGGCGCGGCTTGAGAGCCATCGCGCTTGGGGGCGAGGCCCTGGCAGCCTGAGACACCCCCAGCCCAAGCTGGTTTGGCTTGGGGGCAAGGCCTGGCGGCCTGAGATCCCCCAGCCCAAACCGGTGTGGCTTGCCAGCCATCACGAGGCTTGGGGGCGTGGCCTGGCGGCCTGAGACCCCAGCCCAAACCGGCGCAGCTTGCCAGGGATCACTCGCGAGTCTCCGCTCTGAGCTCCTCCTGCCAGCGGATTGGCACCCCAAGTCCCGCCCCCGCGCCTCCTGCTGGCCCAATCGTGGGCATAGCGGAGTGATGGTTAATTTGCATACTTCCCTTTTATTATGTAGGATAATAAAAGGCTAATATGCAAATAGACTGAACAGCTGGCCACTATGATATGCACTGACCACTAGGGGGCGTGTGTGGAACATGGCGGGCATCAGCCACGGCAGGATGGTGGAGCAGGTGAGCGGGGGGTGCCAGACAAAGGCGGGGTGCCAGACCAAGGCGGGGCGCCGATTGCTATCAGTGGGAGAGCCTCTGGTGGTTACTGAAAAGTTTTTGCTCCCACGCGCTGCAGTCCCGCCTGGTGCTCACACCTGCTGCCAGTGCCGGCCCCACTTGCACCTGCTGCCGGCACCGGAGCCGCCACTACACCCACTGCCAGCACCATCCCCGCTCGCACCTGCAGCTGACACCAGTCCTGATCACTCAGCACCATCAGCAGGTGCGAGTGGTGGTTGCCAGCCCTGATCACCCCTGAGGGCTTCTCCACCTCCCCCTGCTCCTGAGGGGTGATCGGGACAGCAGCCGACACTTGCACCCACTGACGGCACCAGCCTCACTCACACCCACTGCTAGCGCCAGCCCCAATTGCTCCGCGCCATCAGCAGGTGGGAGCAGTGGTGGCGGGATCAGGTCTGCCAGTAGACTGGGGTCCCAGAGCCATGGTGGGGCACAGAGGATGGGCCAAGATCCGCCCCTGTGCCTACCACAGCCTCGCAGCCCACAGCTCCTTTCAAGGTGCACAAATTCGTGCACTGGGTCCCTAGTATATGTATGTTTGACAATTTTATGTAATCAGAAAGGGAACTCTTCTAGTATATCTTAACATCCTATCTAATAAAAGAGTATATGCAAATTGACCATCACTCCAAGACACAAGATGGCCGCCCTCATGTGGTCAAAGATAGCTGCCCCCATGTGGACACAAGATGGCCGCCACAAGATGGCCAGCGGGGGAGGACAGTTGTGGGCAATCAGGCCAGCAGGGGAGGGCAGTTAGGGGTGACCAGGTCGGCAGAGGAGGGCAGTTGGGGGAGACCAGGTCAGCAAGGGAGGGCAGTTGGGGGGAACCAGGCCTGCAGTGGCGGGCAGTTGGGGGAGACCAAGGCCTGCAGGGGAGGGCAGTTGGGGGGGACAAGGCCGGCGGGGGGGGGGGGGGCAGTTGGGGGTGATCAGGCAAGCAGGGAGGGCAGTTCGGGGTGACCGGGCTGGCAGAGGAGGGCAGTTGGGGGAGACCAGGTCAGCAGGGGATGGCAGTTGGGGGGACCAGGCCTGCAGGGGAGGGCAGTTGGGGGCAACCAGGCCTGCAGGGGAGGGCAGTTGGGGGCGACCAGGCTGGCAAGGGAGGGCAGTTAGGGGTGACTAGGCCAGCAGGGGAGGGCAGTTAGTGGTGACTGGGCCAGCTGGGGAGGGCAGTTGGGGGCGACCAAGCCTGCAGGGGAGGACAGTTAGGGGCAACCAGATTGGCAGGGGAGGGCAGTTAGGGGTGACCAGGAAGGCAGAGGAGGGCAGTTAGGGCAATCGGGCCAGCCAGGGAGCAGTTAGGCGTTGATCAGTCTGGCAGGGGAGTGGTTAGGGGGTGATCAGGCTAGCAGGCAGAAGTGGTTAGGGGCAATCAGGCAGAGGCAGACGAGCGGTTGGGAGCCAGCAGTCCTGCATTGTGAGAGGGATGTCCAACTGCCCGTTTAGGCCCAATCCCAGTGGGAATGGGCCTAAACGGGCGGTCGGACATTCCTCAAGGGGTCCCAGATTGGAGAGGGTGCAGGCTTGGCTGAGGGACAACCAACCCACTCCATGCATGAATTTCGTGCACCAGCCCTCTAGTTTTTACATTATAAATTTTTATACAATTTAATCTATTATTATAAGTTATTAGAAAGTAACTTCCTCTTCAAATGTTTCATACATATAATTTCTATATTCTTATAGATTAACCCTTTGCACTCGCTTGCTTTTTTCTCGAGCTGCTACCGATGCTCTCCCTTCCTCTTTGTAAAAAAATCAATAAAATATATATATATTTTTTAAAAGAAAAATAAATAGATCTTTTAGTTTAACCCTGAGAATTTTGAACTGTTTTCCCTGGAAGAAGTGTGCAGTGAATTCCATGCAAAGGGACACTTTTGAGATGCTGATTCAGGAAAGACACAGTGGACATCAGTGATGGGACCTCAGCGCCCCCTCTTTGCCCACCTCCTCTGCCCTCCATCTCACCAGGATCACAGGGAAAGCAGCTCTGACCAGTGGAAGAGACTGCTGAACACTGGGGCGCTGACTCCAGGGAAGTCTAGAATGAACTCTGCCAGAATTTAGTAAAAAAAAAACAAGCATCCTCCTATTTCAGAAATGCAAGCTAAATAGCCACATGTACCTGTGGTGCCCCCGACAGGCCGGGGCCGGGCCACCGATGGCATGTCCTCAGAGTAGATCCCTCGGGCAACAAACGGGGCTTCAGCCGATGCCTGTGGCTGCTGGGGCTCGGGAGGCACCAGCTCCGAAGACTGCAGCAAACCAGGGCCAAAACCGGGTCTGAAGGCAAAGCACACCAAGCATCAGGACCACACTGTACCCGGGCTCTGGTATTTGACTAGCTACACCCTCATCCCTACGGAAAAATAAGACCTATTTGTCTCCTGGCTTATTGCCCATCTCCTCTCCAGAGGGCAGAGACGTTTCCTATGTGCTCACTGCTGGGTCTCCAGCCCTCAGATCAGTGCCCAGAACAAGCAGATGCTTGAGAAGTATCTGTCAGATGACGGAAGGAGAGATGCTTTTGTTTACAGATCAGGAGAAGGTGCAGCCAAGCTCTAGAGCCTGCTCAGCTCCAGCATCTGACTAAACTAGTCATCTAGTCTGGGCTACACATTAGCATAACCTGAGGGGCTTTTAAAGGCCCCGTGCCCATGCGGTACCCCTGGCCAATTAAAACATAATCTCTAGACGTGGGGCCCAGACACTGGTTGCTTTTAAAGCTCCACTGATGATCATGAGGCTCATCGAGGCTGAAAAGCAGTGCTTGAAAGCAGTGGTTCTCAAACTTACGTCCTCAGGATTCCTTTACACGATAAAAAGTAGTGAGGGTTCCACTTTTATTTATGTGTATTATATCTATAGATATTTATTCTATTTGAAGTTAAAACAGAAAATTTTTAAATACTTATATTTAAAATTCATTTAAAATAATAATATTAAACATATTACATGTTAACATTTTTAACGATTTTTTCAAAATTTTTTTTTCAAATTTCCTTAATAGAAGGCATCTGGATTCTCATTTACTTTGTATTGAATCATTTGCCACAAATATGTAGTTGGAAAAGGGAGGGATCTTTTAATAGCCTCTACAGAAAATGCTCCAATAATATTTCAGATGTTCTTCTTTGATACCACATCAATACGCAAAACAGTTTCCTTAAGGGTTAGTGGCAATGTGGCATCTGAAACAATATCAGTAAAGTTCTCACATTCTGTTACATGAAAACCCACTGGTCTGCCCTGGCCAGTTTTTCTCAGGGATTAGAGTGCTGGCCCGTGGACCGAAGGGTCATGGGTCGATTCCCAGTAAAGGGCACATACCTGAGTTGCAGGTTCAATCTCTGGCCCTGGTCTGGGCGCGTGCAGGAAGCAACCAATTGATGTGTCTCTCTTACATGGCTCTCTCTCTCTCTCTCTTTTCTCCTCTTCCCTCCCCTCCACTCTATCTAAAAAAAATCAATAGAAAAAATATCCTCAGGTGAGGATTAAAAAACAAACGAATAAAAAAAAAACCCACTGGTCTATGTTGTACTGGGAATGAACCCATGATTTTATGACAATGGTCATTGGGAAAGTATTAGTTTACTGTGTTCTGCAGACTTTCTAGATAAGGATACATTTCGTTTTACAATATGAAAAAATTCCAATTCATTCATATCACCATCAAGCTCATCGGCAGAGTCTTGAAGTACTAGGACACTGTCAAGGTCACGGTGGCAGACAAAAGTTTCTAAAATTCTTTCACTTGAAAACTCATCTATTGTTCCTGGCAATAGATGCTGTCAGTTGTTTTCCTTGAAGTGACTGGCCCACCTCGTTCATTTGCGAGACGGTGTCTGCCAATCACCCAGGCCTGAGTCCTGATGTCTGCCAGTTGTTGGTTCAAGTAAAAACATGGAGCGGTTAGTTCCATTCTCAACTCAAACACCTGGACACGTGCTTTTCCTTCAAAACTCCCTGTCCAGCCAAGTGCTTTATATGTGTTTCCTCTTTTGTCACACCGACTATGAAAGACTCCAGGGTTTAGGTTTAATAAAATTCATCACTTTTACTACACCATCAAGGACATACTAACACAAAGCCAGCATTTTTTAAGAAACGGCTGTTGTACAGTGGTGAAGAATAGGACGACAACACGAACAATTTGGTGCCACTGCCTTGATTCACACTAAGGCACCAGCATTTGCACCCACCACGGCTTCTGCACCTCAGTGCAAAAGTTAACACAACGAGAATGTCAAATAACACCTTCGTGTTATCATGAAAATAGCTTTGGCCTCAAGATGCCCCTGAAAGAGTTGCAAGAACCCTCCAAGGGTCTCAGAATCCCAGTTGAGAACCACTCCTCTACAGAAATTCAAGAATTAAAAAAGGGAGAGTCTGAGTACAATTCTTTGCAAATAACAGCCAACCAGTCATTGATCAAACCAGTTCTGAGACTGACTTGCACTTACCCCACAGTGTTATTTCTGGAGTGTATCTCCGAAAATGAAACCCAGCCCGTGCATGTTACGCTCTTTAAACAACGGCTGCTGTTTTAGACTGACCTCTGAGATCTCTGACCCTGCAGATCTAAGAGCTTCAAATAAGGCTCTTAGGAAAGACACAGTGGACATCAGTGATGGGACCTCAGCGCCCCCTCTTTGCCCACCTCCTCTGCCCTACATGGGAGCTCACCTGACCTCGTTACAGTCTCTGGCCCATCCACCCATGAACCAGCTCCTCCCCTTAATTGTTTCTACTTGACCCGGTCAGTTAGCCCCCTCCTCCTCCATGTGCAGCCCTTTTCTCGTCAATTGCGAGCTCAGGTAGTTCACCTGATGCAAGTACTGTGGATTCCTTTCCCTTGGGTGACCATGAAGTTGATCATCCAAACCAGAACAGTTCGGTGAGAGTTATTAATAATTAGGCTGGACAACAGGTCTAAACTGGAACTGAACCGGGTGAACCAGATCACATGGTCCTGTCATTAACTGCTTCCCCGGATCACCTGAGCGCCACATGCTCCCTCTGCTTGTGTTGTTTTGCAACCACAAAGCAGCGCCCGGGTGGGGGAGTAGGGCTGGGGAGAAATAAAACAAGCCCCTCTGAAAATGAGGAAGAGTAGAGAACACTAAAAAAATCAAATAAAGAGGAAGCAGACATAGCATCCCTACTTCTGTGTGACTCCTGGTCATGGAAGGCGAGGTGGGTATGATTTCTGAGATTATTTTTCTGCAATTCCTTTTTTGTAATAAATCAACTGTCCACTCACGTGTAGGTCTGTTTACAGGCTTTCTAGACTATTCCATAGCTCTACTCCATTGCTCTATTTGTCTAGCTTTAGAGCGAAACCACACTGTCTTAATTACCTGACAGTAATTTATAACATTCAGAATCGTCTTAACATCTTATCCTTCTTTCTTAGAGCTCCCCGGCTCTTCTTGGTTTTATGTCTTCTCAGACAAGTAGGCCTTACCCCCATGTTAAGCATACTTACTTTAAAATCTGTGTTCAATATCTCCAATATCTGGATCCCCTCTAATTCCTTTTCTGTTTCTCTTTATTATTTTTTAAATCATATTTTATTTTATTATCATATGCTTGGTTTTGTGTGTCTGTGTGTTTGATCTCATCTAAAACTATAATGACAATGGGAGGTCTAACATATTATCTTCCTGTAAAGGAGAACTGGTATTTGTTTCTGCCAGGGAGCTGGGGGGGTGAACAATGTCTGATCACCTCAGTCCAACCAGGGAGTGGGATCCTTCGGAGCTGAGTTTTAGTTCTTGTAGGGACCCCTGTACTTACCGCTAACCCATCCTTCAAGGTTAACCCCTAAGGGTCTGAACCCAAGCCTTTGGGTGTTTACAAGGGCCTTGCTTCCTTGTCCTCCCAGCCTCGAGTCTGCCAAAAGCTTTGCTCAGCTTCTCAGCTGCCTCCTCCAAAACCAGCAGGTGGCCCTGGGAGAGAGTGGCCCAAAAGGCAGGGCTGCCTCTCTGCATTTCCTAGATGTTGGCCCGTACTGCTTCCCTGCCCTGTTAGCTCTCTGGCTTTTGTGTTTTTATTTTAAGACTTTGTCTAGCCCTAGCTGATTTGGCTCAGTGGATAGAGCATGGGCCTGCGGACTGAAAGGTCCGGGGTTCAATTACAGTCAAGGGCACATGCCTGGGTGGCTTGATCCCCAGTAGGGGGCATGCAGAAGGCAGCCAATCAATGATTCTTTCTCATCATTGATGTTCCTCTCTCCCTCCCTCCCTCCCTCTCTCTCTCTCTCTCTCTCTCTCTCTCTCTCTCTCTCTCTCTCTCTCCCCCCTCCTCTCTGAAATCAATAAAAATATATTTTTTCTAAAAAGACTTTGTCTAGCTTTTCCAGTTGTTCTCAGAAAATTATCTAGTCACTCATTACTAGAGGCAGAACTTAAATTCTAACTTTTTTCTCCTCTTCTGATTAGATCAAGAGAATACAATTCAGAATTTTGTATCTGCTTATATTAGCTAAAAAAAAAAAAAATGAGTTTACAAAATTAAATTTAAAAATGAAAAGAAAAGAAAAACAGCCTATGCGAGGAAATCCTAATACATTTTCTCCTGAAAACTTTACCTTGGCAATGGGCCCGACGGGGGAGTCATTCCATAGTCGTCATATCTCTGGAAGAAATTCAAAAGAAGATGAAGATTAATAGTTAATACTTATTAGGAGGTGAGAACAGCAAACATCAATTTAGGTTTATGGGATCAACTTTCAGAAGAATTATTTTCTCATAAAAAGTTAGCATGCTATTGGGGCACGATGCCATCACGTACTGCCAGCAGTTCCAGTTTGGGGGACTGGCTACCAGACTTGAAAAAAATACACAACTAATTTCTAGATCTTTCTTTTTTTAGTAAAAATGTAAATAATAGGATTTCTGTGCCTTCTCTTCAGTATATGCTTATTCTCTACAAACCTGTCTCTTCTGCTAAAAAGGCAGGCCGAAAAACAAACAAAAAAAGACAGGCCAGAGTGGCCACATTTTAAAAAAAAATCTTTTTATTGGTTTTTGAGAGAGGAAGGGAGAGGGAAACATCAGTCACCTGGCTCCTGCATGCCCCCTACTGGGGATCCATTGAACTGGCGACCTCTCCAACATGGGACAACACTCAACCAACTGAGCCACATGGGCCAGGGCCAGAGTGGCCACATCTATTACAAGTGACTATCAACCTCGGCAATGACAGTCACGTGATCTAATGGGTGCCCAGTAGAAATTCAAATACACTCAAACAAAACTCTGCAAATGCTGTACCATACTGTAAAAAGAGAAAGACTATATAGAACTAGAATTTAGACTCTTCAAGATGAAATGAGCACTTCCAGTTTTCTGGTTTCCAGGAGGCCCAGCCATACTCCTTGCTCCTAAATTCCATAAGATGCCCCATATCCTTCAGTCAACTCTTTTTCCTTGAGCTAATGTGAGCTAACTGAGACCTCTTGGACTAAAACAACATGGCACCCACTATGTTGCATTCCTCAAGAAATCAACATATCCCAACCCTAACATACACAAGACTCCTGTGTCAGCATTTCTTTTCAACGACTGTGAATCAAAATTTTGGAATCAGATGTTTTAGCAGAACAGTAACTCTGGACAGAGTCTATCCAAGTCCAGGCAGTTTGAACCAATTAGCTGTCCAGAATCAGGAGCTCCAAGTTTGGTTACTAAGTCAGCCTTGTTTCTGGACCTTCTCTAATATTAGACCTTATTGTTAAAGCTGCCATTTACTGAATTAGTATTTTGTAGTAATCACTAAAAAAGTGCTCACTGCCTCTGTTTTGCAGATGACACCAACTCACAAAGAAGTTAAGACATTTCCTCTAAATTTGTCTTTCTGACTCCAAAGTCCACCCTTTTAACTATAGTACTGCACTGCCCATGGTTCCCAAACCAAATTTTCCCATGTAATTCCACTTTTATTACCTTGTAGATGCTCTGGAGTCAGACAGACTGGCCAAGCTGCCCAACCTCTCCAGGCCTATTCCCTTATGCCACGAAGGACCGAATGAGCTCTACCCCTTTTAGATTCCAAAGGCATTATTAGACATGAAACTGTGCCCAAACTACTTCACCTCCTCACCTTTTCCGCTTCCATCTCCTTGGCTGAAAGAGAGAGATTAGAATGTTGTGGAGTTCCCCAGCTGAGATAAAATAGGCCAAAGAAGAGTGTGGAAGAAGGGAGGAATACAGGGCAACGGAGCTTCAATTCTTTATCTAAATAATTAAAGGGAAATCTGAGACTAGGAAGTGGCCCTTATGCTTTCAGTACAGTTGAATTTTTTAAACATATTCACATAGCCTTCGCTGGTTTGGCTCAGTGGATAGAGCGTCGGCCTGTGGACTAAATGATCCCAGGTTCAATTCCAGTCAAGGGCATATGCCTGGGTTGCGGTCTCAATCCCCAGTAAGGGAAGTGCAGGAGGCAGCTGATCAATGGTTCTCTTTCATCATTGATGTTTCTATCTCTTTCTCCCTCTCCCTTCCTCTCTGAAATCAATAAAAATATATATTTTTAAAAAACATATTCACATACAAAATAAAACAAAAAAGATCAAGATTTAGCAGTCTACCTATCAGGATTTCAAGAGGTCTAATAAGAGATAAACTAAAAGAAAAACAGTCGTACTAGGCATTTCAATTCTATCGTAGTCAGAAAAGGTTATTTTTCTAGAGACTGCTTGTCCCAGTGAAAAGCTTTAAAAAAAAATAATGCTGCAGACAGAAAGTCAGGCATTTACTTTAAATGGGTCACTCCTGGATAAAAGTTTGGGAGTCAGATAGAATTGTAAGCAAATGATCAGCTATGTCATCACAAATCCCATTTTAAGGCATCCCTTCTTTTATTGTTGTTTTTACAAAATATTTTTATTGATTTTAGAGAGAAAGGAAGGAGAAGGAGAGAGAGAGAAAAAAACATCAATGAGAGAGAGAGAAAAAACATCAATTGGCTGCTTCCTGCACGCCCCCTAATGGAGATGGAGCCTGCAACCTGGGCATGTGCCCTGACCAGGAATCGAACCAGCGATCTCTTGGTGCATAGGACGATGCTCAACCAACTGAGCCACAGTGGTCGGGGGGCATCCCTTCTTTTGAATAACAGTCCTACAGAGAAAGAGAGGTAAGTCAAATGGTTGATGGAGTCTGGGATGAGTCTGATTGTAAATGTTGTAGCTCAGGGATCCATACCTGCTACTTAAATGACTAGTCCAGGGAGGTTAATTCTACTAAGAAAAGCAGAAGTACCACCTATCAAGTAGTCTGACTCACCAATGTATAACTAACACCTTTATGCTGGCAACAATGTCATCAGATGGTAAAGAAAGGCTCATGTGGTAACTGAAGTCACCTTGAAACCCACATTCCTGCAGTTTTTAGTGTAGTCAGAAGAAGCAAATAAAGGGTGATCAGGTTCCCCGTGGCAACAAACAATACTTTTATGACCAATTTATAAACATGTTGAAATTATATTAGATGTGCACAGATACAACCAATGACTCTCATTTTCCACTATATTCAACTGCTATCATTCTCATCTGAATACAAAAGGATAACATCCTCGATGAGAAAACCATTCAACAACAGCATTTATACAATACTGCGATGAGCCCTAGCCAGTTTGGCTCTGTGGATACAGTATCGGCCTGCAGACTGAAGAGTCCCAAGTTCGATTCTGGCCAAGGGCATATGCCTGGGTTGTGGGCTGGATCCCCAGTATGGGACGTGACATGCAGGAGGCAGCCAATCAATGATTCTCTCTCATCATTGATGTTTATATCTCTCCCTCCCTCTCCCTTCCTCTCTGAAGTCAATAAAAATATATTTAAAAGAAAGAATTATTTAGTAAACTGAGCATTGGATAGAACTGAACAACAACAAAAAATATTGCGATGGGTCTGAATTCTTTGAGATAGTAGATTAAGGCTTTATCTGATCATTGTTCCATAAGATACGAAGAACACAAAGGTGTATTTACCCACATTCTAGCAAATCGAAGTGATTTACTTAGAAAAGACCTGCCTGTCTTGACTGCAAAGAAGACAAAAAAAAAAAAACAGCACGCAACTCTGGAGCCCATCAACAAATGAACAGGAAGAGATTTGACAAAAATCTTACACCTATGGATGAAGACAGTGGCGGGGGGTAAGGGCATGGGGTGGGGTGGGGAATCAGGTGGAGGGGAGCTGGGGGGGAGAGGAACACCTGTGATAATCTGAACAATAAAGATTTATTAAAAAAAAAACACAAAAACAACAAATGAACAAACACAAGTTTCAAAAAATGAACACACAGAAAAGTCAAAGAATCCAGACTGGAAGAAAATACAAGTAATAGATTTTCCACAACTAATTATTTTTAAAATATATTTTATTGATTTTTTTACATAGAGGAAAGGAGAGGGATAGAGAGTTAGAAACATCGATGAGAGAGAAACATCAATCAGCTGCCTCCTGCACACCTCCCACTGGGGATGTGCCCGAAACCAAGGTACATGCCCTTGGCTGGAATCGAACCTGGGACTCTTGAGTCCGCAGGCTGACGCTCTATCCACTGAGCCAAACCAGTTAGGGCTCCACAACTAATCTGAACTATAAAAATGGCAGATCTTTTTTTTTTTTTTTTAATCCTCACCCAAGAATATGTTTGATTTTAGAGAGCAGAAGGGAGGGATGAAACATTGATGTGAGAGAGAAACATCAATCGGTTGCCTCCCATGTGCACCCCAACTGGGGATCAAACCCGCAACCTCTTTGATGTGCGGGATGATGCTCCAATCAAGCGATCCACTCGGCTGGGCGGCAATTTTTTTTTTTTAATGTTCAACAACGAGGTGATAAAACAACAACATGACCTGAAATGAGATACCATAGACCAGGGGTCCTCAAACTTTTTAAACAGGGGGCCAGTTCACTGTCCCTCAGACCGTTGGAGGGCCGAACTATAGTTTAAAAAAAACTATGAACAAATTCCTATGCACACTGCACATACCTTATTTTGAAGTAAAAAAACAAAACGGCAAAAACACCTGCATGTGGCCCGCGGGCCGTAGTTTGAGGACGCCTGCCATAGACTGTGGAACTAATTTGAGGACCAAAATAATGTCATTGTGACTCTGAGAAATCAACTAGAAGGGAAAAGAATAGCATGGCTTAAAATCAAATTAACATTCCAGAGAAAAGACCCGTGATAACCATAATAAAGGCAGAAAGACAGAGAAAAAATGGACAGGTTGGCTAAAGCGATTAGAAATAAAGTGGTAGCTAGAGAAGACAAAGATGAGTCAGCAAAGATAAATGTTATCCTTGATGCCAATAAGTGGAATAGAGTAAGAACATTATTTCAGAAATACAGTTTTCCTGAACTGAATGAAAGAGCAGAATCTGAAGATAAATTGAACATTGGCTATTCGGGGGGGGGGAGGCGGGGGGATGAAAACTTATTAAGTGCCAAGAGCTATTTAGCCTTCCTAGCAGATGGGGCACATACATCCCCTATGAGAAAGGGGGAACTGGAAATGGCCACAGATTTCTTCACAGAGCAATTCAGGGAGCACTGGGAGCCGGGAGAGGGGACATGTAGAGGCCAGCAGGAAACTAGTTCACATCGGAGTGAGAACTCAAAACATTAATTCCAAAGAACATATGCACCCCTATCTTCCTTGCAGCATTATTTACAATAGCCAAGCTATGGAAGCAACTCAAGTGCCCATCAATAGACGAATGGATAAAAAAAAAATAGCTGTGGTACATATATACAATGGAATATCACTTCACCATAAAAAAGAATGAAATCTTACCATTCACAACAGCATGGAAGGACCTGGAGAGTATTGTGCTAAGTGAAGTAAGTCAGTCAGAGAAAGACAAATACCATATGATTTCACTTACATGTGAAATCCAAAGAATATAAACAAAGAAAACAGACTCACAGATAGAGAACAGACTGACAGTTGCCAGAGAGGAGGGGGCTGGGAAAACGGTGAAGGGATTGAGAAGTACAGATTGGCAGTTACAAAACAGGCATGGGGAAGTAAAGTACAGCATAGGGAACATAGTTAATAATATTACGATAACTATGGATGGTGCCACTTGGGTACTGAAAACGTAAGTGGGAAGACTTTGTAAAGTATTTGATTGTCTAACCACTATGCTGTACACCTGAAACCATCCTATCTAATAAAGAGGGAATATGCAAATTGACCATCATGCCGTAACAAGCTGGCTGCGCCCACAGCAGAGGCAGGAATCCTGTAACACAAGATGGCTGCGCCCACAATGGAGGCTGAGTTCCCATAATGAGCCTTAACGAGCAATCAGCAGGGACCTGAGGCTGCATGGCGCTGGGCCAGGGCAGGGGACCTGAGGCTGCGCCCCCCACCTGGCGGGGCTTGACAGGGGTGGGGCCAGCTGGGTCTGGATCTAGCCCAGTGGGGGTCGGGCCGGCCAGGTCTGGGTCTCAAGCAATTTCAAGGCGCACGTGGATGGGCGGGGACTTGACTCTGGTTCCTGTGGCGCGCCCCAGACTCTGACAGGAGGAAGATTTTCATATACATTTTACTAATTTTCTTTCATCTCTGACACTTCTATTATAGAGAAAAGGCAAATAGCAATATTAAAATGTTTCCCCTAATTAATTACCTTTTAATGTGCACGAATTTCGTGCACCAGGTCACTAGTTACAAAATAATATTGAATGTAAACTGTAATTGAAAAAAATTAATAAGAAAAAGAAAGTGAGAACTCAAGACTAAGTTAAGAGGCTCCTGGTAAGTCTTCCTCTTCATTCCAAGACCTCCTGACGCCCAGAGGATCCATCCCGTGTTAGCCTCTCGGCTCGTTGGCCTGATCAACACCAACAAACAGTATTGTCCTTGTCAGCCACCACCCCAGCATCCTCCACTCAAGACCAGAGGCCAGGAGCCAATTAGGAAGTTCTTGCAATGATCCTGGTGAGAGATGACGGTGGCTCCAACTGGCGTCTAATGCAATGGAAGGAATTTGAGAGGAAAATCTACAGAGCTCCCGACTGGAGAATTCTAGAAGGTCCATACTTACGCTGCATGGGTTGTTGGCCATCTGAGCTGGGCTATAGAAGGAGCCCCACTGGGCGGCTCGTCTCTCTTCCCGGGAGGGGGTGCTGTTCACGGGCAGGCCAGCTGGGACCCCAGGGCCCGCAGCAGCGTTGGCGGGCTGGCTGCTGGGGGCCACGAGGGCGAAAGCGTCGTCCAGGAGGGAGTGCATGGTCTGGCGCGCCTCCTCAATGGACGGCTGGGGCGGGATGTACTGCGGGGCCGGGAAGGGCAGGCCTGGGTACCGGCCCAGCTCAGCAGAAGACGGCGTCTGCACATCTGCCGGGAGGTCGGGGTCGGACTACAGCGGGGACACAGCAAAGGAGAAAGAATCAGACAAGAGCCTCAGTAGTGACCTGAAAACAAAACTCTATCGAGGGCCAAAATGGAATTGAACCGTCTTCACTGACATGAGGAAACGGTTACCCATAGGAGTTTTTAAGATGACAGCTAAGGAAAGTGTGTTAGCTCTCATGGGTGCAGAAAGTTTGCATCAGGAATTAAGAAAGAAAATAAAAATATTCAAGCATCATTTGTCCGGCAAAACTCCTGCAAATGTCTGAAATGCATTTCAGTACCTGGAAGTATACACTTTTATTGAAAGCCTCTAAGTAACCAAAATCGATGTCTCAATCAACTTACTGAAATAGCTAGTCAACTTTCCAAAGATGTAGAAACCAAAAACTAAAGCCATCTACTGACTATTAACAATAGAAAAAACAGCCCTACACACCCCCAAAAGAGTTAGAAGTCATCACCATAATATAACTGTGTGTGTATAAATAATTTTCATACCTATTATGACAATGGTTTCAACAGTAAATAGTTAATTATTTATTCAGAAACTGTCTTTAAAATGGAGGTATCGCCCTGGCCAGTTTGGCTCAGTGGATAGAGCGTCGGCCTGCAGACTGAAGGGTCCCAGGTTTGATTCCAGTAAAGGGCACATGCCCAGGTTGTGGGCTCAATCCCCAGTGGGGGGAATGCAGGAGGCAGCTGATCAGTGATTCTCTCTCATCATTGATGTTTCTCTCTCTCTCTCCCTTCCTCTCTGAAATCAATAATTTTTTTTTAATGGAGGTATCTCTGGATAACATAAGCCATCAAGGAAGGTTTAAATTAGCCTGGCTGGTGTGCTCAGTGGTTAGAGCATCAGCATAAGCACTGAAGAGTCTCAATTCCCAGTCAAGGACATGCATCTGCGCTGCAGGTTCGATCCCCAGCCCTGGTTGGGGTACGTGTAGGAGGCAATCAATCGATGTGTCTCCCTGTCTCCCTCTCTCTCTTTCTCACCCCTTTCCCTTCCTCTCTCCTTCCCATTCTCTCTAAAACTCAACGGGAAAAATATCCTCAGATGAGGATTAACCAAAAAAAGAAAAAGAAAGAAAGAAAGAAAGTTTTAAATTCTCTTCCGTACCCTCTTCCTAAGAGGCAGGGGTATAAATCACAATTGGGTTTTTTTTAATCTTACTTTCTGATACTGCCTTATGAGCAAAATGTTGTCATAAACCCTTACTGGTAGGTAACTTGTAAGAGACAAAGCAGGGAACCAATGGAGAAAGAGGCCCTTCAGGTCCCCGTGGCTCCGGACGCCCATACAGCACGGTCACTCCTACTGACACTGAAGAAAGAAGAGGGTCTGCAGGACAGGCTGGCGACCATGCCCTCCGTGAGGACGGGTGGACGCCTTCTACCCAGAAGGCTTTGCTCGCCCTGCTGGCCCACGGTTCCGCTCAGCTGGCTGGGTCACCCTACTGAAGGGCCGAGGAAGACGTGTGTATCTGTTTGGATCGGCAAGTCACTCACAAAAAGACACTTACTCCATAGACACATCCTTACTCTTAGCCAACTGTCCGGAAAGCGCTTCCTAATGATGACGGCCTATCCAACGGATGATCAGGTAGTACTCACGCCCGCGTCAGACACTTCAGGGAAGCTGCTGCTTAACTCCAGGGAGAAAACCACTCCACAAACTGGCAAACCCACACATAGCCCCCAGACCTGCAGTAGTGTAATCAAACAAAGGGTGAGCCACAGGGAGATTTTAAAAACATACTTAACCACTACTTCATAAGTCTGAAAATTTCATATTAAACCTCAGATTTCTGGATTCTCCTGGCAGAATCTGGGGCTCCGAGTGGCCTCCTAAGAGGGGCAGGGCTGTTCTTACCCTGGCCCTGAAGGTCTGTTTCTCTAACACTGCAATGACCCAGTAAAGGTCCCACTAACAGACATGTGTCAACAAGGAATTCCACATAAGGATTCTGGGCCCCAACGGGGGTTTCTGGTTTATGATGTAGCATTGAATAAACTGTGTTCCTTTTCTTTTGAGGTGAACGAAAGGTCTATAGGCAAGCCCATTGTTGGTTTTTCTTTCTCTTTTGTTGTTGTTGTTAATCCTCACCTGAGGATATTTTTCCATTGATTTTTTAGAGAGAGTGGAAGGAAAGGGGGAGAGATAGAGCACACATTGATTGGTTGCCTCCCACACGTGACCAGACCAGGACCGAGGATCAAGCCTGCAACGTAGGTATGTGCCCTTGACGGGAATCGAACCTGGGACCCTTCAGTCCCCAGGCCAACACTCCATCCACTGAGCCAAACCGGCTAGGGCTACTGGTTTTTCCTGAGGCGCAGATAGGAAAATCTGTGGTCAGTAGTGTGCCACCAAGCTAACAGTCCCTGGTGGAGAAATGGAAACGCGTGTCTGGAAACACATCCTACTGGTAAGTAAGAGGGTCTCTCTAAAGACACAGGTGATGTTCCCAGTGGTGGTTCCAGTCGCTGACACAGTAGCTGTATTACAAGGAAGCAAGCGCTGTGGCCACCTACACAGCCACAAGCCCCAACTGAGATTGCACTGGGAGAAACCTTATACGCACTCAAGGTGAGTCAAAGGCTATAGCCACTGCCAAGCTCACCGTTAGTAATTTTAGAGCAGCTTTAACACTTATTGCAAGAGAGAGATGTTCTGAGGGTGGGAGGGATCCCTCGGATCCCCACTGGTCCTACGAATCCTGCTGCGGCCCAGAGCCACACAGCCAGGAGGTCAGAGCCTCCTGGATTTCTTCCTGTTGCCTCCTCATTTCACGGCTAGACCAGCAGAACTTGCAGGCCAAGACAGGGCATCTTCATTTTCTAGATCTCAACGGCGAGCAGTGTGTTTCACAGATAGATGGTACTCGATAAAAACTGCAAAACCGTCATCTACAAAAGTATACTTTTCCAAGACCCCCGAGTTGGAATTTGAATTCCATCCTCCTGAATCGCAGCCTGATCATTCTGTCATACTGTGTGTTTCCTTGGCATAGCTACATGCTCATCCATCATTCTTCAGAAAAATATATGGACCTTTTTACTGTTAATCACCACAGACCATGTATTCTGGTGCCTATTTTGCAATCCTCTGTGGGTATGCTGAGAGGGATCATACACCCTGGTTGGCCCAGAACAATCTCAGTTTATGCCTGTTGTCCCAGTATAATAATTAATAGTGTTCCTTTCTCTCTCACAAGTGTCTGGTTTGAATGACAATTATATCAGGGGTTGACAAACTTTTTCTGGAAAGGGCCAGACACTAAGTATTTTAGGCCCTTGTTTCTGCCCTGGTAGCAAGAGCCACAGATAACATGCAAATGAATGGGCATGGCTGTGTCCCAATAAAACTTTATTCACAAAAACAGGCAGCTGGCTGGATTTGGCCTGAGAGCCATAGTTTGCCTAGTCCTGATTATAAACATAACCTTAGTTATAAGGAATCCAGGAATATATTTTTCACTTTAGGAGATATTTTGAGGGAAAAGTGTAAAAATCAAGATAATTTAAAAACATGTATGTCTAGTATACTGCCCAAGAGAAGGCGAGTTCCAAGAAAGGTGGAAATATTATCTTTGAAAATATGTGTTTTAGAATTTTTAGGGAGAGAGTAGGAAGGAAGTCCATCTGAGGAAGATTTTCATTGTAGGGAATTTGAAAACCAGCCACTGGAGAAGAGCAGCTGACTGAAGTGGCTCTCTAGGGAAGGGCACTTTCTGCTAAAAGTAAAACAAAACAAAACAAAAAAACAAAAACAAAAAAACACCAAAACAGCAAGGAGAAAAAGGGCTGCCAAGAAAGAGGCCTGACCTAGGGTCATGGATGATAAAGTCAAGATGGAGAGAGCAAGGGAAGCCGGTCACTCCCCACACCAAACTCAGCGGCATTGGGTGAGGGCACTCCCCTTAGGCCTGAACGCTCCCCTGCAGTTCCCCTGAGAGGGCCAGCCACTGGTTAGGGAAGTGGAGGGGGAGAAGCACGTTCCTCCTGTTTGTTAGTGTCACCACATGACTCTCCCGGGAGCCAAGGGGACAGCCCTCCCCAAGATCAAACCCAACAGCAGAGATGCCCAGACAACCGCCTGTCCAAAAGCAGCAGCACAAGAACGCCATCTACTGTAAGAACTGCGAGCGACGGTTCCCCGGCCGAGGGAATTCATTCACAGCACGCAGAGAGGACTGACTCCATTCCGTCTACTGAGAGCAAAGCATTCTAATTTGTTGACTGGCCAACTCCCTGGAACCACTCCAGCCCTCAGCAGCAGGGATGAGGGGCATGGTCAGTCTTGAGGGCACTAGAAATACATAAACTCCCAAGGAAAGCCTGGTTCTCTCAGATGGCCACGATGCCATTACAGGTGGCTCAGTGTCAGCATGGTGTCTGGCACATTTATATAATTACTAGAGGCCCAGTGCACGAATTCATGCACAGGTGGGGTTCCTAGGCCTGGCCAGCGATCAGGGAAGATTGAGACTGATCGGAGCCAGCCAGCCGGGGGGTGGTGAGGGGGAGGGACTGCAGGAGGTTGGCTGTGGGAGTGCACTGACCACCAGGAGGCAGCTCCTGCATTGAGTATCTGCTCCCTGGTGGTCAGTGCGCATCATAGCGACCGGTCGACTGGTCATTCAGTTGACCAGTCATAAAGGTCGCTTAGGCTTTTATATATATAGATATTAGTGTCTGGCAGTGTTAGTTTTTAGTGTAATTTAGGAGACAAAATATAAAACTCAAATAAATGGCTGGCTGCATAAGCCCTATGTAAAAGGACCATGTACCTCCTTCTCCAAGGATGTGTTTACTACTAATTTCCCTCCTCACAAGGATGGCTGTGTATGTTAGCCTCCAGGGCGGGGGGGGGGGGTCCCCTAGTGCAACAAGACAGGGTACACCCTGGCATGAGGCTGCAGGCGTCCACACCTAGGCTCCCTGTCTTGGGTGCCTTTGTTCTATATTTCTCACGGCTCCTCAGGAAGGCTGGCCCTCTCTTCCTACTCAATGGGGTCTGTGTGTGTGTCTTAATGCTATCAATGTCTGCCTTTTACACTTCAAGCAACTCTGTCTGTGCCCTTTCTGCTTGAAAGAAATGTTTAAACCCGTATTTCTTAGCTTCCAGTAAGTTCTTTCTCCCATTAAAATTACACACACACACACACACACACACACACACACACACTAGAGGCCTGGTGCATGAAATTCGTGCACGGGTAAGGTCGCTAGTGGCTGCTGGCTGCGGGCCGGGGCCTCCCTTCCCTGGCTGCTGGCTGCTAGCTAGGGCCTCCCTTCCCTGGCTGCCAGCTGGGGCCTTCCTTCATTCCACGCCACCCCCTGGTGGTCAGCGCACATCATAGCAAGCGATCGAACTCCTGGTCGGTCGAACTCCCGAGGGGACACTTTGCATATTAGACTTTTATATATATATATATAGAAGATAGAAGAAGATAAATGATATATATTAAAATTTTATATATATTAAAATTATATATATGTATATACATGTGTATATATATGTATATATTATGTATATATATAATGAGCAAATATATCTTCTTAGCACTCTAGAAACAGAAGGGAGGGACAAAACCCTAAATATCCTTTCTATCAACAAGGAACCCAAAGAGCACTCTGGCCCAGGGGATAAAAAGCAGCCTTCTGGGTATTCTTCTCTGTGTTCCCCTTAACCCGAGAAGGGCCCACGCTGAAGCCCAAGAGGAAGGGGCTCGCAGACAGAAAGGGTTCAGCCAGCAGCCCCCTGGCTGACAGGACTGAAGTCTGCCCTCCAACGAGCAGTCCCCCCTCCCTTCCCCACATGCCTCCAACCCAGCTGGCCCCGGAGCGTCAGCCACTGGGCATCAACCCGCACAGAGCGCAGCCCCACTGTTCGTCCTCCGCCCAAAGAGCCACCCAACACCGATCCCAGAAGGAAGGGTCAGCATTACGCACTGGGCAGCCAATGTAGGCGGAGTTGTGGACGCCGGGGGGCCTCTTGTAAGTGCCGTCGCTGTCTGTGGTGATGAGCCTGTCCTTCTCGGCGTCTCCGGGGCAGCCGTTGACCTGGTGCTTCCGGCGGGCCTTAGGAGAACGTTTTATCCGCGAGCTGCCGGGGAAACGGGAGGTTACCTTCAGAGGGAAGAAACCTTCCTGCCACTAGCTTAGCAACTAAACGCTAAGCATTTTCTGAGCACCTATGACTGCTGGTCACTGCAGCAAACACCCACAGGATATAAACACTGTGCAAGAGACAGTCTCGGCTCCAAGGGAGCTCACTGTCTACCTGGGCAGACCACAGCAACACAAGGCGCACAGAGAGCAATCCGAGGCAGAACATACTCAGGATGTTGGTTACACGGACACTCAGAAAAGGGGCGGTCAATGTGAGCTACTGAGCCATCGCTGGCTACATGGGGCCTGAGCTGCGTCTTGAAGAGCCAGCAGGGTCTGCAGACGGGGAGTGATGTGGGAAGAGGGTGCGGGGTGCAGGCATGGCCACACAGAGGGCCAGAAGTGGAAATGCAGGTGAAGGTTTGGGGCAACGAGGCCACCAGCTAACGGAGTGGCAGATGGGCACACAGGTAGCACAGGGAAGCATCGCAGGTTTTTAGCAGAGAAAGGCGTAACTGAGAAAATGCTTAAGAAAATGCGTCTGTGTCGCTCTGGCCAGTGTGGCTCAGTTGGTCGAGCAGCACCGAAAGGTTGCCAGCTTGATTCCCAGTCCGGGCACTAGCCCAGGTTGGGAGCTCGATCGCGGTAGGGGGTGTGGAGGAGGCAGCTGACTGATGTTTCCCTCTCACATCAATATTTCTCTCTTTCTCTCCCTCTCCCTTCTTCTCTCTCTAAAAATCAATTTTTAAAAATCTTTTTTTAAAAAAGACATTGCATCTGTGTAGGGGGCAGGAGTCTGAGAGGCAAAGGGGAAAGTAAGCCCCAAAGCTCGGAGGGCTGCCGTGGGACGAGAAATGAGACATCCACCTGTACTGAGCCGGGTGACCACCTAGGAGGTGAGGATGCTGGAGGGGAGCAGGCGGAGAGGAGGTGGAGGCCCAGGAAGCTGGGGAGGTGGGTCTGGGCAGGGAGGGGTGGCCACCATTCAGAATACTGACTTCGAGGAGACATTAACCAGGGAAGCGTTCCGAGGCCAGGGAGGTCCCGGCAGAATGGAAGCAGCCTTTCTGCACATGGGCCACCCACGCAGGATCCAAGCCACCCCAGCAGCCTGCACGGCCTTTCTGTGTATAAACCTCTCTGACCCGTTTCTAGATACTTTCCCCTTAAAAATGGACAGGCCCTCCGACCGCAGCCCTGACAGCAGAGGCAGCCCGGCGTGCCCTGGGACCCCACCTCTTCCTGGGCTCTATGAACACCGAGGGCACGCTGGCCGTGGGGTCCAGGATCTTGTCGATCTGCATCTGCGCCCTGCGGTACACCCGGTGCCGCTCCCGCGTGTCCCCCGACGACAGGTCGTCCACCACCGGGAACTCGTAGTGGCCGCGGCGCTTGGCACGGAGCCGGATCTTGTTCCGATGGTGCTCGATCTCCGACTTATGCCGCAGTGCTGTCTGAATCTGAGGGGGCGAGGTGGGGGGAACCAGACAAAGGCAATGTGCTCGAAGGTCTCTGGGGGCCCAGGCCCAGAAAGCATTTTGGGAAGGCCTTTCTGCCACCTTCTTTACCCCCCGCACGGCTGTCCTAGGCTCCAAGGAGGCCCCGAAGGTGTGAGACGAGCAACCACACCCACACTGGGCGTAGGGGACCTGCCATGGCCCGCAGGCTGTAACCCCAAACTCGCCCAGTGTGTGAGGGGGGAGACGCGGTATCAGCCCCCAAAGCTGGCAAAGGTAACTCAAATCTGGGAGATCGACCATGGCACTTTGACAATACCCAGGGCACTGACAGCTAGATACAGTACGCCCTGAGAGAAAGAATAAATGTTTTCCGTACCCAATAATCACCACCTTAGAGGCTTTTAAATTAAGACAGACTCAAAGACATTATGTGCATTATACAACAGAATCCCCATTTACTGATAATTATCTCGTGTCACCAAAACAAGCCCTCTGACATGAGACCCCTCCTCCCCGAAGACAGGCTCCACATGCATGGAACATGTCATCGCGGGCTCTGTGGGCCTGAGCTAGGTTCTGAGGAGCGTGTCGGATCTGAAGAGGAAAAGGGTATAGGAAGCAGGTGTAAGATGCAGGCACCACCACGGAGGGCCAGAAGCAGGAATGCAGAGGAATGCTTGGCGGCAATGAGGCGACCTCATCGTGCAGATCAGACGGGCTCGCGGGAATCTGGGAGCAGAGAGCAGGACGCAAGCCAAGACAAAATGGAACCTTCCTGGCTGTGCTGCAGTAGACCAAAAGCCACAGACTGCTTTGAGACAGTTTGAGAAGGACAGTCAGCTGCATGAGGTTCTCGGAAACTTACCAGCAGGAGAACTAAGAAAGCCTCTCTTAGCCCCGGCCAGGTGGCTCAGTTGGTTGGAGCATCATCCCCACACACCAGAAAGGTTGTGGGTTCAATCCCTGGTCAGGGTGTGTGCAAGAGGCAACCAATCGATGTCTGTTTCTTTCTCTCCCTTCCTTCCTCCCTCCCTCCCTCTTTATCTCTCCCTCCCCCATTCTTCCCTCCCCCATTCCTCTCTCTCTAAAATCAATAAGCATATCCTCAGGTGAGAATTTTTTTTTAAAAAGCCCCTCTTACTCTATCAGGATCTAACTGTTCCTTGAAATACATGAGGTCCTCACAGGAGAACCAGAAGAACCAAGATATGGTAGGAATTTGCACCAGAACCTCCCGCTAAGAAAACATTTCAGCTGCGATATATGAAGAGTATAGGTCAGTACAGCAGTATTGATAATGTTCTAGTTCTTAGGTGGGGTTTTGATTTCATTATGATTTATAATCAATCTGTATTATCTGTGGTCATACATATGCATCAACTACTACATTTGAAAAAGCAGAAGGAAGACTGGAAATGCAGGCTATCAAGTTGTGAGGCCACGGGCCTGGGGAGCACGTCTCTTCTCTCTTTCACCAGATGGGGAACCCACTGCAGGTGTTCACACACGGCAGGAACGGAGGCACACGCAGCACGTGGCTGATGGAGACGGGTCGAGGCTAGGCCTGGGCTGCACAGGGCTGGGGCTCCTGAGCACTGGTGAGAAGGGACAACACTCACCCTCCTGAACCCACGGCACACATTCTGTGGTCACGTCCTTGGCAAGCAGCCAAAGAGGTGTGGCTGGGAGATACTCGAAGAACTCTTGCTAGGACTTCTATAAGAGGATCCACTGCACGGATCACCTTTAAAGTGGAGATGAGGGCTCAACTGTACCAATTTCTTAGAACTCGAACAGCTGCAAAGGTTTCTTAGAGGCAGGAAACTGACTGGCATGAGGATGCCTTGTGCGCATTCCCAAATGGCATTCACTCCACTCACTGTCCAGCCCAGGTCAAATCTCTCAAGTTCAACGTAACAGTGGCCTGGCCTGGCCTTCTGGTTCCCAACATCTTAGGTTGAAGCACATCCACCCACTCTTCCAGGATTCACTGGCATAGGGTTTTGCTAGGAATGATCTAGAGCCTTGGAGCTGGAGCAGATCTATGAGGAATCACAAAGTTTACTATGGTTGCAAGACCACCCCAGGTTCAATGACTCACTAGGAGAATTCACAGGACTCAGCCGTGAGCCCCAGTTATTACAGCAAAAGGACACAAAGCAAAATTAGCAATGGGACTGCTGGAGGGACGTCACCATCTTCCAAGAGTCCTCTCCCACTGGGGTCTCTCAGGATGTGCTTCATCCCTCCAGCCATGAGCTGTGACAACACATGTGAAATGTCCACCGGGGATGCTCGTCAGGGACTCAATAGCCAGGGTTTTTAATGGGGCTGGTCACACAGGCACCCCCTTCCCCACCGCCTGACATGTCCCAAACTCTCAGAAAGAAAGCAGATATTCAGCACAAATCAAACTGTTTGCACAGCTTAGGGGCAGTGAGCCAACTCTGTTCTGCAAATGATGGGAATCTTTCAGAAATTCAAATTCCCAAGACCAGCCACAGGGTAAAGCGGGACTTCTACAGAGAGCAGTCTCAGGTCTCTTTCCTGTACGGCTGCCAATGCACCTAACTGTGTCCCTGAACAGTATCTGATCTAAAAAAAAACAAACACAAAAACTGAGTATAATTTTTGTTGGTAAGTCCTCACTCAAGGATATTTCTCCATTGATTTTTAGAGAGATTGAAGGGAGGGAGGCAAAAGAGAGAGAGAGCGCGAGGGAGAGAGAAACACAGACACATTGATGGGAGAGAGACACTCACTGATAGGTGACCTCCTGCGCTCGGCCCAACCGGAGGCCAGGGATCAAACCTGCAACTCAGGTGCGTGGCCCTGACCGGGAATCAAACTCAAAACCCTTGGGTGCCCGGGGTTGGTGCTCTAACTACTGAGCACATCAGCCAGGGCAAACTGAGTCTAGTTTTAAAATTAAGAATGCCTGTCAGCATCTCATACCTTTAGCAAACTTTTGACACTAACGTTCCCTCAGGTTTAAGCACCAACCAAATCAGCATGTGAGCTTTTGTATTTGTGTACCTTTTAATACAAACAAATACCTCTTTGTTAATTTTGTTGGTTTCTGCCACTCGGTCGGCCAGGACGGGGTGGTGGACTGGAGGTGCGGGGATGGGCTGCATGGCGATCAGCTGGATCTTACTGGGGACCCGCCGGCTGGCCTCGGAGGAGCGCGAGATCCTGTCCACGTGCTCGAAGATGGAGGCAGAGGAGTGCTGCTCGTTCCCTGAACTGGGTGGTGGTGGCCCTGCAACAGGAGGAAAAGCCAGAAAGTAAATATATAAAGTCCTCAAGAGACAGCAAATAATCAACATTATGGATCAATCCTTAAAGAATCCACAGGTGGGCCCCTGACCCAAAGCACATCGCTACTGCGTGGCAGGGTTTGAACTTACAGTATCTGGGTTCAATTTCGGCTCCTTCAGCCTCATTAAAAGTTACAAATGTCAGCAGAAAAAATGTGAAAATCATTATGACACTTTGTGCCAAACATCGCCCAGGTTTGTCTAAAGGGATTTCAAAGTCTTCAGTAAGAAAGGGTAAAGGGCGGAAGGAACCTGAAGCGGCTCAGTCAATTGTCATTTACAGTATACCACACATAGCAGCTCTGAACGTCACTCTCATTTGCGATGACATCAGATCTAGTTGCCAAGGCAATTATGCTCAAGACGAGGGGTCTGTGGGCATGCACGCAGGTGCTGATGAACAACGAACATGTCCAGGTTTTCTGATCGGATACAGAAAGAAAATTAAGTTGAAGAGGTATGAGAAGAAAAAGCTGCTGCCTGGAGGGAAGCCATTCCCACTTTAAAAAGAGATGAAGAGTATACTAAAATAGTTAAAAGGGGGAAAACT